>NW_008238452.1:1639976-1665029 GCF_000691975.1 Corvus brachyrhynchos | reverse complement strand
ACTTCTCCTCCCGGCTCTCCCCGGCTCCTCAGCTGACCTTTTTGTTCTGAGAAAGTTTATTAGGTTCACCCGCAGGTGAGATCCGGGGTGTCCTGAGGTCTGTCAGCCCCCCAGTAACACAGACCGTGGTGACCTGGTCTGAGTAGGTGCCTGTAGCTGTGAGGGAGTACTAGAAATTCCAGTAGGATTTAGCAACACATTTTAGTTGACGTTTTAATGTAAAAGGCTGAAGGTGCTTTTATGCCAGCCCCATTTATTTAGAGGAAGATTTAGCTGTTATTTGGAATAACTTCCTTTTTAAGCAGATGTTGTCTTTTAGCTAAGTCAGAAGCTGCCCACACTTGCAAACCAAAAACCTTCATAAAAGTTACACCAAAATATGCTTGTTATGATTCTATTTCTAGAGGTTTCTCACACTCAGTGGGATATTGTTGAAACAGCAAGGATTGTATGTTTTAGTGGCAAGATTTTCCCTCTGGCTTCATATACCACTTGCTCCCTGCTTTTGAGCTATGTTTAATACATATGTTTAAAATAAAGTAATAATAATAAACTCCCCTTTCCTCTCACAGCTGCAGATTTCCCTTCCAGCTTCTCTGGTTTCATTCCCCATTCACAGAACCTAGAAAAAAAAAAACTTTCAGTCTTTCCTCAAATGTTTTCTCCATGTGGTTAGTACTGCTGCTTCGTGCTCCTGTTTTCAGCTGGAGATGACCAAGCTGGCACCATTTCCTAGGTGGAAGACATGAACTGCAATGGTTGCATTAAGTCATGGAGCCCAGTTTGTGCATTGCTCCAGATTTTGGGCGGTCAGTTTCACCACCACAGTCTGGGAATAATTTGTTGCCCCTGCCCAAGTAGTAAGGTAACATTATGAGTTGGCTTCCACAGGTGCATAAATGAGCATCTGGATTCCTGAGAAGTGTTGGGTTGATAATGGCCAAATTGTGCTTCTCTCTTGCCTTGTGAAATTTTGAATAGGTGTGCTGAATTCAGTAGAAATATCCCTTGTGGAGAACACTCTTGGCCTTGTTTGGCCAAGTACTTCTTTGTTTTGTGAGATTTGGAGGATTTTTTTTTCCTCCAGATTTAAGGTCTGTGGCTCATTGCACCGTGGACTGTGCTCCATAATACTGTAATATTTCATTTAAGAGCTCTGCTTGTACCTCTGTGACTATAAAATGTTGCTATGAAAACTTTCATGGAATTTTAAAATTTTAGGTAGATTTTAATAATACAATTTTTTTCTGATGTGCTTCCTTTTTTTCTGTTTTAGGTCTAGGATAGAAGCAGAAAAGCTTCTTGTGATGTCAGGTGTCAGTGAAGAAGGTGTGGTGTTACAAACAAGCTATTTAAAAAGAGTCCAGTAATAGAAGCCAAATGTCTCTATCTTCTATGCATTTTATTAAGCTGTGTCACACTTCACTTCCATTTGTACAATAGGTGTTTTGAAGCAATTTCTTGTGTACTAGAGATAATTAGGTCTTCGTTTCATTGCAGTTAGTGGGTTACTTTCAGGAAAAGCCAGTTTTTCAGTTTGTCTTCAGGGTGTACATCTGTCATAACTCTGCTTTCTTCCCATTCTGTCTCTGCAGCTGTTCAGTGCAGTTTGTTATAGTGACACCCGTTAACATGGTTACAGTTAATTGTCTGTCAGAGTTTGAATTATACACTCTTTTACCCAGGGGTTTATACGGCCCTTGAAAATACTTCAGTAAGAATTGTGCTGTGGAAAACCCTTGACCTGAGGATGTAGATTTTTCCATGTATAATTATTTTTTACAATCTGGTTCTGTTTAGCTATTTGCATAACAAGGACTGACACGCTTTACATCTTTCTCTTTGATTGCCTCTCCACTTGAGGTCAAACTGAGTGAAGAACAATGTGGGGTTCTTAACTGTGCACGTGGTATGTGGCACATGGGTGTATGTGTGTGCACGCTGTTGTCCCAGTTTTATGGGGTAGTGTCTGGATTTCTGCTCTTTGCATTTTTTACACTCTTACCAGTGCAACTCCTGGGACTCCAGTGTGGGAGAAAAAAAGGAAAGGTCTTGACATTGCTGTCCAGTGGGGTCTTTGGGTTTTTGCTGCTTATTTTATCTCTTGGAGAGGTAAGAATGGAGTAGCATGGTAATGCACGCTGCTAAAAATAGTGAATTTGCTGTACTGTGTCATGTTGCTGAGTCTAACCCGTTGCACTGCACCTGCCATCAAATACTGAGAAGTGGACAGCAAAGTCTGTGTGCCTACCTGCATACAGTTATTTGTATAGACTTAGGTGTTTGTTGCTCAGCTCCACAAGGATATGTAAATTCAAATGCTGTTTTGTGGCCTGACATTGATTGTATTGGATTATTGTCTAGTCATTTCATTTGTATAGCATTTGCAAGTATTTTGAAAAAAGGCTTCCCACGTTCTCCAAAATGCAGAAGCCAGTTTCAGGTGGTGTAATCTTGCCTTTAAAAACACTTTGAGCAAATGCACCATCAAAGTTCAGAATTGCATTTATATGTTTAGAGTTTGTACCTAATCAATGAGCAAAACCCAGAGCTTAACTTCCAGAGCAAGCATGATGGAAAAGCAACTGGTGATGTGTTTCTGTAAAGCAGAGCAGCACCTTCAGCCTCTGGAGCAGCGCAGGAGAGTGTGTTGCAGGCTGTGCTGGCCTCACCAGTGCTGCCCTGGTGTGGCCAGCTCATCTGAGGACGATGGGGGCTAAAAAGACGTGGTCTCTGTCCCATCTATGCCGTTAATCACGGTGGTGTGATTGCATGAAGTGCTCTTGGATGCTTTGCTGCCTGTGATATTGGAGTAACACTGCCTGCAGAGCTGTGGCTGTTTCTCAAAAGCTGTGTTTGGTTGAAGGCTGGCATTAGACTGAGTCCACTTGGGTTTCTCCCTGGTAAATGTTATGCTGGAGTGTTCAGGAGAAAACACGATCAGCATGCTGTGTATTGGTCTGACTGATTCCTGAAAGGATGGTTTTAACACAAAGAAACAATCTTCTTTCAAGGAAACGAAACTGAAAGTTTGCATACAAAAGTTGCTGAGTTATTAAGAATTCACAGGTGTCACTGAAAACTGATAGAGAGTGTGGCTTGGTGGTGCAGCCTTCGTCAGCTTAGGGTTGTTGGACTCTGTGGCAGCTTCTGAAGTGCTGGGCTTTCTCTTCAGGTGAACAGTGTGTTGTGCAAATGCCCTTTTGGGGCTGGTGAAATAATTTGAGAAAAACAGCCATAAAAATGTTTGATAGAAGATCCAGGGTTCACAGGCACTGTTTGGCCGACTGCTTCCTTGCTTCAGAGCACTGTTGGTCCTGCGAAGGGAGTTGGGAGGTCACTCTGTGCCATGTGTGGGTTGCTGTGAATGTTTTGTGGAAACTTCTGGGCTGGACAGCAGTTACGTGATTGCACACACTTGGGAATTGAGCTCAGTCATCTGGGTGTCTCTTCCTGCCCTGCAAGAGTTGCAGGCTGGGGTGCATAGCTTTTACTCTGGTATTAAAGCCAGCATCAAATGTTTTACCCTTTTTATGCTTACATGTGAATTCTCTTTGCTTAGAGGCATGGTGATCATAGTGTATGTCTGCTGGAACAGGGAGAAAACTTGCAGCATCAATCTGCATCTAACCATCACTATCCATAATCCATGCTTATTTCTAATGTGCACTTTTTAATGAGTTTCTTGTGTGACTTTGAGTCACCCACTGCCTGACAGAAACTGGTAGCCTTTGAGGCAGAGGCACCACAATACGCTGAAAACCATTTCAATCTGCCTGGTTATAAGTCTTATTAGCTGTTCCAGTGTTACCTCTGGAACATGTGTTCTGAGCTGTGGATATGAACATCTGGTGGGAGCAGTTTAAAATGATTTTAGAAGTTGAAAAAAGCTGTTCTCCTAATGACACAAGTTCCAGGGGGTTATTCTTACTGGATTTGAGTCTTACTCTGAGAAGCCAAATGCTGCTTTTTGATCTGTGATTTAGCTCCCTGTAAACTCAGGTTAGGTTCAAAGATGGCAAAATGAGAACTCTGAGTTTTAACTCTTCCCCCCCCTCCCCATGCATCTATAAAACAATTTCACATGAGCTTCATCAAATGGGATATTTCTTTTAATGTTACTATTGAGAACACAGGCTTTTCAGTGTGGCCAACTTCAGACACCTGACTAGAGTGGACAAGAAAATTAGCTGCCTTATTTCATACTCTGTACTCAGGAAAAGTGGCTTCTGTTCTGGCTTATTTCCTGAAAAACTCTGGAGAGTGCTTGAACTGGGAGGTGTGAATACCATTCTTTCCTTTAAACAGCAACCAAAAAGGCGGTGTTCAGTTTGTTTTTTAAAGACACATGATAGGAGGAAGAAGGTTCCATCTCTTTCCTTATTTTTTTGAATTTGCGGAAAGTGTGCTAGGAGAAGATCCATTCAAAATGCACTTGTCCAGAAAGCTGTGAAGGAGCAGAATTCCAGATTTTCTTGTTTGTTGCAAGTTCACAGGTGTGTCTCAGTGTACATACGCTCTGTTACTTTGCTTTACAGTGTATCATGCCTTTCAGACCATGTGGGAAACAAACCAGGAAGTGAGGATTTTGACCAGGAATATACGAATTACACTTGTGAGATAGGACAATTTTCCTTTATTTTCTTCCAGTTTTTCTTTACTTTGTTTATGGGAGGTTCTTGCTGAGTGAATATCTTCTTTTACATTGCTGTTATTAATATGTGAACTAATAGAAAAAGTACCTTACAGAATAGATATTCATCGCCCTAGTTTTGGCCTTGTAAGAACTAACTGATTTTTCAGTTCTGTCTTAGCCTGTTTTGGATCTGAATGTTGGCTCTCTGTCTTCATAAGTGACTGTATAGGAACTTGGCTCTGGATCTCCTGCATTTACACCAGATCTGTATTCAGTGGGTTTTGATGGTCCTGGCTGGTCTGTGTATTTATCCACTGACAGCATTTCCGTCTCCCATACACACAAAGTTCTGGCCTGCCTCAGAGCAATTTTTGGAGAGAATTCTTCTAGCCCTGTAAGAGGCTGCCATTTATGATTCTTTATTCTCTGGCATCAGACATTGTATGTGTACTTTTACTCTGTGAAACGATGCCAAAAGGTCTTGGTAAGGTGAACCATTCAGCTTCTCTTTAGTGAATAAAGTTTGCAGTTCAAAACTGTTACATGTTTCAATGACAGATGTATTAAATACCACTCTGAAAAGTCAGTCTGTGGGAGAGAGGCTTCCCCCCAACTCTATTTGCCCATATAATACGAAAAAGGAGGCAATCCTGCAATGCTCAGGCTCTTAGAACTGTATTCACTGGAAGTGTAAAATAGAGTCTCAGGTTCAGTTGCTTGTGACTTGCTAGTAGGGACAAAATGAATTCCCTCAAAAATGCTAATTTCTTTTGACATGAAGCACTTCTGGAAGAGCAGATATTTTTGTGCTCTTTTGGAAGTAGTGTCAGGCTTTCGTTAGGCATTTTGGGAATCAGTCTTACAAAAGTTGAAGGCATTATTGAATTTCCTACAATGAGCCGTGTTCTCAGTGAACAAAGTTGAAGCAGTTAATTCTTACACTGAAGGGCCAATGGAAGGAGTTTTGTTGAGAGGTTTTGAGGAAGTCTGAACTCTCATGGAAATAAGGGTAGATTTTCTGCACTTAACTAGAAGCAAGAAAATATTTTTGGCATCTGATCTCCAAATCTGTGTGCAGAGGTGTGAGGGATTTGCTGCTAGCAGAGTGCCCAGACCTTGTTGATACCACGATTGATACGTGGTAAGCGAAGACTCAGGGGTTTTGATGTGCATCTAGAGTCCTTGTCAGTTT
The DNA here is from genome assembly GCF_000691975.1 of Corvus brachyrhynchos. Lineage (NCBI taxonomy): Eukaryota > Metazoa > Chordata > Aves > Passeriformes > Corvidae > Corvus > Corvus brachyrhynchos. Next base: position 1,659,201 of record NW_008238452.1, on the reverse strand, counting down.
AACTTATGGTGGATATGCCTTTCTGGACTTGTCTTGTCATGTTTTTTTCTGCTCTTCAACTTGCACTTTTTAATAGCTTTTTACATGCAAATACTGACTAGCTATTTACAGCTTCCTCGTTTTTTCTGAATTTTGTTTCGTTCCACAAGGAATACACATGAAAATAGCAGTGCCCTGAGAATAGCAGTTAAAAAGATTTGGAATTTTTGGCCTTTTTATCACAGGCTCATGTGCCCATGAACTTGGTTTTGGTAGACATCTGGCGGTTTGGAGTAACCTCTGAATAATCATCTGAATAATCTTACTCTCAAAGAACAGTTAGTGTTAGGCATGGCACTAGAAATGTGGCTGCAGGAGGAAGTAACTCTCTCATCTTAGAGGGTGGTGCTTTCCAGGGTATAGATGATGCATGTTTAGTTAATCTGGGGAAACTGGGCATGCTACTGCTGATGCTTCATTTTTTATGTGTAAGTGGATGACTTTAATCTCTGATTTCGTAAATCTGGCACTTTAAACAGGAATAAAATTGCTCCAAAAATATATTAGCCAAAGTAAATATTTACACAAGCAGTAAAAATATTGTTGTATTGCAAATCTAGTGCCAGAATAGGCAGGGGAAGTTAAGCACATTGGCTGCAGATATTTAGTGATTTTAACACCTCTCAGGACAAAACACAGTTTTTTGGTGGGGTGAAAGCATTGGTGGGATTGTCATTGCCACTCTCCAGTGTTGTCCACCTGTTCATATGATAACAGCCTAATTAAGCAGCCTTGAGAGGTTCACTGTTCATATTTCAGCTGCTGCTGAAGTTGTTTGTTTTCCTTTGTGTGCTGTAAATGCTCGCATGCCATCAGAAGCACAAGTTGATGACTGTGTGTTATTACCTGGGGTTAAGTGCTGTCTCATTGCTTCCCAGGCTGCCTGCTGTTTCCCGGGGAGATCATGAAACGACATCGGCTTCCTAGCAGCAGTGAGGACTCTGACGACAATGGCAGTAAGTGCTCCTTTGTTGTAGAGTGCAGGAGGTTATGAGTTGGAAAACGTGTTCTAATGCAGTGTTTCATGTGCCAGAGGCATTTTGCATGTTGGTTGAACTGGTAGAAATGTGTGTTGTAAGGATCTAGTTTTGAACTCAAGTCATTCTGAGCACAGGTAGACAGTAGATCCAGGATGCCCCCATTGAACTGGCACGTGGTTTTAGTTAATATAAAACAAGAGGAAAAAGTCAGTGGTCATCTTTGAAATCTTATCAAACAGCATAATTTATCATTCTAAGGACAGAATGAGCATGGAGACGTCTGCTGACATTGCCCATAGAAGTTTGCATAAGGATTTTAAATTTGCCTCAGTGTTCCTGCACCCTCTTACGCAGTGGAAAAGTCTAGCGCTTGAAGCTTAAGCAGAAAAGATTAAGGGAGCATAAAAGTTGTTCCTCACTGCATTTGAAGATTTTCTTTGAGGAATTACAAGAATTTGAATTCAGAAAATCACTAATTTGGATACAGAATGTATTTATGGTTTTTAACTGCTTCTATACTGATGGAACTAGCACACACTGTGGTATCTCTCTGTCTTGTGTTTGGATTCCAGTGGCTGATAATCTTTCATTTAAGCAGAAAAAAGAAGAGGGGCGGGGGAGAGAGACAAAATGTCAGTTTGGGGAATGTGCCAAGGTGTCTTATTTGCCCAAAGAAGCAAGTAGATTGTACTTGACAATACTGCAGCTTAGCCAGTTGTCAGAGAGGTTTTTGTGGTTTTAATTTGATCTATCTGGGTGCACGCCTTCACACCTGAGGTCTTTTGTAAAACTTCAGTCTAAAAATGATCGGGGTGGTTTCCCAGGTGCTTTTGGAAGCTTCACTCTGAGAACTTATCCCTGTGATACACTGTGGCTCCACGTAGGTGACTGCTTCACCTGCATGCATTTCTTAGGTGTGTCTGTGCTGCCTGGGAATCTACTCAGGTATGGCCAAATCTGCCTCTTAAAACAACCCTAGGCAAACTGTTGCTGAAATGAAGTAGTAAAGGTGAAAGGATTAGGGAAGGTAAGAACAAGCAGGCTAATTAGCAGTTAATCCAAATAAGGATTGAGCAAAATCTGCTAGAGGTGAGGAATTTGGCTTGGTTTTGGGGACCTAACTGCAGCTGGGGGATTTCAGAAGAAAAAACCCCAAACAAATCAGACATGTTTTTCTTGGTTTGAAGTTTACTTGAGGTTATTAAAATTGCAGTGTACTTCCTCAAAGGTGATGTGTACTTCCCAGAAAAAAAGGTGTGTTTTTACTTGTAAGATAGACAAGTGGCAGCAAACAGGATGTCTTCCATTAGAATTTAGCGTAATCCTTTTCTCGTTCCCTAGCAGCTTTATAAAATAGTGTTTCATATAAATAATAGTCTTTATTTTCACTCTCTTTGCTGTCTTTTTTTTTAAGCCCTTGATCTCTTCATGTGCCTTGTGTAGCAGCTTTTACCAAATAAAATATGAAGCAGTTAATCTTGGAATTGAAGTTGTGAAACAGACACAATTGACTGACCTGTTGCTGATTACAGCACATGTTTGTAATGTCATTTGATGTATGACTATTTGGAATGGAGTTATCAACTTAGTGGATTATATTTTCCACAGAATCTGTTCCACAGATCAAGATATAAGAAGATGAGTTTGGAAAATAAAAGGAAACCTCTTGCCCCTTTATGATCTGTCTATTTTAAAGCCTGGTTATTGCAAATGACTTTACTGAATAAATTGCATGGCAAAGGTAGTGAACTTTTAAAAGTACTTTCAAGTATTATTTGAAATATATACCACTTCCTTTGCATTACACTTGTTTTTTTCTTGATTATGGGTTTTTTTTGTTGTTGTTTTTTTTTTTTCCTCTTGTGAAGTTACTGGGCAAATTCAGATACAGGTTCCTGTGTATCCATTCTATTTCTACATACATGTTCAGAAAGATTAAGGGTTATCAATCAGAAGCCCAGATAACATTTAGTGTGGGGTCAGCACTTCCAAGGCTTTTTGTCATTCAGACTTCCCTGAAAAGAATGACTGACGTAGCTTAGGTCCTTTCCAGTTTCCCTGTTACAGGAGATACCAGTGGCTCCTTGCAACTATGTTTGAATGTCAAGGGTGTCCCCTTACAGGTTTCACCTTCACAGGATCTCTCTTGCCTTTAGTAGAATTACTGATTAGTCCTCACGATGTTTGTTTCTGTATTCTTACTTTACCAGTAGTATTCTGTATTCTTACTTTACCAGACTGATCAGTAGTCTTGAAGGGTAAGCAAGTTTTTTTTCCCCCTTCCCCCCCCCCGCCCCCGAAAAAAGATAAAAATTTCTATTAAGTATTTGTGGTCTGTATTGAAGGCTTCAAGTCTTTCATTAGCTATTTTTCCTTCTCAGAGTTTCCAGAGGCTGACAACAATTACATTTGACTATTCTGGGCGTTTCAAGCAGACATCTTCTAATTGAAAAGTTGAAATTTAAATCAACGCCTAGTTGGAATCCTGTTGGCAAACACCTGCTTCCCTTTCAGTCAGTGGTGTCTCTTGACCCTCCAGTGGACTTGTTGCATCATTATGAGCTCTATGGCCTCTGAGCTTAGGGCTCAGCACTGCTCTCCCTCATCCTACAAAGTGAGGATTCAGCCTCCAGCTGCAGCAGTTCTGCAGCTGAGTTTTCATACTGTGCTTTACTAGGCTGCGATCAGGCATCTCAGGTTCATCGTGAGGGTAGCTGAGTAAATGTGTTTGGATTAACCTGAATGATGGTGCTTTTTGGGGTAGGCTCTAGCACGTAGCCTAGTGCAACCTGGAAAATATTTTGGCATTAAAAAAATCTGCATTTTATTCTGTTGAGCTCAGGAACCTGAATATTTGGAATGTAGTAATAATGATGTCACTAATAATGGAATTTATTTTAAAAAAAATTGTTGTTTTCCATTGGATCACTGAACTGAATCAGTTTCCTTGGTAGTCACAAGCAAACAAAGCTCGTACCCAAGTGCTAAAAATACATTGTGCTGGAGATATAGCAGTTCTTCAGGAGAAAAAGGTGCTCTCATTTTGTTAGATGAAAGAAGGGAGAATGGCTTTCATTTAGGAGCGAAATACCGAAGAGAAGTAAGCTTAACAGCATGGCTGCAGTCCTAGAGTATATACGTGCATTTACTGACTCGTGTAAGGTACTTTAGTGTAGGTGGTTATGTGTTATTTGCAGTATTTTAAAGCCTCTCAGCTTAAAGTCAGCACCCTTGCTTTCCTCATCACTTCTTTGCCCTCAAGACTTGATTCTTTCCTTTTTTAGCTAAGCTTCCAAGAGTATTTATTTCATGTACTTCAACCTAACTACTGGAAATTGTTAAGCTGTGTCCCCTTAGAATCAAAATTCTAAATCCTCATTTCAGCACAAAGCCAAAATAGCATATTTGAAGCACTAGGCAAGAGGTGTCAGTGCCAGTTGTGCCTGGCAGTTCTGCAGTTAGTCCCTGGGTATCCGAGCGTGTTCTCAGGGATTTCATTTTCTGAAATTAGAGGTCACTTTTGAACATCTTATCCATGAAATATAATTGAATGAAAAATGGCTGCAGGCATCGCTCTGGATTTTGAACTTTTGTCTAAATACAGAGGAATGGTATTGAGAGAGGCTTGGGGAAGTGCTTAAGAGTGTTTGCTCCTGACAGCTTTTCTTCTTTGGTCACCTGGCAGAGCTTGTTTGTTTCTGTGGCCTTCCAGATAGCGTAGTACAGCAGCTGTAATGGACATTCATATTAGCCAGGCCCATGGTAAAAGCCTTGTGATGTACGTGCTGCATGCTACAAAGCCTGTAGGAAGGAAATCACTAATGTTTACCTGAAATCAATTACGCTCCTGTTTTCTGGTGGCTGGCTAGAGTCTTGATAGTTTTTAAGCAAATTTTGTTACATTCCATTTCAGCTTGCCCCTCTGTTGCTAAACCTTCTCTTTATGGTTCTGGGTCTCACGCTAATTAAGTGCTTGATACTGAAGCAGTTTTAGCTTTCCTGCTCAGTGTTTGACACATGTCTTTTTAGCCTCGTTGGTCTGTAAATCTGCAAAGGTGGCTTGTGCCGAATATTCCATATGCTGTTTCCTGGTGAGATCAAGTTGTGCAGTGGAGGAGTTCCCATTTATTGCTTCAAGGCATTCCTTTTAGCATAAATTGGTTGGACATGTGGACAGCTTGTTTTTGAGAAAGGTCTGAAGCTCATGGACATTTGTATAAGGGAAATTGTGTGAAATCCAGGCACTTCTGGGTGTCAGAGTTTTCGTGCTGTTTTCCGTGAGCGAGGAATTCAAAGCATGATTTTATTCAGACTTTACTTGCTCCCATGAGGCTTTTTCATTTATTCTTGGAGGGCTTATCAATTTATCATACTCCTACATGCAGAGTGTCCGAGACAAGAGCTGAAGACACTTGCAGATGAAAAATACTTTCAAGATTTACAGAGTTTCACGTGAGTTCTGAGAAATGAAAGATTTAATACCTATGGATTATGGAATAGAGTTCTGTAATTTAAGCAGACCCTTATTCTATCATTGCTAAACAAATGTTATTTTAAAGTTAAACGAATTTTGCCAATATCCATTGCACTGACTGAATGACGGGGATCTTGGATTTAGAAAGGGCTTTGAATCCCAGTGGATTCCTGCAGTGTTTGAGATGGATCCCAGAGTGCCTTCACAAAGGTTACCGAGTACATAACCTTGGGGGTGTGTGTCATTTACTGTAGAATTGTAGCTGCTGCTGGCCTGAAATGAGGTGATTGCATGTGCAGAGCTTTGTGAAAAGGAAGTGAGGAACATTTCTTTGTTTTCCATTTGAACTGGCTGGGAGGTGAGGGATGGTGATTAAACAACAGAACTTATAATGTAGTTACAGTGCTCAGAATTTGGGCAAAGCAGCAAGTGTAGTGGTCACTACTGTGACTTTGAAAAAGGGTTGGAGAGTGATGACAGATGGTAAGAACGAGCGTCTTACCTGGAGGTTAATCTCAGAGTGGGGCAGAGTGGCTTGTGGTGAAGTTGCTGGAGCAATCTGGAATAGTGATTTGAAAGGCCTATCTTGGCTGATAGGGTATCACGTCTGAGGAAGGGACTTCCCATAATCATCACCGTCATTTGACAGGAGTAAAAGTGCCGGGAAAACCGCAGCTCTGGACTGAGGAGAGCAGAGATCAGACTGCTCAGAGGACTAGTAAGTAAAGTCCCTTGGGAAAAATTTTTTGCAGGTGCTGGGGTCCATCAGCGCTTTAAACACCAGCTCCTAAGGGCATAAGAGCAGGCAATTCCTAAATGTTGCGAGTCAAGCAGGCGAGGCAGAAGGCTGGCTGGGCTGAATAGGGATGTGCTCTTGGATGTGAGGAGAAAAAGGAAGGTGTATGAACAAGCAAGGTCAGGTGATAAGGGAAGAACACAGAGATGCTGCTTGCCACTGTAGGGAGAAATTCATGTGGCCAAAGCTCAGCTGGGAGTTGAAGGTGGCCAGAAATGTGGGGGACAATAAAAAGAGTTTTATCAAATACGTTAATGGCAAAAGGTAGCATTGAAATAGCCTGTTACAGGATGAGAGTGGTCACCTCACAAACAGGGACATGGACAAGCCAGAGGTGTTTAATGCATTCTTTGCCTCTGCTTTCAACGTGGACGATGGACCAAGAGGGTCTCAGTGCCCTGAGCTGGAGGATCATGATGGTGAGATTGATCAGCTCTCAGCTGACCCTGAACTTGATCATGATGGTGAGATTGATCAACTCTCAGCTGACCCTGAACTTGTGCAGGATCTGCTGCTGCAGATCCCTACAGATCTATATGGCTTGATGGGATTCATCAGAGATTCCTCAAGGAGCTGCTGATGACATCACAAAACCTCTCTTGATGATTTTTGAGCAGTTTCAGGAATCCTGAGACATCCCATCTGACTGGAAGCTGGAAAACATTGACAATTTTCAAGAAGGGCAAGAAAGAGTACCCCAGAAACTACAGATTTGTCAGTGTCACTTTTACCAATGCCTGGTAAAATCATGGAAAAGATTATTGAAAAACAGCTGTAGGATAATGCAACCAGCACTGGTCACAGCCAGCACAGCTTCGTGAGGGGAAAGTCCTGCTTGTCTAGTCCTTCTACAACAGGGTGACCACCTAGCTGATCTAAGAAAAGCAGTAGATGTAATCTTTTTGGACTTCAGCAAAGCTTTGGCTACTGTCTCCTAAGATCCTTCTGGACAAGGTATCCAGTACACAGCTGGACAATCATGTTTTGTGATGGGTGAGCAACTGGCTCATGGGTTGGGCACAAAGGGTTATAGGGAATGGGATGACATCAGGCTGGTGTCCAGTCACTAGTGGGATTCTGCAGGGCTCCGTCCTTGCCCTGTGCTCTTCAACCCCTTCATAAATGACTTGGACACAGAACTGGAAGGGATACTAAGTAAGTTTGCTGAGGACACTTAACTGGGCAGTGCTGTCGACTCCCTTGAGGGCAAAGAGGCCCTGCAGAGACCCCAGCAAATTCGAGGGCTGGGCAATCACCAACCATATGAAGCTCAACAAGGACAAGATTCTGCACCTGGGATGGGACAACCCTGGGTGTACGGACAGACTGAGGAATGAGAGGCTGGAGAGCAGCACTGTGAAAAGGGACCTGGTTGATTGTAGGTTGAACATGAGTCAGCGGTGCCCTGGCAGCCAGGAGGAACAACCCTGTCCTGGGGGGCATCAGGCACAGCATCGCCAGCTGGGCAAGGGAAGGGATTGTCCTGCTCTGCTCTGCACTGGGGCAGCCTCACCTCCAGTGCTGGGAGCAGTTTTGGGTGCCACAGTATAAAAAAGACATTGAGCCATTGGAGAGGGTCCAAAGGAGGGCCTCGAGGATGGTGAAGGGGCTTGAGGGAAAGGTGTGTGAGGAGTGGCTGAGGTCACTTGGTCTGTCCAGCCTGGAGAAGAGGAGACTGAGGGAGAGTGTCACAGTGAGGAGGAGTGTCACTGCAGACTTCAACATCCTCACAAGGGGAAGTGGAGGGGCAGGCACTGATCTCTTCACTCTCGTGACCAGGGACAGGACTCAAGGAAATGGCATGAAGCTGAACCAGGGAGGTTCCTGATATTCAGGTTGAATATCAGGAAAAGGTTTTTACATAGAGGGTGGTTGGGAACTGGAACAGACTCCCCAGGGAAGTGGTCACAGCACCAAGCCTGACAGAGCTCACAAAGCTTTGGGACAATGTTCTTGGGCACATAGTGTGACTCTTGGGGCTGGTCCTATGCAGGGCTTGGAGTTGGACTCCCATGATCCTGATGAGTCCCTTCCAACTCAGCATATTCTGTGATACCATGATTCGTTTTTGGAGAGGTACAATTTTCTTTACAAGACTGCTAGATTGAGTACACCTAAGTCCACTGGACTTTCAAGGCTGGACATCATGTTATCAGCCTATGAATGCTAGCATGGGAGGTGCTCAAATTGGCTTTGATAACCTATAGTAAACTTGAGTTAAAACTGTTTACTGTTATGGTAAAGCATGGCTACCATGGGAATTGGGCTGGGGAGCTTGAGTGGCACTTGGGTCTTGTGCTGAAAGATAAGACGAGATCTAGGAATTCCTGACTGTTAGAAGAGTGACAGGTACCTGTGAGTGGTTATGTGTGTATTCTTTGAGATGATAAAACTCAATATGAGCTGCTGAGGAAAGGGATGACAGCAGGGAACTTGTGTAAAAGTGCTGTGGTGGGGAGCTGCAAGGATGGTTCATTATGTGTGTCAGAGACTGAGCAGTTATGCTGTGGTGTTGTAAAGCACTGCAGAGATCGTATGGATCGACGCATTGTTCAGCAGCTGCAATTGGGGAGTCATCAACTGACACTAAATTTCAAGTAGCATTGCTGTTGACAAGAGATATAAGGCTATTACTTCTTCTCTTTTGATCTTGAGTGAGATTATTATATGATAATATGCTATAAAGATAAGGAAGATAGAGGGGCAAACCCTCCAGCAACAGAAAGGCAGGAAGTTTGGCTACGTGCGATGGTGTCTTAGGCTGTGTTTGCTTGCATGCTGCTTTCTCTGTGGTAAGGCCTGAAGACTTCTGCCCAGCCAACTCTTCGGTACCTGATATAATGCAAACTGCTTACAGAATAGTTTGCTTCTCTTTGCTTTGTGCTGGAATTTGAATCCAGGCACGGAGATACTTCTAAGTGACATGGTGCCCCTGCTGTAAGGAGTAGTGGGCCAGGCACTAAATGGGGAGACTGAGCACCTCTGTTTTCTCCTCAGGCTGCAGATCTTTCTGACAGCGTTGGCAGCGGCACCTAGTTGGTCTCAGAGTGAGCTGCAGAGCAGCATAGGCATCTGGAAATGCCAGTGTTAAGCAGAAGTGACAGCCAGACATAGATCCGTGTCAGGGCTGCTCTGCTCTGTTGTGCTGCGTGGTGTAGCGAGGTAGCAGGAGTGTATTTATGGTGGGAGAAGTGCTTGCAGTCATCTGAGGCTTCCAAGTGTTCAGAGGCTGTAGCAGCAGGTGGTTCTCCAGGGACACAGCTGGGTGCCTTACAGGTGGCTTTACAACAGCCTTGTGCATGATACCTAATAGCTGAGACTTCTCTGCTCATGCTGAGCAGTGTATTAGTTGTGGGGTAGAATTCCCCCAGGACTTGAATTGTTTTATTGGTTCCAAGCAATTTTCTGTTTTGATTGGATTTTTTTTTTTTTGGAGTGAAAACGTGTTCTTGACAGATCATTTAATAAAATGATGCAGTTAAAATTGATTAAGTTTTTCCTTTTGGGAAGCTTGTGTTCTTCACAAATAGGGAAAAAGAATGCACACTCCTTGATTGCTTTCTTTTATTATCAGGAGGCATGTGTGTTACATACACCCTGTGGCGGTATTATAAAAACACTGTATTTACAGTGTGAAGTGTTCATAGCAGCCTTGGGGAACAGAAAACATTCCTGTTTGAGTCTGAGAAGTCCTTTGCAGCACCCGTGGTGTGTTAGAGCTCTGCCTCCCTTGCTGAGGATTACATCTTTTTAGTGGTTTGGGATTTCTTTTTGCTTTTTGTCCTTAAGTAGATAAAGGCAAAAGGAAAACCGAGAACGTGTAGTAAGAGTGTGACCTCTCCCGTTGTTCTCAGTGATGAAATCTTTTTAAAACACACAAACACCTCGGTCATCTGAAAGAATCTGAACTGTAAAAGAATCTAAATGATCTTGGTCTCTGAGAGTGGTGATGCTGACTAGGCTACTGTGTTCATCCTAAACTTGTGTGATTATGTAACACTTAATAAGATACCTTTTATCTTTGATGTCTAACAATGACAGAAATGCATGTTTTGCATGTGTTTATTTGGCTTCATGCCTTGGAGTTGTGTTTTTCATGTTCACTGTTTCTCACATGGCTTATGGTAGCATGGGCTCTCTTAACCTCTCACTATTTTTCCGTCTGCTGTGAAACTCATTCTTCCTATGAGGTTTATAATGGTATCTTACAGAACTTTTATATCTTCCAAATCCCAGTGATTCAGACTTGCCTTATGATTTTTTTTAAATTTTAATTTTATTTTACCAAAACTGAGTTTAACTCTTGTCTTGATCTTTAGTTGTTTTTCTAGTCTTGGTGATCCTAATCCAGTTTGAGACTAAGGCTAGTTGTCAGGAAATTTGGTGAATACGGTGATTTTGGATACTTAATAAAAGAGGATAATTGTGGCAAAAAGTGTCTGGAATCTTTCTAAAATAACTGAAATAGCTTCATGTGCTTTTTATAGTACAGAAGAGCTGTTTTGAATCCTGTGTTTTGTTTTGACCACAGCAGATTCTTCCTTTTGTAGAATCCAGGAATGGTTCTTACTTCATGCACTCACGATGTACAAATCAGATCATTAACCACTGAAGTAGGTGTAATGGCCTGTGAATTTTTGCTTTCAGTGAGGTCCCTTTTCTGGATTAGGAATGAAAATATGGGAAAGATGCTTAATAGACAAATAACATCCTTCATTTCCCTCCTGCACTTTTATTGGTGTAGGCAAAGTGGGTGGATGGCTTGTTAATGAGAGCAGCTTTGGGAAATTCAGTGTCCTGGGCTTCGCACTGGTAAAGACAGGGGTATTTTGCCATTAGCTGTGATGGAAGCAGAATTGAAACTCTTGTTTGGGATTTCAAAAGCAGTTAGATGCAATACTGTTATGGGCTGAATATTTTGCTGTCATTTGGCTGGCTCCTTCAATTTCTTACTTTCGTGTCTAAGCAGTGGTGCTGTTTGACTCTATGAATTCAAGGCTTATAGTCTGGCTTTGTTTATTCAGTGAGTAAATGTTTTCCCTATTGACGTGAAGCCCTTGCCAAAGGTCATCTGTTAGCTGCAGTGTCTAGTAAAACCTCAGTCCCATGAGGAATTCTTCCACCGTTTTCTGCTAGTATTATGGAGTTTACACTACTCAGAAAAATCCAACAGCCTCTTCAGTAACAGTGTTTCCACTGTGCATTTACCAATTTTATGTGCAAGGATGTGTCTGTTACAGAACTATCTGAGAAACTTTCTTTTTTTATTCGGTGTAGCGAGGTAGTTGGCATGGAAAAATCACTCATTATAACTGAGGATCCTGAGGAAGGCTGGCTGTGTTTGTCTCTTATGCATGGAAATTTTACACAGTGTGCTTTCATATAGCACTTAAAAAATCATTTGAAGTGAGGCTCTTGTAGTTTTGATGATGAGAGTTACCCTTTTGTGTAACATGGAATAGTTAATTAATCTAGTGACCAAACCCTTGTGTACATGGACATAGAAGTGTGTATTTAAGATACTTGTTCTGATGTGTAAGATGACACAGTGAAGAAATGGAGATGGATGATATGGCAGGGATTGGTTTACTCCTCACCTTTGTAGCTTCTTTGTGGCATGAGAGAGACCTGGAAATCCATCTGATAATACCCCCTATTGAGGGGAAAAAAAAAAAAAAAAGGCAGCCCATACTCTTTTTAAATTCAATTTATGATAAATTGTCATCAGAGCTGAATTAAAAGACACTGGTAAAGACCCAGAAGTACATCACACTGCCACTACACTAATTTTGCCAGATGCTTGCCTTGGGAACAACTGCCTTAAAGCTGCCAGACTCACCAGCTCATCTTTCACAGAAGCTTGAATCAAACTCTCCTTGCCCATATGGCTTGTTGTTCTTAATTCTTTATCTTGTGTGCAGGATCTCTCTCCCAGGTCCAATACTGTACAAAAACACTCAGATCCACAAAGGAATTAGAAATTTCCAGGTGCTGACTTGCTGGCACAGTGGTTTGACTCGCTGAACACCTCAGTGGCAGCTAGTTGGTCAGATATTAATGTCTTGGCAATGGAAAATATCAGAACCCATGAGAACTGAATGCTAATCTGTGTGGGTATGTATGTGGTCTGTGTCTTCTAGGGAGGCTGTTGATTAAAGAAATCACATCTGTCTGAGTGTTAAAATGTTAATATTTACATTGCTACATTGCAGGGAAAAATTCTGGGGTTTTTTGTCATGCGTTTTAGCTGTATATCTCCCAGTTTTTGTGAGGCATTTTACTTATTCCCTTCTGACCTTAAGTTGAGTTTGGGGATGGGCTGATAGGATCCTCACAAGAAGTTCATACTCCTGCTTGTGTTTCTTCTTCAGTTTTCTAGGGAACATTTAAATGGAATGGTAGTTAAATGATTTTGGGAGTCTGGCTTTTCTCACAGATTAATAAATGGCAGTCAGTCACTATTTTTCTTTCTTTTTCTTCTTTTTTCCCCTTCATATAAAAAAGGAAGAGTACGTATAACTTCACCGTCTTTTATATTAAAACACTAACATTTGCTTAAAATGATCCTCTCTGTATTCTTACCTCAGGAGATAAGATTTTTAGCTATTTGCTGTGAACATTGCTTCAGTTTTGACCATTATGCATATTCTGTGTAATGTTTGTTATTCATTGCTGTGTTCCAGAGAGTTTTTATTGGGGCAGATTCCTTAAAGTATCACTAACTGAAAAGAGAAGACAAACAGATAACTAAAACGTAATGAATTCTTCTGATGACTTCTTATTCAGTCATATCTTTCCAATGAAAGCCTTGAACAGTTACTTCACTTCTAAAATGATTTTTTTTATTTTTTCATAGAGAACTTATCCCATCCTGTGCTTTTGAGCAGTGCTTTCTGATCCTCAAGAGGTTTCTGCTGGCTGCTGTGGGGCGGTGCTGCTCTTACAGACTGTAGCCTTACCCTTTTAACTCCTACCGTGTTTGTGCACAGGCAGTGAAGGAATGAGTGGTGTGGGAAGGTGTTTGTATCAGTTTGCTTCAATTTGTCTACAATTAATGCCCAGATTTTCAAATTCTGATTGCATCCTTCAGAGTTCACAACATAGGTCTTAGCTTCCCTATCAGGTGGACCTAGTACAAGTCCTTCATCTCTGCAACCCAGAAGGATTTATTGTTTTTTTTTTTTTTCCTTTACTGCTGTGTAGTTGGCAGTGGAAAATACCTGCTGTACCTGTAAATCTTCCTGTGTTGAAATTAGTTGATTTTCACAGGTATAATATATTCTGCTGTCAAAGCACGATCTTGTCAAAGGAGTGCAGATTCTTTCTCTTTTTCCTTTCCTCCTGTTACAATATTTCTGAAAGCTGACAGAGACTCTGTCAAACGGTTTCAAGGCAAAAAAGGTATAATTTGTTTGGAATGTCGTGAATAATTATGCAGACAAAAATCGTACAACCACACTGGGAGATTTGCTTGGGAGAAGAGACAACAGCTTCTTCGTTGGGCTCTGCTGTGTGTGTGTGTGTGGCAGTGTGCTTCATTCTGCAGGGGCTTACGCCAGCAGAAATCAGGTAACCGGTGTAGGTATCTAGGACATTAACTTCAAAGAGTACATCCCAGGCTATTGGCAGAGCTCCTGGTCAGTTATTATTCTGCAGTAAGTCATTTATTGATGCTCAGGGGGAAGGATGTTATGAAGTGGCTTTTTTGGAATGCTGGGTGGAAGGCAGGTAATTGCAGTGCAACCAGTACAGGCATACCTCAGTTAGGAAATGAGGAACAAAACAGACCCAGGAGAGTGATCACAGAAGCTTAGGATTGAGTGGCTTTTATTTTCTGGTTCATTTTGAAAGAGTTTCCTGGAGGTTTGTCACAGAAGCCTGCAAATTATCATTTCTGTATCCTAGGTCTGTCTACCTGGTCCCAGCATTCCAGATCTCGGCGTTGTAGGACTTCGTGTTCCAGAGATGAAGACCGGAAACCTTCTGAGGTATTTCTGGAATTTGATTTGCATTTTGTTACATCTGTCGAAGTACCTGTACAAAATATATACATACATGTTTTCTGGTAATGGATCAATTTTTTCTGATTTACTTTTTTTTTTTTTTAATGCTACATTTTGGCTGGCACATACCTCCCCTCCCTCACCCCTTCTTCCCCACCCCTCTCTCCCCCGAAGATCAGAGAGTTCAGCTGTTGGCACAGCTACTGCCACCACCAGTTTCTATCTGTGAATTTTGTTGTAGTCTGACACCCATTCAGCATAGCTGCAGAGCCTTTCTTGTGCTATTTTAGGCATCAGGGTTTATTTGCAGCTTGATTTGTGAACAGTGGAAATTTACATTAGGCGCATTTATTTCATAGTTTGTATTGGGGCTTGGTGTGTGTGATCTTTGCTAAAGTGCTTGTCAAACTAGAAATCTGCTTCCTGACAGTTCTCTCTCGTCTAGTGCTTTGAAGAAATACTATCAGGGGAGATAAAAATCTTTGAACTTTCCAGGTTGGATCAGCTGTTAGTAACACACAAAATGTGATCCATTTCTTTGGAAATGTTCTTGCTGAATCTTCCTGTCTTCAGGCAAAATACTACACTGTAGACTTGGTAGAAGCTGCAAAGAAACAATTAGCTCTGGGAGATGGAATTTCTCATTTATTGTGCTTGCCCAGTACATGTGTTCCTGACACATTAGTGAGTGGTGTTGAGGAAAAACTGCTTTATTAACCTCCCTAATGACAGTGTACTTAAGTCTCAGAGAAGAGTTCTCACAAGGAGAATCCCATTCTTTGTTCAGAGTGAACTATGCCTGGTACTGGCAGTTTCCAAACTCCTTTGATTGTTGGCTCTTAAAGACCTTTTTTTTGTGAATGTGGAGATCCCTGGTGAATTTATTCTTGTTAGCAATAGGCTTGTTTTCCTTAGTTATCTTTTGAGTTGTGCATCCCTTAGAAGTAGCCCCTTATGCCTGCTTTTGAGAGCTACCTCATGAAAGGCTATCAAGAAATTATCTGAGATAATTAGGAGCCTTGCTGTTGTTTTTTTGCGTGCTTCTGTTTTCTTCTCTCTCTTACCTTGCTTTTGTTGTCAGAATCTTAGCAGTTTTGTGCTGTTCTCTCATGTTTTCTCAGGCTGGATGAACTTCTCTTGTACTTCCCTTTAGCTCTGCTCCACAGCCTTTCCCCCTCTGTGTTGTCCCTGCTCGCCACAGCAGGAGAAGCGCGCTGGCAGGAGAGTGACACTTGGTAAATTCCCCGGGTGAAATCCTGTGCTCATTGAAGTTGGTGGCAAAATTCCCATTGACTTCAGTATGGCCAGGGTTTCACCCTTTAGCTTTGAAGTGTTCAGTGCTTCTGAGAGCCAGCACTTCTGTAAGCTCTGCTTTCCTCCAGGCACTCTGATTGCATCAGCAGCTAGAGCAGAAAGAATGGTGTCACGGGGCCACTGGCCTGGGAAGGAGTTTCTTGGCTGTCAGGTGCTGTGTTAGCTTTGCTTCTGAGGGAGTTTTGTGACAAATTTATCCAAGAGCCTGAGTTATTTTGGCTCTGAGATTGAGCAAGGTTTGTGTCCCATTTTATATTTTTAGTCTTTTAATTTGACTTTTGATTGCTTTAAGTCAAATCACTTAAAAGTGCAGAATCCCCAGGCCAGCTGTGCTTGTTTGTTTTGTGAGCCCGTTTACTTTGTGGCTTACTTTTCATTTCTTGATTAAAGCCTCACAGGACTTGTAATTGAATTGTTTAAAACATTTCATTATATTTCATTACCAGCGTTCACCTTCTTCTTCATATGGTAATATTTTTCTTTACTTTTTAATGTTGGCAGTTTTTCTGAACAAGTCAAGACAAGCATTAAGAAAAATGTCATGATTTTATGCTATTTTAATGACAAAACCAGAGTGGAAACAGAAACATACACAGACAGAAGTGGGATAGTGTGTGTATGTTGGGAGGGAGGAAAGGCTTCAAGGTGTGCAGTGTGGCAAGGCAAATCACACTTGAAAAGATTCTCAGAAGTGTAATTAGCTATCAGATACACTAAAATCCTTCCCAAAAATCCCGGGGTTTTCAGGTGTGTGAGTAGTGGATGACAGAAGTGGCTGCCCTGGGGAGGCCTGCCTGGTTAGCTCTCTGTGTACATCTGGTTCTGCCTCAGCCACATGCAGCAGCAGGCTGGGGCTGAGGAAACAGCGTGGCCATTGGTTTGGGACTGGGAGGATGGGTCACTTTGCCCCCTTAGCAGCCTCGTCAGGGAGTCTAGGAGCACTGCTCTGAAAACCCAGAATCTTTTCCTCTGTAGCTGCAGCATGGGGCTTGCTGGATGTTGATTCTGACAACCACAGACTGAGAAGTCTGCAGGGAGCTCTACCTGTAGTTTTCTTGTCCTAGTGGTGCTTATTTTCTGTCACCTGGTTGCTTTTTAACCCTTTCCTTTGAATGAGGCATGGAGTAGTTACAAATTAGTGTTGTGGAGGTGAGGAGGGCCTTGCCTTTTGCAGGGAGTGGGGTGGGAAGGGCTGGAACTCACGTCAGCAAGTGCAGGCCTGTAGTTGGGATGCCTGTGATAGCAGCACTCTTGGCTTTCTGCAACACCAGCAGGCTGGAGCTGTCACAGCAGTGCCACAGCAGGCCTGCCACAGGAGTGAATCCCTTTTTATTTCATTCTGTGGCTTGTTGAAGACAGCATGGCTGCTTGTTCATGGCTGCTAGCCCAAAGGTTGCCAAGCATCCTGCTGGCTTTAGAGCTGGATGCCTTTGCAAAGGCAAGGTAAAATAACAGCTGTGACACAGAGGTGTCTGTAGCTGATTGAATAATATCTGTGCTGAACAGGGCACTGCCACCAGAATTCTAGTTTGGGTCTTATTTTTTTGATCTTTTGGGTTATTTTTTTAAGTACTTGCACAAAGAGTCATCTCCTTAGAATTTCCTCTTGCAGCTGGTCATGGTGGAGTCATGCCTTTATTTGTACTACAGGGAATTTCTAGAATGTCTTCGTATGAGTCAGAGCTCCAATAATTTAAAAAAAAAAAAAAAATCCAAAAAGTCTTGGAGCAAAAATGAATCTTCCTTGTGCTGGTGTTTTACAACTCAGAGCTCCTGCAGCTTTTATTGCAGCCAGTGTGGAGGTAAAAGTGGGTAACACCTTTTAGAACTATGTCTCCAGTGCAGGAGGAGAACCAGTGGAGTTAGAGAAAGTCATCCTGTCAGTATTTGTGCCTTCAGCCACCCCTTTCCCTGCCATGAAGCTAAACTTTATTCTGCAGTGGGCTGGGCTAGTGCACTGGTGGTACAGTGACCCTGTTACACACTGTGCTCCATGGTTACCCTGAAGCTGTGAATCATAGAGTGTCAATATCAAATGTCAGTGTCTCTATTTTTCTCTCTTGGTCACTCTCTTTGCAGGTGTTCAGAACGGACCTGATCACTGCCATGAAGTTACATGACTCCTTCCAGCTGAACCCTGATGAATACTATGTGCTGGCAGATCCCTGGAGGCAGGAGTGGGAAAAGGGAGTTCAGGTGCCAGTTAGCCCAGGGACCATCCCAGAACCAGTAGCCAGGTATAATTTGGAGGAATGTGAACAAATACACACACGTTTGTGCTAGCAGCTTATGTCTACATTGCCTTGGCTTCCTGAGCTTTATTGCACAGTGCCCAGCTAGGAAGGTCTTGATTCTCAGAGATGAAGAGCAACCTGCCTCACCTTTTTGAATGGTCAGAGAGGTCAAGAATCAGGCCTGTTCTGTATGAAATATAAATGTCAGAGGACTGATTTTGGCAATACACTAGCATGGAGTGTGATGACAGAACCTTAAAAATAGCTTCTATTTTTAAGCCAGACTTGAGCTCACTTATCACTGCCGGAAGAGCCCTTGTCTGGTGTTCCCTCTGCTTATTTCCAAGCCTTAGGTTCCTTTCAAGGAACAGCTGGACAAACCAGGCTTAAGGGCTAGAGAAAACACAGCATTTATTTTGTTTTCGTATTATTTTCTTGTGTGATTTCATTTACTAACCCAAGAAATTGATTGTACAACATTTCGTCTGTTTTAAGAACTGTCCAGATGTGCATGTAACTAAATAATGTGAGATTTTCTACCTCGTATCCAAAACCCCCTTATTTTCCTTGCCATGTTTGTTACACGTAGATACTATTTCCTGTTTCAAATTAAACACTGCAGTTCTAAGGGCAGGAGTGTGCTGCAGCCCATTTTATGCTTACTAGGGATTGGAGAAAATAAGAACAAGGATTTTTGCCATTTAATCATTCTAGATCTCTTTGAGTCAGTCCAGGCTGGCCCATAAGTCATTACCAAACGACCCACCAGTGCTAGTGGGACCACAACAGCTCAGTCCTTAATACATAGCAAAAAATTCATGATGATGGTACACTGACTTCTTCTTGTTGGGTCTGCATCTGTCAGGTCTAACCTTGGATTGGGGGGGGGCTTCAGGAATATTTGTTAGTGTTGTTTTTGTTCTGTGCAGCAACCTGCAGAGCGCCCCCCTAGGTCTGTACGATGAGGAGCTAACCTGCACATGAGGTAAACCCTGTCCTTCCTTCTTCTGAAGGGCTGGACCCAGAGCTCGAAGGACAACCTGGCATTTTGCTCTCTGCTCTGCAGTTTAGAACATGGGAACATAGCCTTTCCCTGCTCCACACTGACCTCTCCCAGTCCCTGCAGAGACAAACACACACACACAGAGTACATGTGCACTCACATTGCCTGCTCCTCACTGATTTCTCTGTTCAGCATCTCCCAAGGCTGTGGGAGGGCCAGGACACCTGTGGACTGGAGCAGAGGAAAAACCTCCCAGAGGATCACTGCCCTGTGGCTGTCAGGGAGGTGGTTTGGTGGTTATAGCAGGTCCAGGAGAGGGCTTTTCTCTGCTAAGGGCCAGTAGAGATGTTGCTCTAAATTTAAGATGTGAAAAGATAGGGGA
>NW_008238452.1:1591436-1639955 GCF_000691975.1 Corvus brachyrhynchos | reverse complement strand
GAATGAAGGCATCTACAGTTGTAGGTTTTGGCACAGCAGGCACCACTCCTTGTTAGCTGCTGAGCTATCTTGTGTAGTCCTGCTGCTGAGCACCTGCTGGTCAGAGGGGCCCACTGATGCCTGATTATTTCTTTGCTCCCTCACAGAACACTTGGAGAGCCCTGCCAGGGTGCTGCTGGAGTGTGGAACTGCTCTGTTCCTGACTTTGGGAGGGAAGGGAGGGTGTTCTGTATGTGGAATAAGCAATAGACAGATCATAGCTGGTGTAGGATAGAAGCCAAGGCTGTACAGGGAGCTGATGCAAGGAACATAGCAGCAAATGAAAGGTGTGGCCTGGTAGTGACTGGTGAGGGCAGAGGAGCAGGAGAGAGAAAGGAGTGAGGCTGTGTGGTGATTCACTGTAAACACGTGGTCAGAGGGACAATTCAGCTGAATGGTTTTCAGTGTGTAGTAAGACTTGCCTTTTTTTTTTTTTTTTTTTTTTTTTTTTTTTTTTTTCTTTTTTTTTTTTTTTTTTTTTTTTTACTTCTTTCTATCACAGAAATGAAGCCAGGAAAGGGAATTGTTTTGAGGTCAGAGTCACTATGCTTGTTTATTCTGTGCCACTACTGTGGCAGGGTGCTGCCCAGAGGTTATGATTTCCATTGAGAGGTACTCTGGGAGGAATTTATGATAAGGAAGATTTGAAGAGCAGTGCCCAATCTAAAGTACATTCTCTGTGAAGATGCAGTAGTGTCTAACATTTTCATACTGTGCAGTATTACCAGAAACAGGGCAGTGCAGTTAGGCTGGCAAGGTCATTCACATTTGTATTTTTTCACAGCACCTCAGAAGCCCCAAATTCAGCATTTGGCTCTTGCTTATCGTTTCTCATTGTTGTCTGAAATAAGCTAGAAGAGGGAAAGCTTTAGGGCTGTGCAGAAGACTGAAAGAGGTAGAGGATTTACTGAGATCTGTTTGTGCAAATACAGCAATGGCAGATCAGGGTTTCTGCTAGGAGGAGTTAACACACGGGACCTCAGATGGGGGCAGAATAGACTGGAGGATGGAGGCTGTCCTGCTCATTGTGGAGCTTAGGCTGTTCCCAGCAGAGAGTTGTGGCAACACAGAGTGGTGCAATCTCCTCCTTTGCAGCACCCCGAAAAATCATCTCCAGTGGTACTGCAGGAGGCACACGTTTGGCAGTGTGGCCTGTTGCTCCTGGAGGGACCAGGGTTGTGCTGTGAAGTGGGTGTCATCCAAGTTCAATTTCAGTGTGTGCTGTTAACTAAGAGAAGGGACAATGTCCTTTGCTCCCACAGCTGGAAATATTTCTTTTCTCCTTGAGTGTTCTTGTTGTCAGTATTTTAGTTAAACAGATTTGATTTAAAAAATGTCTTAAACCAGAGTTTAACATCTGTGTATATGGCAGCCACTATGTAAATACAGTGTTCCTGCTTCAGCTTTAAACGAATGGGAATTTCAGGTAAGAGGAAGCACAGCTCTGTCCTCTAATATGTAATTTTGTTTAGAATTCTGGTAATGAACTGAATTTCTAGATGACTCCAGTTAAGTTCTTCTACCACCAGTCTGTTATGGAAGAGCACAGAACTGTTTTCCCATCTCCGTGGTGCCAGGTGATTGCTGGGATGGTTAGGTGGCTGCTGCTGCTGGTTGTTAGTTGCTTAGAGTAAAGCATTTTGAATTCTCTAGAGATGAGCCTCTCAGCAGCCCGGCACACCTCATGTCTGCCTGTGTGTCTGTTTCAGAGTTGTGTCCGAGACAAAAGCCGTCACCTTCACGCGTCCCAGGAAATACATTGTTTCCTCAGGCGCAGAGCCTCCCGAGCTGGGCTACGTTGACATTCGAACCCTGGCAGACAGCATGTGTCGCTATGACCTCAATGATGTGGACGTAGCATGGCTGCAACTTGCCAATGAAGAATTCAAAGAAATGGGTGAGCAATGAGTGATTTGTTGCCTTTTTTCCCTTTAAAGCTGGCAATCTTAAGAATAATTTCGGGGAGGGCAGCAGTGGGAGGAAACAGTAGAGGTATGAGGAGATAGTAATTATGAGTTGGGGTAGCCACGGGAAAGCAGACCTGAATGTGATTAAGCCCTAAGATAGATGCCTTCATAACTCCTGCATTGTATCTGCTTAGACCTGGTCAGAATCTGACCACATGTTTTGGTCTTTTCTCTGCTGCTTTTCATCTCACAAAGTTCCCAGTTTGCCATCTTGGTTCTCAAAGAGAACATCAGATAGACCACTGAGGTAGTTTTTCGAGTTTATTCATTTTTCTCTTCATCACAAATCTGTGTCATCATTTTAGGTAGTGGTGTGCAGTGTGGATAGACAAGATAAGTTGTTCGGCAGGTTTGTGCCAGCTGAGTGGCACAGGGAATGGGACAGTAAGGAATTCCTGCAATGATTTATTGGAGGGAGCTCCCAAATCTCTCTGTGACTGTGTGCTCTAGTTCCAAAGCAGGAGGAGCTGGCACAAGGGGAATAGCTGTTCCCTTTTCTGCAGAATGGGCTGTGTGTGGGAAAGGACAGGGGAGAAGGGTGAACTGGAGTGTTTCTTTGGTGAGTGCTTCAGGAGAGGATTTCCTGAATAGGATGTAAGTCAGCACAGAACTTCTACCACATTGTTTGGGTGAGGGAAATGGTGCTGTGCCAGATAGAAGAGGTTTGGACATGCTGGTGAACACTTCTGGGTTTTGTTTTGGCATTGTGGCAGTTCCCTGCTTTGGGTTGCAGTTTAGTCAAACATGTTTTACCTGGCTGTAGCCCATAGGTGGCATGGCTGAAGAAGTGGTAAACCACAAAATGACCATTTGTAAGTCTATTTCTCCTTTCTAAACCAACACATGAAAGAAACAGATGATGTCTTGACCTGGTCTCTTACCCAGGTGTTTTTTCCAGATTTCACATCAGTCCTGCTCAGGTTTTGTGTTGGGCTTAGAGGATTTCAGTTTACGATTCCAGAGTTTAGGTTACCTTTCCAGTTATCTTCAGGAAAACAGCAGCAGCAAGTTCCCTTAGCTTTCCTCAAGGGAAAAACGCATTTTTTATTGTTTATTTGGTATCCTCCTATCCAGTCTGTCCGTCTTGTGCCAAAACCAAAAGAGGGCTCTTACAGTGGCATGTGAGCAGCACAAGAGGGGAAGATTTGTACCTCTGCAGGAAGCCCTGTGGTAGCCATTCTGCTACACCAGCATAACCTTTAAAAGTACATGCTGCACATGGCACACTGAACAGCTAGGATTTGTTGGATCTTATGTTTTGGTGTAGTTTATTGTAGTTTGTTTGCTCTAAATCATGACCCAGTCAGTTTTGCTGTATGTAAAGGGAAGGAGATGCTCCTGTCAGTGCCAGGCAGCACGTTGGGGCTCTTGAAACATGTACATGGGTGCTTGGTCAGACACTGCACACTACAGATACTACAAATGGGCATTTGAAAAGTGAGCTACTTCCTGATCTGCACCTGGAGCACTTCCTTATGGTGTCCCTGCAGCCATGAATTCCCTGTGTTTTCTTTGATACCTGTTGGACTGCTTCAGGTACTGAGAAGGTACAGTGTGTCCGTAGAAGAATGACTGCAAACCTCTGAACGGGAGCTGCAGCGCCTGCTTCCCGTGCTGTGACCCTTGCAAATGCACAGTCAGTCAATCACACGTCCCCAAGGGTCACTTACAAAGCGAGAGCAGTTGTGAGGTCAGAACTCAGTTGCAAGCTGGTGCAAAACCTGCCATCATCTGCTTTGCTGGTGCAGCAGGTCTGGGTTGCAGGGCAAAATTCTTTCATTAGCAGGATGTTGGATGTTCCCTTTTGCTGCCTTTCAGCTGCTCAGTTTGGGTAGTCTGGGATGCATTGATCTCTGCTGCAAGGATTTACCTGTCAGTAAGGGAAGCTTACTTTTGTGGAGTGCTTGTCTTCGGATCTGGAGGAGCTAGAGAGGCTTTTTATTCTTCGTTTGTAGAATTTTTGGCTCAGTTTTTCACAGGAAGGGCCAAAAGGAGAGTTTTCTTGTTAAAACACCCATCCTGAGGTGGCCATCTCCTCTCTGTCTGTCCTGATTTCAGCAAGGATAGAGATAATTTCTTCTCAGTAGCCGTTACAAGTGCAGTATTTTGGATTTGTAATGAGAATGGTGTTGATAACACACTGATATTTTGGGGTTTGTGTTTATCCTAAGTTAGGGGCTTTTTTTTCCTTGTCTCAAGCTTCGCCAGTGAGGAGGTGACCAAAAGAAACTGGGAGGGAGCATAGGCAGGGCAGGTGACCCAAACTGACCAAAGGGATATTCTACACAATAGAAGGTCATGCCCAGGATATAAACTGGGGGAGTTACCTGGAAGGGGAGGCCTTTCTGTTTCAAAACAAATCTGAATTACACAATACCACAACATAATCAGCCTGTAGCTGTGTGTCATGAATAATTTTCTGATGGATGCTTTTGGAAAAGAGCAAATTCCAGATTAGATATTGCATTTATTTATTGTCCTAGATTTGATGTTGCATTTATTTCAGATACGTTTCTCACTTTTTAAAACAAATTAATTTATTGGTGTAGCAGGGTCTGATGGACACCTCAGCTGGGGTTGCACCCTGTTGGGTTGGAACTTGTGATAAACCAATAACTGTTGTTAGAAACTGCAGATTTGCTTCTAGTATCATAAGAGATTTTGTCATTGATTTTTCTCCCCTTGCTCCATCACTTTTGGTTCAAAATACTTTCAAATCTTTCATCAAAGAGTCAGCATCTGGATGGCAAAATTGGAGCAAAAGCCATACATGGTGGCTGTCCCAGAAGGAAAAGTGAGAACAAGACCAGGAAGCCAGAATCAGTCTTTGAAAGTTTCTCTCAGAATTTGAAAGATTTCGATACTCCACTTTTGTTAGTTTAATACAGTTATAAGACAACTTTGACGTTCTTTTTACAGTTTCCCTGGTGGTTTATGCTGGAATAGACATGATTGTCTAGGAATGAAATGCATCCACGTGGGGATTGGCTGTGTCTGCTCAGCTGTTAAAAAAAAAAGGTGGAGATGTTTGTGGTGATGGTCATCACTCTTTTCTTTAACTAAGTGAACAGCTCCTGTTTTTCAGGGATGCTGGAGCTGGATGAGTACACCATGGAAAGGGTGATGGAGGAGTTTGAACAGCGCTGCTACGATAACATGAACCACGCCATCGAGACGGAAGAAGGGCTTGGGATTGAGTATGATGAGGACGTTGTCTGCGACGTCTGTCAGTCTCCAGATGGAGAGGATGGCAATGAAATGGTGTTCTGTGACAAATGCAATATTTGTGTGCACCAGGTACGGTGGCCCGGGCACAGCAGCAGGGTGTAGGGTGGTAACAGAAACTTCTCCAAAAGGGACTCAGGTAGGGTTTATTACAGGTAACTTAACAGAGAACCTACTGAGCCTTGCTAAGGAAGCACTACTATGTGTCACCTTTCTGTGGTAGTTCAGAAGTTTTCGTAAGGTAAAAGAAGAGATACAATTTTAGCCTATCTGTTTCCATGGGTGCTTCTTACTGTGGCAGGTGCCTTCCTATCAGCCTGTCCTTCCTTCCCAGCTTTAACAAGCTTCTGTTGTCATTCGGTGTTTGGAAAAACTTGTCTGGTGAGCAGGAAACACATTTTCTGGCATGTGTTACTTAACTGCTTTTGTACTAAAGATAAAGAATTGGGTGCTTTATCATTAGTACAGTGATATGCAGCTGTAAGTACAAGTGACTATCCTACAAGATATGCAGAGTAAAGTTGATATTTTCGGACCTGTAGTGTGTCTCCGATCACATCAAACCTGAAACTTACGCATGTTAAAGCTGATAGGAATTTGGACAGAGGGCTCCATAAAGACGCAGTCTTCTGACAAATGGGCTCTTAATTAGTTGCTGTCCTGCACTCTTCCCTCCGAGTAAAAATAACTGTGAGAGTTGAGAGGCTGTGTGTAAAGAGCTGAGAAACAACCTGGTGTTTGCTTTGCTCTCTTTGCCTCTGCTGCCCGCGGGGGTGCAGGCGTGTTACGGGATCCTGAAGGTGCCCGAGGGCAGCTGGCTGTGCCGGACCTGCGCGCTGGGCGTCCAGCCCAAGTGCCTCCTGTGCCCCAAGAAGGGCGGCGCCATGAAGCCCACCCGGAGTGGCACCAAGTGGGTGCACGTCAGCTGTGCTCTCTGGATTCCAGAGGTGGGTGCTGGAATGTGATTCTGGGAGAGAGAAAAAAACCCTCTTTAAAGCATTGTTCAGCTTAGAAATGCAGGATAAAAGATTCTTGGTTAGATAAAAAGCCTGGCTGGGGATGATGCCTCACCTGTAAAGGAAACTGATTCCATTCCCTTTTTCAATCAAAATTGGACCTTGGAAAATGAGGCCTTTGCTGCTGGCAAAGCTCATTTCACAAGGACACCAGATACTGTTTCACTTTGTAAACAGAACATTAAAGGTGAATCAGGAAAATTTGAATGTGAAGGTTTGAATTCCTGTGTGCTCTTGTAGTCAGAGTGTTCATTCTGTATGGTAATCTTAAATTGGTGGGCTTCACCTTGAAACTGGTTTGTTTGCTCACAAAGTGAGAAGCTGATTTTTTTTTTCTAAAAAAGAATTTTAGATCCTTATAAACTGAGGAATTTGGGACACACGAAGTTGCATAAACACGCAAAGAATTTGACTTCTTTGATAAAATTGTTTCTCTTTTCAGTTAACAGTGTCACAGTCACTCCATTTTTTGACCATTTTTCTCTTAGGTGAGCATCGGAAGCCCCGAAAAAATGGAGCCCATCACAAAAGTTTCCCACATTCCCAGCAGTAGGTGGGCACTGGTGTGCAGCCTTTGTAATGAAAAAGTTGGAGCTTCTATACAGGTAATTTAACAATAAAAATATCCACATGTTTTCTTTTGCCAGTTTTTAGTTGACTGCAAAATGTGTTTACTGGTTGCTACAATGGACTTAACTGACCTGATCTGCACCAGAGCATTTCAGACTGGGCAGTGCTGTTGCACATGCATATTTATATTGGGTTATTAGCTGTAAGGCACCTGTAGATCCTGTACAGTGGAAAATCACCCAGAAATGTTAAATAATCCTTTTAAGAAAAATTTTAAAACCTAGAAAGATTGAGAAAACATTACCAAGCCTCAGATTTTTGAAAGAGGAGATACTTTGTTCCTTGAGACAGCAGACAACACTTGATCTCCTTTACTTGAGAACAAATGATGAGGGAGTGTAAGGACAAGTGACCCATTTGGGGCAGTGTTGTTATTGTGTAGAAGAAGACAGTAAGACGTAACTTAGCATTGTGGTGATGCTCCTCATCCTTAGAGCACTTCCAGCAGCAAAACAGTCCTGAGGATTGAGACAGAGAGGATGATACTACAGTCTCATAAGGAGGTTCAAGTAGAGCTCTTTCTTTTGGGGCTAGCTTGATGTTACAGGATCCGTGGTGGCCAGACTAGCATTAAGACACAAAAATTGCTCAAGTCCTACACTACTTTGAAATTAGTTTATATCCATTTCCCTTTTCTCCTGTGCTCCAAGTCATTTGACGAGGCTGCCAGGAAAAGCTGTAAGCCAGCAATGCAGCAGTAGTTCAGTGAAACCTATCACAGTCCACTTCCATGTGAGGAATGTATGAAATAGTAAGTGTTAACTAGAGAAAATAAATCTGTCCACAGCATATAAATTTGCAACCATAATCCCTCCTTGCAGAGCCATCCCCTCCCTCTTGGCTGCTGTTACTTTGCTGAAACTGTTTTGTCCATTCTCCAGACCACCTTCTGATATGTGCACAACAATTAGGAAAAGTGGCAGCTGGAAGTGAGTGTCAGGCTGGTCAGGGAGCAGCTGCAATAAGCTGGGAAAAACAAGACTGTGTATTCTTTTTTTTAGCAGATTTCCTTCCAGTGAGACAGGCTTTCCCCTCTTCTCCCAATAAAACATGAGCTGCAGTAAGAGCTAATTATGGCTAAAGTACTTCTCTGTGCTGCTCAGTGTTCCAGTTGGGATGCTCCTGGCCTGTTTTTTAGTAGGAGAGGAAAGGGCAAAAGATGCTTTGGTATTTTTTTAATTCCTTTTATATGTTGATTTTATTAAAGACTGCTCATTTAAAACATGTGCAGTTTAAACCCCACTGTACCTTCATAAGCCATCTGGCTGCTGAGTCAACCTGAGCAGGAAAACCCAGAGGAGAGAGAGATTTGGCTTCTTTACAAAGCACTGTATAAACATCCCAGTGCAGTGTGTTGCTCTTTCAAGGCCTGTGGCTTGGGTTAAGCATAGTTTTGTTTCCTAGTTAGGAGCACTAATGCTCATTTCCATTTTAAATGCTGTTCACCAAAGGTGTGAGTGGATAAAAACACAAATGTATGTCTGTTTGTGTATATATACATATATATATTTAAACCTCTCACTTGGTGGCTGGTGGTATCTGTGACAGAATTTTGCAAAAGGAAATTAGGTATAATGGAAATGAAGTGCTAAATCAGCTGAACTACTAGTGGCCATGACGGCTGGGTTCACTGAGAGGGAAGAAAAATGACAACATTTGAATTTCCTGTTCTCCTCCTCTCCCAGGCAAAGTGAAGGCTGTACTCAGTGAAGTAATGGTTGACAGTGATTTAATATTTGACGTTATAAAATTGGGGTAACGGGAAAAAAACTCCCCTGGGTTGAGGCCTTTTGGATAGCATGGGTCCAGGTGCTGGGAAAGACTTTAATTAAAAGTCTCAGACTGGCCTGGAGCCACCACGATGTTTTTTTTCCCCCCCTCATGCTGGCACAGTCCAAAGGGGAACACTTTACTTCGGATAACGGTGCTATACACAAGTGGCTCTGGTGTCAGTAGGAATGTTCCTTTTGTGGCTTTTTGGGTCTGGAATAGCGTGGTGGGGCTGGAGGCAGGGTTAAACACTCCTGTCCCTCTGGGCCACTTGATCCTCGCCTGGCCTGAAAGCACTAAGTCAAAACCCTAATGAGAGAGAGCAAGGAAGTACGTGCAGCTTAGAAGCAGAGTGCAGTGACAGGGTTCTTCTTCCAAAGCAGCCCTGACTGCTCGAATAGGTTTAGGCAGTGTGGCTCCTTAACTTTACATTTATTTGATTAATTTCAATTTATTTTCTCCAGTGTTCAGTGAAAAACTGCAGAACAGCCTTTCATGTCACCTGTGCGTTCGACCGTGGCTTGGAGATGAAGACCATCTTGGCAGAGAACGACGAGGTGAAGTTCAAGTCGTACTGTCCCAAGCACAGCTCCACCAAGAAAGCAGATGCTGAGACTTTGAGTGAAAGCCCAGGTCAAGAGAACAGGAATGGGATTCAGGACAGCTCTCTTCCTGCCCACATCGACCCTTTCCACAGCATGGATCAAAACCAGGAGGAGGCCCACAGGGTCAGCCTCCGCAAGCAAAAGCTCCAGCAGCTGGAGGACGAGTTCTACACGTTTGTTGAGTCTTTGGAAGTGGCCAAAGTGCTGCGCCTGCCCGAGGAGCCGGTGGAATTCCTTTACCAGTACTGGAAGCTGAAGAGGAAATCCAACTTCAATAAGCCTTTGATTACCCCAAAGAAGGACGAAGAGGACAATCTGGCTAAACGGGAGCAGGATGTTCTGTTCAGGAGGCTGCAGCTCTTCACACACCTCCGGCAGGACCTGGAGCGGGTAAGCCCTGGCACTGCCGGTGCTGGCCACAGTTGGCCGAGTTCCCAAACTATGCTCACCCCGAGCTGCATCTCAGCTCAGAGCTGTGCTGTCAGGCAAGACCACTAACACTAGATTTCTCCAGAGCACAGCAATTACCCTTTGCACACAGAGGTCAGTCACAGGGCCAGCAGGTCTTGGCGTGTAGCATTCAATTGCCTGCAACTGGACTGTCGTGTTTTCACTTGTGCTTTTTTACTGATTAACTCTGATGGCTGTGGACCAGAGTTAATCAGAGACCTGAAGCCTTTTCAGCCTTTAAGGGCTTTCCACGCTCCTTCCTTCTGGTGACAAAGATTATGAAACTTACTTTGATTTGCAGCAGATCTGTGTTTCATTGGCATACCAGAGTAGGATGATGTTTCCCTGGACTATCTGTATAGGTTTGGGAGGTAAATGATGTTTGATTCATTTAGGTTTTGAGTGTTCCAATAACAGTGCAGTAGGATCAGTTTGGTGTTTTAATGAGTACATCTAATCCTAAATTCCTTTCTTTTTGGGTTAACTAGTAGAATTTAAGAGCTCTTAAGAGCCAGAAAGAGCACTGAAATGAGTCTTTTATGTCCTTACAGCATGTGGCTCATGTAGGTCACGGACGAAAGCTGGCCCAGGAGGTCCTACCTCAGTAACCTGTATGTGAACCAGGGCCTTTCTTCCATAACAACTGTCTAATCTTTAAATCAGGACAGCAGGTGCTCATGGATATACTGCATCCTTCATAAAGGATCCTGATGCCTAATCACTCTTATAATGAATTGCTGCAATTTTTGGTTTTTGTTTTTTTCCTAGTTTCAGCTCCAGCCTGTGGCCCTTCTCTAGCTGTTCAGGTGGCCCAGATCCTAGCTGTTACTTGGGATCTTTTGTTCCTGCTCCAAGTGCTCAAGCTTTCTTGTCATCTTCTCTTTGATCGGCTAAATAATTAGACTTTGTGACTATGTTCTCTGGATCTTAAATTATTCTGTGTGTATCCATTCCATTCCTAAATGTGATGTCAAAACAGGATACGTGATTTTAGTAGTATTTTTAACATTTTACTACTCTGTTCCCGCTGATTGTACATTCAAGATAATTTGGATTTAAGAAAAGGGACCTTTGCAAAACCAGACACACTTGCTACATTTCTCCAGATCAGCCCACAAGGTTGTAATTCATAGGGCACCATGCTGTACTGAGAGAGGAGCCTTGGAATCGTCCACCAGTACTTCTCAGCGATTCCCTCATCTGGGGAGTATTTAATACTGAGTACATTCAAGGATTTCCAGCATTTGTCTAGATTCTGTGTGTCTGTGACTCAGGTGTTTGTAGAAGTTACTTCTGTGCTGTGGCTCTCCAAATCTGATGAATAATCTGTCAGTTAAATAGCCTGTCAATTAAACAGATAATCTGTCAATTAAATAGACTGTTCTCTACGAATTGTGTTCAAGGTGGTTAAACTTAATGCTCTACTAACTTGTTTAAATGGTGTATAGTACTCCAGCTAAATGAATTCAAAGCACAGATAGGGCAACATCCTAGGAATGCAATCCCTGTAAAACCCATCCCCTCGCTGTCTTCCAGGTGCGTAACCTCACTTACATGGTGACGCGGAGAGAAAAAATCAAGAGATCCATTTGCAAAGTTCAAGAACAGATATTTAACAGCTACACAAAGCAGTTGGAACAAGAAAGAGTTTCAGGTATGCCTCAGTGTTCCTTTTCTCATGTTAGACCACAGGCACAAGGTTTGGTTACAGGCTGGGAAGGACAAACAGGACCTCATTTGTTCTCATTTCATTCCTCAGAAAGATGAATACCTTCAAAATTGACCAGATTACCCTTTAACTATTGAGTAACTAATAAACCATATATTAGATGGCATCAGTGAGATCCACTTGCTGGTTGCTTTTTGCCTCCCTCTCTGAGGAGTGTCTCTGTCTTAGTGGACAGAGCAGTGCTAGGACTTGTATTTGCTACACCTGTAATTAGGTGCAGGTACAGGAAAATAAAATCACACCAGCATGATGTTGTGAAACCATGACATATCCCCAGAGATGTGACCTAAAAGTGCAGGACAGGCAGCCAAATACCCATTTCTGATATGGACACATCAGGCATGAGGAGCAGAGTTAAAATAGGTACATTGCAAACTGGTATTTACACAGCTATGGAATTGCTTGACTTGAACTTAGTTTGCTTCTCTTCAGGTGTGCCTTCCTCATTCTCCTCCATGGAAAACACGGTGTTGTTCAACAGCCCTTCGCTGGGCCCCAACGCCCCCAAGATCGAGGATCTGAAGTGGCATTCTGCATTCTTCAGGAAGCAGATGGGCACATCCCTGGCCCGCTCCTTGAAAAAGCCTCACAAGAGAGACAGGGTAAGAGACAGGCCTGGGAATGACAGCAAATCCCTGCTGAGGCAGCCCAGCCCGAGGGAAGGAGGTGCAGCTCCAGGCAGCTTTTTAAATTTTGACAAGACCTTTGCTGAGACACGGATTGTATCGGCACAGCAGAAAAATGGCATCGTTATACCAGACCACAGGAAAAGGAGAGACAATCGCCCTCAGTGCGAGGTGGCGAAGGCAGAACTGAAGGAAAAGACTTCTAAACACAACCACAAACCGCTGAGACCCACAGAACTCTCTCAGAGGCAATCAGAAAACAAAAGGGCTATGAACCACTCCAGTGGTAGGTCAGCGCCTGGCACTCGGAGGGATATAGTGCCTAAATGCAACGGGGGTCTCGTCAAAGTAAACTCTAATCAGACAGTAGTTAAAGTGCCTACCACACCCACGAGCCCAGGGAAAAACTGGGGCGGATTCCGAATTCCAAAGAAGGGGGAGAGGCAGCAGCAGGGAGAGAGCCTGGAGGAGGCCTGCCGCCAGAACTCCGGCTACCCCTACCTGGGCGTGGGCAGGGCTCCAGCGAAGGAGCGGACGAAAAGCAAGTTAAAGCCTGACAGCGAGAACGATGGGTACGTCCCCGACGCCGAAATGAGTGACTCGGAGCCTGAAGTGGCTGAAAAGAAGTGCAGGCAGCAGAGGCTCAGTCCGAACAGCACCATCGGCAGGAGGACGGACATTATTCGGAGAAGCATCCTGGCGACCTGACTGGACACAGGGACAGGGTCAGCAGAGTCACTGCCTACAAGCCAACTCCACCTTACCCATCGGTGTGAGAGAGGAGCATTCTTAGAGCTACAGACTGACAAATTGAAAACCCATTTTTTCTGAGTTGTATAAATATGTTTACATGCACTTAAAGCAGTTTTAAGCTCTTTGGTTTTGTTTTGGTTTTTTTTTTTCTGCCCCATCCAAATGCCCTCACCCTCCCCCTTTCTGTGAGAAGTTTGAATCTCCCATATTTGCAGCTTTCCTGAGTAAGCAGAGAAGTGACATCAGTACTAAAACAGGAGCTGGGATGCACACAACTCACAAAAATCTTTTTAAAAGGGGCTAGGGTGGGTAGGAGGAATTAGGCTGCATCCATCCCTTCTAGCTAAAAGGCACTGAAAATTTTACTCCCTTCCCCTGACTTCTGGAAAAGCACAAGCTTTTAATTTAACTCGTGTGTATTGAATGGAAGATGGTTGTGAGACCATACTGCACTGCACTGGTAAATCCCATTACAGATGCTCCCTGTCCCTGGGCAGGGGCAGCTCTTTCTCCTCTCTTTGCGGAATGTGTTCTGTTGTGTTCAGTTTGAGCACAGGTGGCAGCTCAAACCCCTCCGGATGCTCCAGAGTTTACATGTAAATGATGACCAGGCATAGCCATGACGTTGTACTGGAGAAGGAGGAAAGGACAGGGCAGGGCTTGAATGATTGGGACTGACACAAAGGATGCTCCCATATGGCTCAGTTCAGAGCAAGGGGCAGGTCTGGGGCTTCCAGCACCCCATGGAATAACCTGTCACCCTTAGTCGGGCACTTGCCTTCGGGAGTGTGATGACAATTCCAGACAGAAGTTTTCTAAGGCACTAGGCAGTAGGATTTCCCAAAGGCCACCACAGATGCACTAATGATATGTACTGGGAGAGTCAGGCTTAGGACACTAAAAGGTTGCTTTAAATGGACATGAATATATATTTTTAAATAGGATAAAAAGCAAAGGCAATACATTGTGATTAGCTCTTTACAGTCAAACAAAGAAAAACTATTTCATTCTATTATGGACTAGATTTGATGGAAGAGGGAACTCGTATTCTGATTGTGTACTTTTTTAATAATTGCAAGTGGCAATAATTAGTAAGCAGTGAGCAATAATTATTAACAGGTTGTGAGGATACTCTTTTGTACCAAGTAGAGTGCACACAGCGCAGTGGAGCCTTAGGAGCCTATAAATTTTGGAATTCTTCATAGAGGTAGGTCGGGTATGTACTGGTGAAAAAGCTTTAGCAGCAATGTGTTAACAGAGAGACAGGCATAAAGAACCTCCTTCTCCTCCCTTTTGCTACTCCCAGCCTGCTGTTACGGCATCCACTCACTTTGGAATGTCTGACCCTTGCCTCCTGAGGAGGGAACACTGACAACACAGAATTCCTCTGCCATAGGACTGAGTCTTCCAGAGGATTCAATCAGAAAATAAAAAAGGCTTAACACCCTATCTTGCTATGCAAGTTACCATTATCAATTATGTATTTCACCAGAATGCATCCCTATTGTTTTAAAACTCAAAAGTCTTAACCTTTTGAGGAAGGGGAATTTTATGTAAGATAGTACACTTTCAAAATCCCTCTGCTGGTCCCAAGAAGTCAGAGTAATTACATGACTTATAGAGGTAAAAGTCAGGCAGGGCACTGGTGACTGAGGTTACAGAGTCACTCTTGGGATGTGTTCAAAGTATAAACAGCAGACAGACAAAAGGTGAAAGCTGGTAAGTTCTACCCAACATCCAGCAGCCTTCCTCAAACAGGCACTGATATTTGCAGAAAGAAAGAAGCTCATGACCACACAGGAATTGCCAAGCCATAGATGGAATACCCTAAATCTGGATTCTGAGTAAGCCTTTAACCTCACACCCCTTGGAGAGAGGTACCTTGTTAATTTGCACTATTATGAACACTAATGTTGTGCAGAGTGAATGCCTTAGCTGCTTTGTCCCCTGGCACTGAGGGTAAAAAGCTTTGTGAGGTTTCCAGTCGAGCTGAACCCAAACCAAAAAGGCTGCGGTACGACCGGCTCTGTAGGTTAGTTTTGTCCCCGTGCTTAGCGCTCAGCAGGAGGTGTTGTAGGTACTGCAGTGACAACCCCACCCCTGTGTTTTACTGGGATTTGCTGGATTTCTGTTTCTAAGCGTTACCTTTCCTTGTGCTGACTGACCAAGAGATCTTTGATATGATCGGTGTGTTCTGTCGACTGTAGGCTAGTTGAACGTCTGTAGAGTTGCCCGGAATGCCATTTGTTAGGTTATAAGCTCACACAGATCTAAATGAAGGGTTCATGTTGTGTGCAAATCTTGATTTCAGACATTTGAGACAATTGTGATGACATTTGTAAAACTTGTACAGATTTTTCACTATGTGCCTAGCTTTGGTGTCCATTCAGCTGAAATTAATTAAAAAAAAAGGTGCATGAAGAGAAACAGAAATAAAAAGTATATGTAGAGATGACTATTTTATATTACATGGCCCAACCTGTATTTATTTTCTCCCTTTTTTGAAGTATTTCTAAAGACCTAGTTGAAACAGCTGTATTTTTTTGTTAAAATATTCCGTAGAATTGTGCCTTTTGTCTGTATGTGAATAAATGCTGTACATTTTTGCAGTATCCTTGCCAGCAGTGGTTTAGACCTCCCCGTCTTTGTGTTTGGGTTCTTACACTTCACTGCAATGATCTGAGCAGCTTTCATGGTTAAAACAAGCACTTGATTTGGCTTAGTACAGGTATCACAATGCACACTGCAGCTGCAAGATTTTGTAAATTTGTAAGGTTTTTTTAGGACTGCTTGTTACTGACAGCTGTGCCCATCCCATCAGCAGAACACTGTGTGGTTTGTCCCTTGGGACCCTCAAAGAGATGTTGCTTACCTCAAAACATTTGCATTTGTAGATAGAGGATGTCCTGCAAAGTCCATAATCTCCATACGTGTTCTGCTGGAAAACGAACATGAGGTTTGAACCCGTGGCTCTTTGGGATAATTAGGCTGAAAGTTCATTCACTCTCTGAACTGGCTGGGGTCAAGCATTACCGGGAGAAGATTTGCTTCTATGGCAGGATTTCTGGGAGATGAGGATTCCTCTGAACTCCAGATGTAGAAATACAGAATGGAGTTGGTGCAGAGCAGGAAAAGGCAAGGCTGTGAAAGCACATGCTGAGCACTCCATCTTGAAAAAAACAGATCTCCCCATCTGGGAGCAACATGGGAGCAGAGCAGCCTCCTCTAGCCACCTCAGGGAAATGAAAGGAGGTGATAGGTGTATGATGAGTTCCATGTGACCACATTCCTGTTCATGGTTGCATTGACAGACAGGAAGGAAACCTTTTCCTTTCCTTGGTCATCTGCTGGAATTGCTCTCCTGCCCCTTTCCTTCACCATGAGGTGCTTGTGTCATCCCTGCAGTTCCTGTTCTGGCAAACAGCCACCACACAGGAGCTGCACCCCAAGGTGAAAGGAATATACCCATAATTAACAGGGAAGCATGCAGGAGCCCTTCTGTGCCTTCAGGAACAAAGACACAAATACTTGGAACTGCCTGCCCCTTCCAGCCAGGTTTCACTTCACAGCCAGAGCCTGCCTTTGAGGAGTGAAGGGGATTAATAGCTCACACAAAATCTTCCAGGTGGCCTGTCATCATCGCAGCTGCGCATTATGCAAATCAAAACAAGGTGTCTGGTACTTGCCTGCCTCTGTGTCACACACACTGCTGATTGATGAAAATCTCACCCAAACAGACTGCTTGAAGCTTCTGAAAAATGTATCCATGTTGTTTTGGAGAATCTTCAACATCTTTTACCAAAATTGAGATTTAGAGATTGCACTGGATACAGGCATCTATCAAAAAGAAAAAGCAACCACTGTAGGAACTAGTGGCTTTTCCTACAGCAAGCAGAAATTGTTCCTGAGGGTGCATCCATCTTGCAGGCTCTACCTGAACAACCAAGATTTCAGGAGGCAGCACAAAGTCTTGCTTTCATGAGGGGATCAGCCCAGCTCTGTCCACTAAACTGCAAATACGGTGAAGCTCCACTGCCATGGACACGCAGGTTTATTAATCCAAATAAGACATTTCCATCAAGCATTGGGCAAGCACTACCCATCAGCTGAATGACAGGTTAGAAACCAGAATTACACTCTTCACATTTAAGAGGAAGGACAAGCAATTTTGTCACTTCAGGCCAAGATGTGAGCACTTCAAAATCAGTTAAAACACCTATCAAATGCTTGGAATATATGCTAAAAGAGAAAATGGAGTTTGGCTCTAATTTTAGAATGATAGGTGTGACATGTCTCAAATATCAAAGAAAAAATACGTACATGAGGATTCCCACATCCTGGCATCTGTAGAATTCAATCCCACTATTTCAAAAGGCATAAGAGCTGGATGACTTCACCTTTGTGCAAATTAAAGTAAGAGAATAGAAGTTCCCAGACATGTACAAACCAAGGGTGCAGATCAACAGAAAAGCAAGGAATTGTAAAATCACAGTAAAATAAATAGTAATTAGGAAGAAAAAGCACAGCTGCAGGAAGATTACAGTGTTTAGAAATGAGCTGAGTAGCCATAGCAGCATTTTCATTATTACCTGTTACTCTTAGGGGCACCAGACCAAACTGAACTGAATTCTTTAAACTGGAAGGCAATGGAGGTTTCTTGCAGCTCAAACACCGCCCATCAAAACAGCAACTCTTTGACATTCATGATGTAATGAGTCTAATTATAATTCATAAAGGATCTTCAAGTGGTTCCCAAGTTACCCGCACTATGAAGAAGAATTAAGGTGCACATGAGCAAAGCCGAGATGAATTTCAGTACCTACTGAAGTGTTACCTACTCCCTGTACACAATCCTGTCACAGTTGGAGCTGGTGGATTTTAGACCAAAAAACCCCTGCATGTGCCACAGCACTGTGTCAGATTTTTTCATCTGCTACATTAAAGGACTTTAAGGACAACATTTTGCAGTCTTCTTCCACTCTTTATTGTGCATACAGAGACAGGATCTTCATCCACTCTCTTTCTTACTGGAATAAACCAGAATTTAAGTTTTACAAGCCTTGCTGTGCATTTGACTCTAGTGCTCCAATATGAAGTTTCTCCAGCAATCCTCTTGAATCCCAACATGGTGAATGATAAAAACACGTGTTTAAATATTTTCCAGATCCTTCAGGGAAACAGCTTTTTTATTCTGTGTAGTTATCAGGCTGAGCTGTAATGAAACACAAGCAGATGATAGCTTCTTAATAATTCTTTGTAGGATCAAAGTAACAGCAGAACTTCCATACTGAATGTGTCATGAAGGAGAGGGAACATGCACAGGCAGTGTGAATTTACAATGTACTCTGTACATGACTACTGCTCTTGTCTTATTTCAGATTCCAGAGAATACAAGATGATAGGTACCAGGAACACACTTTAAAAGACACCTACAGAATAGATGTTTTAAACTTGAGCAAACATTATCCTGCATTTTTTGTGTTTTGTACTGAACTGCTATTATTTCAGAATAAGCTAAGATTTACAGTCATTGAAGTGACCAAAATAAAAGTGTAATTTTCCAGGCTCCCTACTAGTCCAGCTCTAGCCTATATTTGATATAATTCTACAATGAAGGTGGATAATGTAGTGAGAATACGCAAGTCAGAAAGCAGCCCTGCGCCTACAGATTAAGAATAGAGAGAATCATCATTCTGCATCTGATCAAATACACACGTGAATGTTCAGCCTTCTGAGGCCTAGAAGAGAATAAATACCCAGATTCATAAGAGTGGACATTGTTGCACTGCTTTTGAAGATCTTTTTCTCCAACTTTTAGCAGGGACAGTACCAGTATGTCTTTTTTTTGGGGTGGAGAAAAAAAAAAAAGGGGCTTGGCACAGCAGCTCTGAAGTCACTACAGAGCAGCCAGGCCTATGCAGTAACCTCTGCCACGAGGGCAAGGCAGTTCTGAAGTCTAGCAATAAGATCTGGGCAGCATTTGGGCTGCACAACATCAAATCTCTTTGTTATCTTTAAGAGAGAGCCTGGTGAGGTACAGCTAATTACCTGTGTTTTCAGGAATAGCAAGACCTCTTCCTCTATGGGCACTGAGGCCATGAGTTTATTCCCTTGAAACGTGACATGAGTATGTTTGGGTTTTTAAGGGGAGACAGCATCTCAGAAGCATTAGAGCTAAACAGATCCATATAACAAACAGGAGGTTAAAAAAAATAAAATTCCTCTTTCAGAGCAAATCTTCACCAGCTGAATAGACTTTGTCATGACAGAGAGCATTTAGAGCCAGGAACCACAGCTTATGTTAGGACAGCTTGGCAGCTATGCCCATTTATTCACTGCTGTTGGGAAAAAAATGCTATTTGTCCTAACTGAGCACTTTAGGTCAGCCAAACATTTCCTCTCTGCAGCTCACATGGGGTCACCCACATTAACAAGCTGTAATTTGCAAACGGTTTTCCTAAATCAATGTAAAAAAAAAGCAGGAGGCAGAAAGACCATCTTTACTTAATAGGAGGCCAACTTGAGTAATGAACTTCCTTGGCAAAAAAATGAACTCAGTGCATAAACTCCCATGGGATTTGCTTCAAGTTGTACAGCTTAAACAGTATGGAAAATTAAATACTGAGAGGGATACACTATCTCTCCTTTACCTCTCCAATGGTATGGAAGGAAACAAGCAGTTCCTACTCTGTCTGCACAATTTTTATTGTTGCAGGAGTTGCTGCAGCTGTTACACACAGCCGACGGGAACTGCAGTGGGTGCACTCCAACAGACCTGCTCCATGCAAACAGCAGCTGCAGTTATTTCAGGGGTTTTTTGTCTTTGCTAACTTGCCATTTCTAAAGCTGGAAATGCCTCTGCACCTTCATTCACACATTTTGAACTGTGCAGGTTTAATTAGTATCAAACTGGTTTTCACAAACAAACCTACACTGTCACATAAGCATCCTGTCAGAAGGTGACATGTCCAAAATCCAAGCTTGCTAAAATTGTGTTGGTAAAAATGCTCATAAATGATCACCTCTGCCTCAGGAATGATGGAGAGTGAGTACTTTTACATATTCCACGTGCTTGGATAACATGTTTTTTGTGAGCTGGGTACCTGTTGGGATGCTGTGGCTGCTCTCTGTTCTGCCTGGCTCAGTCGCCTCTGAAGCCTGTCAATGTATTCCCGATATTCCATGATCAATGTCTCATCCTGTGGAAACAGAATCGCTCATCACCAATGCCAAATTCTTTTTACTGAATTCACACATTCTTTAGCAAAAAAAAAGCTTAACACAAGAGGAACGTCAGAAGTGGAACTGTTTTCCCCTTACAGTAAAAGCCTGAGGACAAACTCCTGACACATCATAGAGAATTTCCAGCTCAAATGTGACATCATATGACTTTTCCAATCAATCAATCTGCAGGGGAAGTTTTACTCATTTCACCATCTTGAAGCAAGATGCATAAAAGCTGACATTTTAATTCAGGTTATTTAATCCACACAACCTTACAATGTAAATGTTTTAGCTACACTCAGAAGAAAGAGGAATATATTAGATAGTACAAATGGGATGATAAAACTGCTACAGATCTCCTCTGTTCCCTCCAAAGGGTCTGTAAAAAGCCTTTCTTAACCAGCCTTTACTCACAGCGATGCTTTAAGAGGCCCCATAGAAACAGAGACTAGACAGGATTAAGGGAATAAAGGTAGGTATTTATTTGAAAGGCCTTCAAAGGTACACCCTGGGGAGCCAGAGGCTATTGCCAAGATGGACCCCAAGATGGATGACAGGTCAGGAGTTCTCCACACTTTTATAAGTTTGGTTCATTTGCATATCAGGGTTAATTCTCCAGTTAAAGCTTCAGTTAATGATGTAGTTTCCCCCAAGCTTGCCCCTCCCTTTAGAGGCTTTTGGTTTATATTTTTGGGCCTAGGACGGTCTGAATGTCCTTGGAGAGCAGGCCTGGAGAGGCTTTGTTATGGCTGCCTGGCATGAGAGAGCAGAAATTAACAGGCTACAAGAAACTTTTGAGTTACAATCTAGGCAGTACAGGATTTGAAAAATATGAAAGTTAAAACCTAAGGCATCAACAGAAATCTGTTCTCGCATCAGCCCCATTCTTCTCCACTAAATAACGCAGCACTACAGAAAAACAAGACAGAAGGACTTATCCTGGCTAGAACTGGATGTTATCCCACATTTATAAGGCTGACAGGAAAGCCCTTTTCTAAAGTGGCCATTAATTATGGAACAATGCACATTCCAAAACAACTCTGCCCTTAATCTTTAATGGATGATGCTTTTAGCCATATGCAGAGATGGACACAGAATGTAAATTGTGCATACACACAGCATGTACTACTGTGTATCACAGTACACACTTGGTGCCTCTGTATACGCCACATTATCCCAGTGCCTGTTCCTATTTAGAGGCTTGCATGGATTCACAGGCAGAAGTAAGTTCAGAAACATCTCCTGAATTTGTCCAGAATTGCTAGATTAGTCACCTAGAAAGATGATTTCTCCTTTCACTTTTGTAATTTGATGGTAAAGTTCATTTGTGCTCCTGCCATTGGAACATGTCAGTCAGCAAGAAACAGTGAGGCTTTCCAATTATTACTGACTATTCCCATCAAAAATCCTTAATTTTCTCTAAACCAGCAATATAACTCACCTATACAGGTTTCTGATAACATCTTAGTGTACGCACATCAGGTTGTAACTGAAAGTAGCTGTCACATCAGTCATTATCTTACCTCAGTTACCTTCTCATTTGCTAGTTCCAGCTGGGAAATGAGCTCCTGGCTACGGAGTTTTTGTTGACGCAGCTCACTTCTGGGAATCAGAAGAAAAGATGCTGATTAGCAAACAGTAGTACTTCAGTTATTGGAACGTAATTTCATAGATAGTTCAGTGAATTGTGGAGGCTTATGGTGGGTTTTAATTACAGGGTTATTCTTAAAACACCGATTTCAAAAAGCACCACACAGCACTTCTTCATGCTGTGCATTCAGAACTGTAATGGCAAAGGAACAAGATGTATTTGTTGGAATCAGCAAGACTTTGTCAAGAACACTTGACATTTTGCAGGGTTTTCTTCCTGTTTATTGAATCTTATTTTGGAAGCATGCTATCTAGTATGCAATAAATATAAGCTGCATTTTGCACAGTAAGTTCAATATTGAGATTAACATCCTAATTAGTGTTCCATAACCAGACCTCAACGTGGGCGTTTTTAAAGGTGCTTTGAAGTACCTAAAAATAAATCATTCTGTACTTGTGAGACAGACAACAATGTGACACTTCACGAGGAAAAGGAAAATACCCCCTACTTCAAAGTGGTCTTTTTACTTTGATACTGAATGAGTTTTAGTGATCTTCAATTTACACAGTATTGAAGACAAAAAACAGTTGGGTTATGACAGACATCTCTGAGCTGGTGCTTAAAGGAAGCTGTTCTTGTCTCCTGTCATCTCAAGAAGAGGGATGACTAAAGACACAACTCCAGTAATTTTAGCCAGGGAAGGATGCAAATCTAAGTGAGCTGCTCTAACCTCTGAGCAGTCTCTACTCCACCACCTCACCTTAAATGCTCTACCTACTGCTGGAACTGCATGTGCTGCAAGGGAAGCCAAAGCTTTTATTTTTTTTCAGAGAATGGAGGTAATGTAGGAGATACTCCAGCCTCATTACATCTTAATGTAATGCTCTTTTAATGATGACACTTAGTTCTCAACAATAATTTACTTTTATAAACTTTGAAGCTTAGTATTTAATAAAAGTTTGAAAACTGATCTATGGCACTTGAAATACAAGGTTGCAATGCATCTGTAACATCAGGTCACCCCTACAGCTGGTGAGGAGTTTCCACTCACCTGTTCTCAACCTGCCTTTCACTGGTCCCAGGTAGGTATCACAAAAACAGTTCAACAACTTTAAAGTTTCATAAAAATGAAAGTACATAGGCAGCATTTCAGTGATGTTAACAGTTAAAATTACATACAGATTACACCTGTTACCACATATGAACACTTTTATATAAAGTAAGAATTAAAGATGGATTAAGATTGCAGGATCAAGACAATATGTTAGTATGTAGCACTATTTTTGTAATTTGTCCTCTGTAATTAGTATTAAGCGTCAAATGAGGCAATTTCAATACAGGAGACCAATTTTTAGGCGCCCTAAAAATTCTTAGTTACTGAAAA
This sequence comes from Corvus brachyrhynchos, assembly GCF_000691975.1. Classification (NCBI taxonomy): domain Eukaryota; kingdom Metazoa; phylum Chordata; class Aves; order Passeriformes; family Corvidae; genus Corvus; species Corvus brachyrhynchos. Next base: position 1,616,946 of record NW_008238452.1, on the reverse strand, counting down.
GAGCCTGTCTCCTGTGCTTGTCCTGAGGTGTGGAATTAGCATGCTTAGCAGCACAGACCATAAACAGAGTTTACGGGCTCATATACAGCTGTAATCAAGAAATTATTTTTATAATGAGATCACACTGAACACATATTTAAAAGGAAACAGTTTAACCTTGTAAGCATAAGGAAATGTGATGGCTGTTGAGCCAGACAGTTGATTCATTCTGCGTGTTAACCCTCCCCCAAACACACCTCATGAGATCTCAATATTAGAACAGAGCAATAACCCCAACTGCTGGATAATTAAATCAGCCCCCACTGCACATTGTCTTTGCTAAGTGAGTAGGAAACAAAAGGTGAGCTTCTAGCATTTCAGCAGACAGGTGATAAATCCACCAGCTGCAGCAAGTACTTTTCTGCAAAGCTCTCATGACAAATATAGCATGTGCCAGCTGTTTTTTTGGTTGAATTATACTATAATATGCTTCAGTTACTCTTAGTAATTATGAATTTTGTATACTGCCAGTACCTGCAGCTGTCTCTCATCCTGTTAATTTTTTTCTTTAATGAACATCTTAAAATAAGCAGCTATGGCTGCCAAACATTACACAAGTGCAGCCAAGAATAATGTTTTAGAAAAAGAGGCAACTTCTCCATCTCAAGATGCCACACAATTCATTCCATGTACTGTACAGGATGCAGGGAAAACGAGAAAGCAGTCGTGGCCAACGCTTCATATACTGCCACCAGAAAAGGTCACTCCTCAGAGGCAGATTCTTTTCAATCACAGAAAAGATAAAAACTGAGAACACTCCAAACCCCACACATGCCTACTGATGAGTCAGGGACTCTTAACTATGACAAAGAAATGTGTCAGAGGCAGAAATTGGAACAAAGACACCCAAAATAGCTGCAATCAGATGGCTTAAGCTAAGCAAAGTCTTTAAATATAAAAACAATACAGCAAGGATTCCCTTTTGTTAAGTACTGACAATTATAATGCAAGTGACTATTAAGGAAATGAAGCCATCCAGTATAGTTCTTCAAATAAATGGGTTTATGCTACAACAAGTATTTTTTATTTTTTCCCCAAAAAGCTGTATCGTGCTACTAGACCATAATGGCAGATGAACAGGATTATTAATTTATTAGTTTGTTCATACTGTGTATTGTTACTGCATTCTATTACTTCTGTAATTAAAGACTTCAGATTTTTAAAACTCCTCAAATGCAATGTTACATGGAAGCAAACTTACTCTATCATTTAAGCCAATGTTTATACATTGTTTCATGCACTGTTTTGTAGAACAGACCTGTCTATACCTATTTCTACCCCTATTCAAGCTAAACTGTACCTAAACTGAGCAATCACCTACGTGTCTGACAGGCCAAAACAATATCCATGGCAAAGTTGAGAGAACTGTCAATCTCCTATCAGGTTTTCAAGTTAAGAGTATCTACCTTTTTCCCTGTCTGCTGTTGTTCAGACCTAGTCCACTGAAGGGCATTCTGTGATGATTCAATCATTTGATTCAATATAAAACTTTGCTTATCGACGTGAATCTTCTTCTGTTCCCTGCTCCAGCCAGAATCGTGTTCAACAAAAATAAGCTCTTGGTGTTGGCCACTGGTGCTGAGTCTGGAAAGGGTTTATCTGCTCACCTGCAAAATTCTCTATTTACCCCAACTCTTCCTTCGCAGGATAAGGATATAAAAATCTACAAAAAATACTGATATGCCAATGAGATGGGATCAACCATCTTTTGTATTCATGCATTCATCTACAAACCTGTAAAAGTGGGCTTTACAGAACAAATGAATCATCTGCCCCTACTTTTAAAACTTGCATACAGTCTGTCACTTCATTTTCTTTCAGCAAATGCTGGCAGATTGAGTTAATCTGGTTTTGCCTGAATTCTGCTGTCAGAACTGTCTCTCTCACCCCTTCTCATTCTACCCTCTGTTCTGTTGTTACTGAAGTTTGTTTCCTTCCAATTTGCAAATTTCCTGAATGTTCCTTTGGTGTTGCTGATTCCACTTTCTATCTGCTGTCATTTATTCTTCTCAGCTGAAGTCTGAAGAACTACAGAGCTTTACACTGATGCTGTAACAAGAGCAGTCTCAGCCAGCCTCTTCCCCCAAATGTGGCCAGAGGAACCATTCTTTCTTCTGGATTACAGCGCTTCACTGAAAGCAAGAGCTTTTAAAAACTTGTGCATGCTTTCCTCATTTCTTTCAAAAGTAAATTCTTTCAAATGAAGACAAGAAAAGTAAAAAGCTGGAAGCACTTGATACTGATTTTTTTACCACGGCTGTCAAAGGCAGATGACCTTAAATTTTCAGGACATTCAAACTGACAGTGACCTTAGAGCCTACAACTTTACAACTGGAAGCTCTACACCCTGTAGATAGCAACAATAGTAACATGGATTCTAGTTCTTACCAAATTCTACACCCACTCGTGGAGAATGACACTGAAGATCCAAATAGCTTTTTCAACATTAAGTCTAATTCTGATTCAGTGATTTAGATTACTTGGACAACATTCCAGATATACAGCAGGAGGGGGAAAAATCAAATAGTAACTCAAGTATCAGTTAAACTGATAAACATAAAATACTTAAATTTTTCACTAAGACTTAAAAGCCCTTTTTGTGTTATGAAAGAAATTACATTTTGAAATAAGTTTGATAGTTTTATAAAATTTCTACACTTCTGTTTTCCAATTAAACCCCCATAAAGAATATGAAAGATGACTTTTTTTACAACTTTTAACAGTGATCACTCATTTTATACTATTTTACTACTATTTTATAATTGTAAACATTTGCTGTCTAAGTTCACGTCAGTACCTATCATTAGAATGCAAGGCACATTTAAAATGGATGCAATCAGAGGTCAGAGCAGTTTGGTTTCTGACTCTACCAGAGCAGACACTGTGGGAATAAAGGGAATAAACTTAGCAGTGAGTTGTTAGCCATGCTGCCAAGAGCAAAGGTTTTATTTGGAATGATGACCCATGTCACAAGGGGCACTGACCTTCTTAGTTACCTTCAGGGTTCACTGGCACAAGGATAGTGAAGCAAAACTGGCTCCTTGCCCTTCAGCAAGGTGAAGATGAGGTCTATTACCAATAAATTCTCCTTAAGATGCACACAGCATCCTAAGATGCTTAGAGGGAAGAGGGCTTTTCTCATAAATGAAGACTGTAATACATTTGTATGAAGAAAATGGTGCAATTTAGTCTACAAGCATTCAATGCACTGCCTCCCGTTTCAGCACTGGTTCTGAATTCCAAGTTCAGTTTTATCAGCAACATGTTTAACTTGAATGAGAGCCAAAGGTCTAGAAAAGCACAGAATAATTTTCAATGAAGCCTGGAAGTATCAATTTACTTATCAACACTTCTATCTACAGGTTTTTCACAGATCTACTGGATTCTTATGTTATTTACATTACATTATCTAAAATTACAGGTTGAAAAACTTACTTTTACTTCTTAATTTTTTTTCAGATCAAAAATCCCCTAACACTCACTGATGTTGCTTCATTCCTTACAATTATTTAATGCTTCCTTCGTGCATATGGATTACACCTCATGAAAAAACCACTGCAGACTTAAGACCATGACAAATGAGCAGCACAGAAAATGGAAGTTAGCAGCAGCTGCTGGTAAGTTTAATAAAGAAGCCGAAGTGTTTCAGACACCCTCACACGGAAAAGGAAACCAATGAGGACAGAACAGGAAAACCATCATGACTTTAAGGCAAAGGAATGGGAAACACCTACACTAACAAATGGGACACTGAGTCAGTGTTTATGAGAGCTGCACTAACAGCAACCTCCTGGTGAAATGCAATCTAAAATGCCTCCCCCATATACATGGATAGGACTTGGTTAGGAAGTTTCTAACTTCCTAAAAAGCCACTCAGCTATAAAACACTTTAGTATGCTGCAGGAGTAATGATTCTAGTTAAAAACTGTATTTTTGTGAAAAAATGAAATTCTGCTACATGTCACCAACACAACCTCTGCATTTGCTCACATATTTACATGAATCCTCCTTTCTCTTGGACCCCAGCATGAGGCTTGGTGAGAACATTTCCTTCATTAGCCTGAAGAGACCTTTCAAACAGAGCCTTTAATTAATAATAGATAAATGAATCTATTACCAGTATCAGTCTGTCATTTTGTGTTCTAACTGACATTTCCCTGATAAGTGCATTTGCTGCAAAATTATTCTGCTTTTTAAATAATCAGCAACTTGATTTTAGTTCACAACACAGTAAGAAGAGATTTGTTGCTCTGTACTTGCACTCAAAATGTTATTGTGATAGATGAAAATAAATATGATAATTATTCATTTATAATATAAGCAAGGACTTTTGTGTTGAGTAACTACTACAGCGTAATTCTAATTTTCATACCAACTGCATTCTGCACTACATCACTGGGTGTCTGGTAATGCATGTAAGGTGAAAAATAAGCTGGTTTTAAAATTTCCAGATACTACTGATAAGGTTCAGTTATACTACTTGCCACCATGGTATCAAAACATCACTGCACAGATTTAACATGAAATTCCTGATGTCAGTCTAAATGACAACCTTCCTGTTTCTATTGCCAGCTTCCTTGCCAGGTAGAGCAAATGCCTGATAAAGACTTCTATTTCTAGCTTATACAGTATGAAAAAGCATAACACACCAAATCATATCATAAAGCAACTGACTTAGCTTTTAGACTTGCACCAAAATATCTACTGAAGTCACATAAATAGGGACATTTTCAAAATTTACTACCCATTTTTTATCCAGGTTCACAAAGCAGACTTCCTTCTATTTTCTATGTCAGCATTTTGCTGCAGATAAATAAGGTCTGAATCTTTTGGTCTGCTGTAACAACATTTTAACACTGAACAGTAAAGGTTTTAAAGGAAAACAGCTGTTTCACAGACAATTTTAATTATTTTCGAAGTCTGCAATTTTTCCCTTTTAATCGGAACTTGCTGAACCACATCCAGGATCTAGTGATGAACCTAGGTGCTCAGCTGTGAGTTTTGTATTTTGATTTACAGAAAATAAGCTACAAGTTTAAGAGCTAAAATTTACCTTAGCATGGAACATTGCAAAATAATTTTCTTCTCCAGTTATTGCATTTACAAAAGATGCTGAAAAAGTATCAGTAAGAGCCAGCTAATTACATACAGTGAAGCTAACACCTCTAAAACTGTCAGTGAATCAGCACAGCTCCCAGTGTCTCACAAAAATGCTCAATACTGATGTCTTCTGAGAGAGACTTTTTCCTTTTTTAAAGAACTGTTTAATAATAATCTTTGCAAAATACAATATATTTTAAGGGAAAATAAAGCCAGCCTGTATCTGAACAGATAAGGTAAAAAACCCCTATAAATGTTTCTCAGGGGAAGTAAAGATGAGCACATACTTCACTGCAAAGATGGATATCCAGGTTAAGAGTAGTGGCAGGGTAGATTTTCCTGGCTTGTGTTTAGAGGTTTGGGTTCTAATTCCACTCACACCACTGGAATTCTGACAGCCAAGAAATGCCAAGCTATGCTTCAGAAACTGTAATTCCAAAATTGCATGGGATACTGGAAATATGATTGAAGCTGAGAGTATGTAAAGCCTTACATTAATAATAAAACATGAAAAAACCCCAAGACAACCCCAAAGGAAACGACAGCTAGAATTCACAGGTTCCCAGTTTTAACAGGGAAAGGTTTTGCTTCAATGTTAACATGATAGTAAAGCAACTTCTAAAATCAGTCTGAGCAAAGAACCACATGAGTGCATCACTTTAAGTGATTAAAGGGTTGCTTCAAATGTATCAGTTTAACACAGCTGCATACCCTGAACTTTTGTTCTCAAACCCACTGAAAGATAATGCAATGTTATATTCCTTTCTAACCACTTTAATTTTAAAGAAATGAGACTTATGAAATCAAGCAGTTTAGCAGTTACTGTGGACCAGTGTGTCAACCTCCTCCAATTTTCAACCAATTTTGAAGAGGAAGAGATCTTGAGGACATACATTTCTATGCAGTTCTGTAAAACCACCAGGCTAATTTAATGTCAAATTAATAGTCTGCTTGAGCTAACTGAAAGTTTCCTGAGCCTAGAAATGAAATGAAGCAAAGGGCAAACTTGTGAAAATGAAAATATTCTTATATTCTGTACTGTAAGCACAAGTATCAGCCTAGAAATATGGATGAATTAAGAGAAAAGTAAAATGTATACCGTATTTTTTCTTAGGACAATCACACAACCCACTTTTATCTTCATTTATGACAGCAAGTGCTCAGAAGAGAACATTGAGATGTACATTCTACGAGGTTTTTGTCCAGTTTATTTTAGAAGTCTGGAGACTCACTCCACAACTGATGCTTTTCTGAAGAGGTAAAGTTCTCATAATCCACAGCTAAAATTCTCTAAATTGAGTGTGCTGTACCTTGAAAGGGAAAGTCAAAAGTAATATATTCAATTTACCTTTTGTCATTACAAAAACTCACACATTATCAACAAGATAATGAAACAGTGTAACTTTTACTTCAGTGCTAACTTCACAGAGAGCATCAAGAGTTCTGTTTACATCATTCTTCTTGGTTTTGCTGCAAGCACATCTTTGACTCTGGATGGTTTGCTCCTCATGGTTTTTCACCACAGGTCTACTGCCATACACAAAATAATATCTGAAACACACTTTGCAGAAGGGGAACAAAACTGCACTTACTTCAGATTACGAATCCTGGCTTCTGTAGTTTCAGTGAGGTTTTTTGTTTCCTCTTTCCACCGGTTTGTTGCTTTTTGCTGAGCTACTAAGAGACGTCTGAGCTCAGCAGTGGACTTGTGACTGGTGTCCTCCATCTCCTTGAGTCGAGCTTCATACCCATGTTCTTTCACTGCATGCTCATGCTCCATTGTGCTTATCTAAAAAAGCCCCACAAATCCGGTACAATCAATCTCTCAATCTCTCACTCTTCACCTTTTTTTTTTTTCAGTTGTTTTACAATGCCTGAGTAAAATTTATAAACATTTGTTGAAAGCATGTAACATACAATAATTAAACTTCTAATTATATACTCAGAGATACATGTTCCCAAAGCCAATTTAAGCAAATAGTACAACTGACAATAAAGGATAATGAGCTGTGTATGCTTATTTTTGTAAGTAATCTTTATTCTTCTCCCTGGTGTTTTCTCCACAGAAATACGTTCTTTCTTTTTCATCTAGCTAAATGTGTTAGGAGTTTCTTAACTGCATCTGAAATCCTTGGTACATCAGAGGGAAATGAAATCAAGCAGTGAATCTTATCTGTGACTATAATGGAAGCCTGTCTGATTAAATATGAGACAGACAAAGATTTAGTATATGCCTTCTGTGCTTCATGTCCACTACCTATCTGTTACAAGATTCTGATCCTTTGTTTAAGCAAAGGGTTCTGGAGTTGGACAAGATTTCCTGGTAAATTTGACAGCTTCCTTTATCTTGTAGTGCAAAGTGGAAGCCAGATTGGAGATGGTCCCCATTCACACCTTGTAAAACTGCTTACTGAGGTTGTCTTCATTGCTCCAGATTCTTAGATCCCTTTTTTGGTATCTTTACACTGCAGAGGGGAAAGTACCAGCTTTGTATATTCAGAAAGCACATCAAGGGTCCAAGCTGTTCCCCCCTCCAGAAGCCAAGGGTACCATGAATCCGGGTACTGACGTTACTACTGATTCCTTACCCCACCGCCAGTCTGCTCAGGGGCATTTAATGGAACATGTTCAAAAAGAACAAACCAGCTTTCAGCCAATAATCTTGTTTGCAAGATTAAGCACAGAGAAGAATTTTTTCTGTCCAGAAAATACAGAGCCCAAGTTTGACAGCCCCACTATTAAATTATTTATTAGTTACACGCTGCCCTGACAACATGGTGCACACACAAGTAGAGGAACACCCTGGGCAGAAAGTCAGACATAGATTTCTAACACATTAGAGACAAAAAATAAGTAAAGATCGGGAATTGCAATATTACTTAATGTATTCATCTTATTTTAAGCAAAGAACTTCTGGGGTCTTCTATTCACGGAGAATTTAATACACATTAAAATACAATTTAATTAGCAGAGATTGAGTTACCCCATGGATTCTGAGGACACACAATGCAACAATAAAATTACTTTTAAGCAGCAACCAGGAAGCATCATTGAAACTCTCAATCTTAATTTAAACATTTAATGCTTTTTTCTTAGAATTGCTGCCTTATTAAGCAAATATTAGTCTTACATTACAAAAAAAAAAAAATATATATAAAACATACCTTTATTTTAGCTCTTTGCTGAGCCTCCACTGCCAGTTTTCTCAAACCATCCATTTCATTTTGCAATTGTTCATTCTCTTGCTGAAGTTTTAGTCTTTGTTCACTGACAGAGGCACTCTTTTCTCTTTCTGAATCCAGAGTGCTTTGCAATTTAGAGATAACTTCCTGGCAACGAGATTTCTCTTCCTCAGAGCTAAAAGAGAAGGAAAGTCTGGCTGTAGCTGAAGAATTGAACAACTCCTGAACCAAAGGACAAAGGATATAGACCGGGAGCTATGCACAAATCAGCAAAGAATTTTATCATGATGGAATTGATAAAATCAATCTTGGGTTTGAAAATTATGGTATCTTGATATTATGTCTGCTACAGAATAAAAAGATTTCACAAAACCCTAACACACATTCAACAATTGGAAAAGTCTGAAATAATTTCCACTGCTTTCTCTTCTTACTTCTGTAAACATCTGTAACATCACTTACTTCATTTCCAGTTGTTTCAGTTTATTTTGTATCATCTGCAGACTCAGCTGAAGGTCATCTTTGGCAGCTTCTGCAAGTAAATACTTCTGATGCAGCTGCTCGAGCTGTCTACTGTTAGATTCATGCACTCTGTGCTCCCTGTAAACCTGAAGAGTAAACTTATATGTAAGTTTACTCCTCATTGCATCCTATTTTCTCATGATTTAAATTAAAACTGCATTTCTATCACTGTCACTGCAACTTGAAAAAAAAAGTTTCCAAAGATCTGATCAGACATTTATTTAGTTTCCTGTCTGTTGATCTTAACTGGAATATGTACCAGCACTCCTCTGGATTATATTAAACATCTCTCTTTTGCTGTTTACACTTTTCAGAGAACTTTCTTTTTCAGTTTGGTGTTGCAGCTTTAAAACATTCTCTTGATTAAGAAAAAAAAACCCCAAACAACTAAACAACCTTGAAGTAAATACATGAAAATTTACAATTAAGAAAATCTACTCAAAAATAAAATAAGAAAGTTAAAGGAGAAACACGTGAAAAACAGGAAAAATCTATGTATTTTTTCCTTCTGAAATGAGATCTTAAATGTGATGTAAAAATACAAACAGTTGCCTTACCTTTTCAAGTTCTTCTTCCACTGCTCTCTTTTCTCTAATGGCTCGTTCAATTTGACTCTGTTTTTCTCCACATTCCTTTTTATAAAAGTCATTTTTAAATAAGATTGAATAATTCAAAATAAAAATTCAAGAAGTGCTGAAGCCAAACCCTTCCCAGTGTAAATGCAGTTCTTGCTCCTGCCATGGATGCATTTGATTATATTTACCTGCTCATTATCTTCTCTATAGGATCACTCAATACACAGACTAAGACAATGTAAAATGAAACCTTTTTTAAAAAAAACTAATGCATAAATAGGTGCATAAGCACTGAATTCTTGTGGTCACCTGCATGATTTATTATGTAGTTATTGATGTTTTATGTATTTATTTACAAGTTCCTGGTTCATTCAAAATATGATGACTGTGATCCACAGACTCTCTTAGGATAGTTTATCAGCTTTCATATATTTCATTTCTACACACAACTACAGATAAGCACAGAAGGCTGAGTTTAGCGTATCTCTGAAAAAAACAGGGATTCTTAAGAAAAGCCATCACATGGGAAATATTTTCTAGAGCACAGATCTCACTGTCAAAATGCCTGTGAACCCATCTCTGGAGACATGCAGCATGTAATGCGCTACACAGTAACAGAGGAATGTCCTACACAATTACTCATTCATCACATTTAGTTGACCTAAAATACTAAATTCTAGCGAAAGTATTTGATCAGTAAAACCCAGAAGTCTCAAATGTTTTGCTACTGAAAATACTTTTATCAGTCAACTCCATACCATCTGAAGAGCTGAAACTTCTTCTGTCAGCCGAGAAACCTGCACATTACATTGCTTCTTTGCAGTGTCTACCTGTGACCAAAACAAAACTACAAAATTAGTCCCACAAACTACTTTTCCATCTTGCTTTTTGACACACATATACACATATAGTCTATATGTGGTGCATGTATATAAAGCATGAAAATACCTGGGACTGCAATAACTGAAAACTCTTACGATATAAATGTTAGAAGAATGATTATTATCAATCCATACTACTTTAACTGAGGGTGTTTAGAAAACACAAAAGCACAAATGAAGACGCCACAACAAGTGTCATTCGTATCTTCACAGTGCAGACCTCTCCATACCAGTGTCTGCAGAGACATCAACAGTTTTGGTTCTTGTTTAGGATACACGTCTAGACAATAAATGCTGAAGAGTATGGTGCTATCAGCAGGCTGCTTTGCCATTTATATTATCCAAACTCTTGTAAGAAAACTGGTCATGATGACTGTGCACCAGCAGTAGCTTTGCACTCTGAGGAAAACCAAAAAATCTTCCTATTCTTTCTAAAGATAGTAACTTACTTCCTTTCTAATTCTTGCAGCAGTGCTTTCTGCAAGTTGAGACATTTCATCCTTCAGTTTTTTGATTTCTTCTTCCTTTTGTTTCTCCTCAAAGAATGCCTAGAAGAAAAATAACAAAATGAAATACGACTGATATTTCAGTGTGATACTAGGAGCACCAATAGAAAAACCCATACTGCTCAAAAGACACCTTTTTTTCCTTTTTACTTTGGAGTAGCTGACACTGAGACTCAACAAGAAAACAAGAACAGTGAAAACATGTACTAAATGCACATTCTTGTAAATCAGAACCACACAAAGAGTTAGTGACAGTAGATGCCTGTTTCTGTTGGGATGGGGAGATTTTGGCTGAGCATGGAATTATACAGAAGAAAGCACAGGAATCCAGAGCAAAAGGCAAAACTACTCTCCAGTGTTCTATCTGGGGCCAGGATGTCTAATAAGAAAGGTCTCTCTTAGGAAACGGAATACCTTTAGACACACACACTCCTACATATAGCCAAGCATTTTATATTAAATTACTCATCTCCCAGAAAACTAAAAGTAAAGGAATAAAGATTTATAAGTAGCTAAGGAACATGCATGCAGACACTCTCATGCTGGGTAACAGTGAATCGTGAGAATTACAGAAAAAAGTGTAGCAAGGAACCCTTCCTCTGGGGGATGTAAAAAGCTACTGATTTTACAGTGTAACAGGAGAAAAGATTACAGAATACAGGATTTTTGATCTCACCTACCAAGAATCCTAGGTGGCACACAGAGAATGTGTATATGCATAAAGGGAGAAGGACGTAAAAAAGCCCCTAATGGATGAAATAAACTAAACCCACGGAAGGTTACTCACTCCAGGCAGTAACACGCCATTTCATTGGCCATGCTCTCTTTTACTGCTCCCATACAATTCAACTTTGTTTTTTATTACTCAAACTACTCTCAAAATTCTTCAGATGTCTGTTTATAAGCTTAGCTTCGTGTGCTTTATAATGTGAACAGAAGAAGTGTTATTGTAATTTCCACCTCCATCTTCTACAGAGCAGGGAGAAGACAATTTAAAACATAACATATTAACAGATATGTATATAAATGTGCATTTTTCTTCTGTTCATTAATAGAACATTTTTTTCCCTTTGTTCATTAAATTTTCTTCCCAGCTTGAAAAATTCAGGATGTTAGCCAGAGCAGTAAATTAAGAACTATTTGCTTTGTTTTGGCTCCTTGAGCCATATATTCGTATCTATATTTTTGGCATCAACATTATTCTGTGATAGTTTAATCACACATTGTACATAAAAGTTTCTTTTAAGGCCTCTCCACATGTCTAGATTTCTTTGTTGATGACTGCACTTATTTTGTTTCCTATGTCTTGTTGGAAACAGTTATAAATTCATAACAGAACCTTCCTTTTTATTCTGACGCCACCAATTTGTTTGTGAGTACTTGGTAAGAGACTCTGAACTCTTGTCAAAAACTTTGGAAGATTCATGTTTAGGTACAGTGCTATCCCCTCAGATCACCTTTGTCCAGGCAACCAACATATGCTTTGAAGTTTATACTGTATGACAAGTCTGAGTGATGTGTGGTCACATCCCAGTTTGCTCTCTATGCACAACTAATTTTAGCACAGCAGACATAAAAGAAGCTAGTTTGTGTATCCTAAACACCCTAATTTCTAGGTAATACCTTCATCCAATGACTTACCTGACTTTTTTCCAGGTTAGCTTCTTCCAAGAGCTGTATGCAATCTTGGACTTTTACAACAGCATCATACCTCTCACTTTCTAGATTGGCAGACTTGGCCTGAAGCTCTCTGATCTGTTCCTCCAGGGCTACTCTTTCTGTTCTCAGCCGTTCAGCATCTTGAATAGTAACACACAGTCTACAAGACAGTAGAAATTTAACGATGTGATGGTTAATTAAGACACTGATCCATTCAAACTGAGCTATTAGGAAGTATCTGTTCATAAATTGTCCAAACTGCATTGTTTTCAGCTTGTTTTTGGACAGAGTATTTTGAGTTTGATGGTTAATCAAGTCCTAGAAAGAAACAGAATTAAAGGAGTTAACTCAGATATCTAATCTCAGAAGATCCTTAGAAGAATCCCAGTGATACCCTGGGATACATCACTAAAAATGCTCTATATTAAACCAGAATAGAACAGCCCCAGAAGAAATAAAGTTTTCCTCTGTGGAGGAAATGGAGTAATTGGATGCGGGCAATGAAGTTGCAGCTATAGTATTAGAGACAGAAAACCACTGGTAATTTCACAACAGCTCAGGAATTCTTATTGTTTAACTATGATTGTCAGTATTGGCAGGCACAAGAAAGGACAAGAGAGCCTCAGAGGGATCGTCAAAAACATCTCTCTGTTACTTCCTAACATGTTTGCCACAAACACATACAAAGACAGACAACCCCTCTATTTTGGTAGAGCCAAGGCATAATTTTTGCATGTATCTTGTTTGTTAGTAACACACCATGAGCTCTCTTTACCTTATTTCCAATTGTTTCATACTAGACTGCATTTGCTGCAAGCGTTTGTCAGATGCTGTTTCTCTCTCCTGGGCAGATATCCTGTCTTCTTCCTGGAAAGAACCAAAGTATTATCCAGACATGGTTTGAGCTTCCCTGAACAAAATAAAGATATACTTACATAAAACAAGCTAGATAACAACTTGCAGTTAATTTAACGTCAGCATTCAGAAAATGACTGTCCATTCAACTGCAACAAATTATTTCTTTCTCTACAATACCTTTCTGTCCAATTGGCTCTGAAGCTTCTCTTTCAATGTTGTCATTTCTTCAAGCTTTGCATTTGCTGCCTGTCCATCAATTTTGGCTTGCCTGTGTATCAAGAAAACAATTATTATAGAAGGAAAAAAAGGGCCCATTAAAACTTTGTTGGAACAGCTGTGAAGGGTAGAAAAACCTCACAATATTGTTCTTACAGGGCAGAAGAGGTTTCCCCCTTCTCACTGTGTGGCAGAGAGGGAGAGGAATACCAAATTCCAAAGTCCTGTGGAAATGACTTCTTAAAGACAGGTTAGGAGGAAGGTGTATGCATTTGATTAAAGGAGGAGGACTAGGCAATCAAAAACTTCAAGTGATTCAATAACAAGTATAATTAGTCACAGATATGTAGCAGAGAAGTCTTCTGCAGAATTAGATTTCACTTTTTAGAGCAATAGGACTAGGAATTTAAAAAATCATTATACACTTCTAAAGAATTTAGCTGATGAGCTTTGTAATCTGAGTAATTTTTGTGGGCTGAAGGAGAAGAGGAAAAAAAAAGAAAGGAATTCTTAGTGAATGATGTAAATGACTAGTGGTTCTTCATCCTCAGTAGAAAAGTCTGCTGAAAAAAGCAACCCTCCTCCTCCTCTGACTTGGGAACAGAAAGACACAGAGAGCCTTCACCTGGGGTGTAACCCAATTATTAGGCTAAATTTAAAAACCAATGACTGACTCTATGATAAAGTTAGAAGAGAGAAAACATGTATTACATTAGCTCATGCAAACTGCAGCACCAATAGTCATGAAAAAACCTAGAAAATATTTAATACTTCTAACAATCAACTTCAAACAAAAACTCCTTATAGAAATAATGGTTTTGAATTAAGGGCATAAAAGTCAATACTGTACATACACGAAAATCTTAAGCAAAATATACATAATCCAAGCAATTTTACAGCAAATACTTTACTTCAGCACAATTAATTGAAAAAGTTAATTTGGTTACAATTTCTTTAACAAGCAAAATCTACAATAAAACCATTATTCCTAAACGCAGGGTCTTCAGTGCAGGTCCAAAACTTTGACCCTTCTCCATCTGAAACGTTGCATCTTTCTCCTACAAGAAGTACTGTAAATTCAGGAGGACACTAAATTGCCTCCTGCCAAATATTTTAAGTGTTGTAAAACAATAAAAACCCAAAAGGCAGCGTAAGAAGGGAAAAATAAGAAAAAAATAAAGACATCATGAAAAATAAGAGCACCTTAAGTATTAAAAATGCATTTGAACACCAAATTCAGATTCAGATTGAATTCAGATGCATGCAAATGCAACAAATTGATTGTAAAGAGGAAGCTTTTATTCTACACTATGCAATCTATCTTTAACCTCATCTTAGCAAGTTATCTCTGTTTGAGAGCTTTAAGATTCTGAAATGCAGATCCATGCCCTAGCAATGCCAAGTTTCTTAAATTTGCGTGTTTTATCCAGGCCATACAAACCTAATTTAAACCTAAATTCTACAACACACGAGTTGGTTTTTTTCAATCTACTTTTGCATTCCTGACTTAGCACTCTATTACCATAAATCATGTAAAACTATTAAAAACATCCAAAAGGATTAGAACTGTCTGCACTATATGCTATATAATCCATGCAGACTATGTCTTCATGTTTACCAGAAGCAACTGGTGAAAATATTCCAGACTTCTTGGAGAACCACTGTAGCACTTTTTAGGGCTAGACAGAGCTGCTCCTATTAACTTTGGGAGTAAAACCCAGCAGAGTTTTTAGGTGTGCAAGGACTTTAGGCTGATCTGAGAAGGAAGTGAGCATAATCAGTGCCTGTAATTACAGACAGATAATGACTGAATTTCTTGTTTTACCTCAATCCATAAATCTACTGTTGAATGAAAAAAAATTTTAATTTGACCTCAACCATCACTAGTTAGAAGAGAGAACAGACACAGTAAACTGGCATTGAATAGACTTCAGCTGTAAACACAAATCATCACGAAATTGTGTCACAGATATTATTTTGCCTTTTCCTTGATATACTCCAGGTGTAATTAACACTTCTTTTGCCTTTAACTTCCACAGAACCTGTGGTTTAGAGCTGTTTATTGATATGGAGTGAAAGCAAATTTTATTAAAATTATTAAAAATTGGAAGCTTGTTTGAACATTCAAATTTCAGAACTGTGATGAGCAACCATGTAACTGGCATTTGAGCAAACTGTATTCTAATGAAAGCCTATCTTCAGAATCAATTGTGCTGTGATAATGACACTTTTTTTCCTTTTAAATCAAAGGTCAAATGTGGACTATTTCAGGGAAAAGCTGAATGGAATAACACTAACTGGACATATGTTACCATAACACTAATGATGTCCAACAAGCTTCAGAGACAGTTACTGAAACCATTGTAACTACGAGGATGAAATTATCTTGCAGCACAAACAAGGCCCATGACACAGCAGCAGGTTAGGAAAAGCTATAGAAAAGATATTAATTTTTTTTTTAATCTTCCTGGTTTATACCTCAGTTGTTTTTGTAGCTGCTCTAGTTCCACATTTTGTTCTGTCACAGTTTTCAGAAACTGCTGATTGGTCTGCAAAAAAAAAGAGATATTTGCAACATGTTCATTACAGTATTGAAAATCTTATACATTCAGAATTATTATAGGACATTTCCACAGAATATTGTACCATAAATTTAACGCTGTAGCTGGTCTTCAAGTGCCAAGGTTTATGCAGAGTATTTTATAAAGGTGAAAGCAGAGAGATGCTCCTCCCCTTCTTTCCCCATACCTTGGTAATGTAAGAACTTCATGAGACACTAACTGTAGTAGCTGAGACCTGTCATTTGCACTTCCATCTAGTTTAGGAGTTTGGAATCCCTTGTGACACAGTAGACCACGCACTGCTGTGAAGACTTCCTGTGTTTTAGGGACAAGGGACAACGAGCAATTGCTCATCCTTCCTTCTTTTCTATGCAAGCCACAGTACTGGAGGTGTAATTCTCGTTCCACTGTCTTCCTATTTAAGAATAATTTCCTATTTTTATGAAAACTAGCCTTTTCTGAAGTTCACATATACCTTACACTGAGATATTAAAGATGACCACAATGGCAGGCAGCATTCAAAAGGCACAATATTCTCCTTTTCCCCCCTCTCTCCTATTAATTGTTATGTTCTTCTTGCTTTTTTGACTGTTGCTAAGAATTGTTTTCAGGCACTTCCTACTTCTAAAATATCTTTTCTGGGTGGTAACAGTCCATTTCAAGACCATCATGGAGTACCCAAAGCAAAAACCCCATCTTGCCCACAGTTAACATTTTGGTTTTATTAATATCAACAAAATGTCAGATAAAATTAACTCAGATAATCAACAAGATCTTTCTGCAGATTTCTGCAGTTCACATCAGTTTTTTAATATCAGCAGTGAACACTGTTGCTTCAATACTGAATCTCATTTCCAGAACATGCATAAATATGCTGAACAATTCCAACCTGAGCACACCTAGGAAACACAGCTGTTTTACCACAATAAAAAACGTGGCTAATTAATGTGTCTCTTCCTATTTTTCAGTTTGTTAGTTCAAAAAAGGGCTTGATGCTTTATCCCATGACATCTTTATGCCTTTGGTAACAGATGGCACCAAATGTTTTTTGGATCATGCAAACAAATGGATTATCTTTATCTTAAATACTGTCTTAACTCTTTTCTCTGATGTGAGGAAAAAAGGTTTCAGTGAGAAAACAAAAGAGTAGGCTGCTGGAGTAGGTTATGAGTCTTTTTGCACTGCCATTATTCAAAATAAACACTCAAAAAAAATCATACAGGAATCATGACTTTCAAAAACAAAGCTGCTCAATCAAAAACTTAAAAACTTCATCCCCTCCTGCACCTCAATTTTTCTACAAAAAACTACCTGACAGTTTCTCCTAAAACTGTTTGTCCGTTTTGGAAGTCTTAGGCTAAAGCTTAGTGACTAAAAAGCTTCACAGTCTAAGGATGTGAATAAAGCATTGGAAGATTATTAGAGCTCAGAAAAATGTGCAAAAAGGACAAAGACACTGAAGACAGCAGTACCAAAGTAGGAATGGATAAACATGTGCCAGAGGTAGCATATCCAAGAGGGCATAATTAAAAAAAATGTTTCCTTTGTGAAGACGTTTTTGAATGTGTGAAGTACACTAATCACACACTATAATTCTGAGTGTAAGCTTACCACTGAATTATAAAAGAGCTCACATAAAATTAAAAGCTGACCTCTCAATCACCTTGACCTGGTGTTTGGAGTTCAGGAATAAAGATATCACTACTTTCTGGCTGCTGGAGAAGTTTGCAAATTTGATTGGCATTAATTTCTTTTTCAACCGTGTATGTATGAAGGACTTTTTGCTTTGGTTTTTTACTTTGGGGGGGTCAAGGAGGAAAATAAATTCTAGTTCACTGCTCAGAAGGTTTTACTCACCAACTCTATCTTCTCCTTGGCCATGTGCAGCTGCCGAGTCAACTGCTGAAAGCTAGTCAGTTGATCCTAAAAAGAGAATTCAGAGTTTCTTATAATCATTATAATCATAAAGAGTGCACAATGAGAAAGCTTCAGAGTCAACTGAAAACATTTGCAACTGCCTCCTTCCAAAAGTCACATGCACTTACTATCAAAACATGAAAGTACAGATGAGCAGTGCCCTTGAAGAGCCACACAGACTGTGAGGCTGCTACAAGCATTTTTGCTAAGCAAAGTAGCAGACATGTACCCCTTAATTCAAAAATGCCTGTTATGGACATTTTAATTTGCTCTTTGCCATACAGGATGTCTTGTGTCCATACCAAATAAGCTCTTGAGTCCCTGAATGTCTATCATCCTAGGAGAACTAGGATAACCCAGAAAAACCATCTACAGCATGCCAGGTGCCTTCAGAGCAGAGAGAGGACTGAAGTCCCTGAGATGAAACACCTTCTAATGGTGCTATCTAACAGTCTCAAGGCCAAGGATATGCTAGAAACCTACTCCTGCTCCTCTCTTACCAACTACATCCAGTCCTTATGACAGCCTCTCTCCTCCTTGCCTTCCATCAATTCTAATTCTACTTGATCTTACCTATTTCTGTTTAGCTCTGACAGCTCTTTGCTGCTCCTTCAGTGAAAGCTAAACCTAAAATAGAAGTTTATTTAACTGAAGAGCTGTTTTCTCTGGGAGACCAGTAGCATTTAAGAATAAAAGGCTGTTTAACCTTGTTCTTGTCACAGTGGCATTAATATCCACCCAAGATTTAGTTACTAATAAAAATGGAATCTGGCAGCCCGAAACCCTCCCACAGCTACCAGTGACTCTCTGTACTCTACTGTTTGAGTATGTTATTAGTAACTGCAATACAACACAAGAAATAATCTAATAGAAGAAACAGGAGCAGAAAGCTGGAACTACACAAAGGTAAGAGTCCTCTTAACTATTCCTTGAAATAATTATGAAACTTGGCAGAGTACAACAGCTGCACAAACACTTACCCTGTTTCTCAGAAAAGATCACATCACTAAGGTGAACTTAATACCACAAAACCCCAAAAATCAGTAAGAAAATATTTGAGGTGAGCTGTAACTGTGCCCATAAGTCAAATGTGTTCAAAACCAGAGATGAAATATTAAAATAATTTTCAGGTTCTCTTTACAGGCCTAGAAATACATGCAGCAAGGTACATGCAGGCACCAAGTTTCTATTAGTTCTTCACACACTGAGCATCTTTACATAGCTCACCAGAGCAGAGCAGCTTTTCTAAGAATTTCCTGAAAGGCCTTCCCCAGGCACAGCAGAAGAGAACCAGGCTGCTAAACACAAGCTAGCATTAGACAAATACTAGAGAACTTGATTTTTCAACTGTTTACACATGTTTCTTTACTGAGTAACAGCAGGAAATGGAGACTACTTTTCTAACTATTCAAACAAGAGAACAGATGAAAGACTTTCCCCTCAGAATTCAGAAATCTTGAGCAACTTTTTCAGATGTTTTACTGCACTGAAGATTTCTGACCATTCAATTCAAACACAGGATTATTAATATGCACATGCATATTTTGTGCGTATATATATACACGGAAAAAACTAAAAATGAACCAAAATGAATGAAAATTACATTCTGCTTTTTCCTTTCAGCCACAAGAATCTGCGTTTCAGTCAGGCGCTCCTGGTACTGCTGCTGAAGTCGATCGTGCTCCTGTAACAGCGTCTGCCAGCGGTCAACTGCTTGGTCTTTTTCCTGAGTTACAGAATAACATTCTATTATAGCACACTTATCTTCCTCTATCATTCTCTAAAAAGACAGGCCTTAACTTCTATTTTGACAAAGTGCCATTACTTATGCTTTTCTCTGCACATATTTTAATTACACAGAGAAAATGCCAAACTCAGGTGCAGAGAAATAGATGCTTGGAAGTTCAAACTCTACTTACAAGTAAATTCCAAGTTTTCTGCTTTTTAATTTTTTTTTTGAAGAGCTCAAACTTTTTTACAGGTCTTTAAGGTAGACCTACACTTGAGATAATATTCAAATACCAAAATTCAGCTGTCGAGTTCAACTTAATCATACAAAACAAGATTGATATATTGTAATAAGCTGAAAAAATTTGCTTATATTTTCAGATTTAGGTATTATTTGCTATATCCCACATACACTTTCCTCCTCGTATCACTTCACAATAGTTTTGATTACAACGACAAGCTACTACAAAAAGCATGAATTGAAGAAAATATTTCATTGAGTTGGTGATCAAGAATTCAACATAAGGATCAAGTCAACTAGGTAAAATTACTAACACAAATCAATATTAAAAAATTATTTCATGAATCTAGGAAAGAAGTTTCTTCAGGTCTTTTAAGTTCAAGAAGGGCTCAAAACAGCCTTAAGGAACTCCAAACACATAATTTCTGAATCAAGAAATAAAATAGCCTCCTCTAATCAGCCGAGGCATAACAAGAGAAATAAAACAATATAAATGTTTAATCTCACACACTTGCTTTGCCAGCCTTAGTTGCTCTTGAATGGTTCTCACTATGCCTTCATCTGCAGGAATACCAGTTTCCAGATGCACGAAAGGAAGAGCCTCCAGTTGCTTCTCAAGAGACTCTTTCAACTCTGCATGCAGCCTGAAATTCAAAGAATTAAGTTCAGCAAAGTATTTCTTTAACAGGGATTTTTTAAACAAATGAAATACACTGTACCTTGCACCTGTACATTCTACTTCCTTCTAAGTCAAATTTAAATCAGTTATGTTATGTTCTATAAACACAATGGACAGTTTGGAATAGTTTCACATCTAGTTCTTTTAGTGACATGGTAAAATCTCCTATATCTAGTGCTGCAATCTATATTAAGCACTGAAAGACTCTAACATTACTTAGCAGTTGAAGATTTCAGAGATTTCAAGGTCCTAGAAAAAAACCTTTTTAATGTCTAGAAATCATGAGAAACAGTAGTAGTAACATGGCAGTGCAATTATTTACCTTTCATTTTCCTTGGTGATTTCTTCCAATTTTAGCTTCATCTCACTCATTTGTGCCTGACACAAAGACATGCAAGAGTAAGCACTCATTTAAGTTACACAAGCTCTGGTAACACTTTCATCCTGTATTTCTGACTGATACTATAAAAGATGAACAATTAAATTCAGCACAATACAGTAAATGAAAGTCAATTGCTTTTTAAAGGCAAGTCATAGGACACCACTTAAATTTAACAGCTGCCAAGTCCTGTTATACCTCAGCATCTGGAAGTTATCACAGGCATTAAACTTAACCTTTTGAAATTTTTATGGCTCTTACAGATTGATTTTTAATTAAATCAAGTTTTTAGGGGCAGAGTAGATAACTCATCCTTTATACCGCAAGCATTTGAGAAAAGTTTAGGAATTAACTGAGGAGAAACTCCAGTTGTATGAATCACACTGGCTGTTTTGTTTACTAGTGCAAGAAAGCCATAGTGCTTCTGCTGCTTTCTGAAATTGATCAAGCGTGAAGACTATTTGCAAAATCTTTATGATGGACAGATCAAACAAATTAAGTGCATGAAACCAAAACCAGTGAATAACTTTAGCATGTAGATCACAAGTAAAAATTGCTTTCTGTATGCCAAAGGTCTTTACATCACTTTGCTTTTCAGTCCTGCCACGAAGCACTAAAAAGTTTCATTTCGTGTGGATGAAAGGAGGACAGCTCCGTTCCACCTCAACCCCCACGATAATACACTGCTGCAATTCAGACAATCTCCCAATCTTTTCACAGAAAACTCTCCATTCATCCCCTTGAGGCAGCCTGCAGTCCAGCAGCTTTGTGAAGCATGACAAAAACTAGTGGCCTGCATATTAAGACCACTAAAGAAGATCCAGTTTGAAATGTTAGGAATGCCAGTACCTGATAAAGCTGCAGCTGTTCTTTCATCTCCTCCATGTGTTTATCATACTCTGTGATTAGAGCTGACAAGCTAAGAAGTTGAAAAACATGATTAGAATGAGTTTTGTAAATGCTGAAATGCTCTGATAATGAACTAGTTTTAAAGAAGTCTTAGTCTAGAGAGACCAGAACAAAACAGTCACTTTTCTTGAGTCCCAAGCTCGACATTCCCCAGAATCAAATGAACAAATTTAATCCCTACTTTTAAATAATGATCATTAACAGCAAGGCTCCTATATAACAGAGCATATAATGGGACATTATAAATGACCATTAATACAACATTAATATTTCATATATTCACACAGAATCCCAAATATTAAAAGACTAGACTTCATTGCTGCTTTCACATACAGTAGTAGAGTGGCCTATAAGATAATGCAGAACATTGTAGTTCTACTTCTATACTTTCTCCCTCCTAATATTTTCATAATTGATAGCAATTCTCTGAAAATTCTGTATTAAAAGCTAACAAGAAAAACTAGGTTATTTTTGTAAGAGGAAATTACAGTGTTCATGAAACCATTTACTGATTAGACAACTGTTAGTTTAAGAGTGTCAAAAATTTTTTTTAAAAACATCCCCCTGATCTCAACAGACAGCAGCTGCCTGTGTTACCTAGATCAGTACAATCTTACCAGAACTTCTGTTTATTCTCTCAAAATTTAGACTAGAGAATTCCTTCATTCATCTCGCATCCTTTATTTTACAGATTGTGGAAGCAAAGTCAGTAATTTAAGTTACTGAATAAACACAATACCACCTAAAAACAACTTTTACAGTAACACCTCTACAGACACATGCACACACAAGAGCTGGTTCACCTGGATATTTACACTCCTATGAGCATATGACGATTTCCTTCCAATACACTGCAGTATTCCCACTTATCACTTGGAATCAGTTACCTTTGGTCTGTCATCCTGGATCCTGATGTGCCATCACCGCCAAGGGCATGTTCCTGTAATGGAATAATTTACTTATTAGTACTTGCATATAACTGTACGGAGTTTTCAACTTTTATATGAAGCCCAAAACTGTCTGTAATCTGTACACCATATGCCACAGAATCACTTTCAGCTTTATTTTCAAAAACCCTTGAGTGCTGGCTCAATATGAAAAAATAATGATTTTTTTTTTCCCCCTGGAGATGTTCTGATCTAAAGCGTAATTGCATCTGAGGGAAAATCAGCTCAATCTTAAAAGAACAATCATAGGTTTGTGTAAGTGCTTGGTTCATTTCCATGCATCTCATCATCAGGAAAGTGCTGAAGCCCTAGCTTCTGCACAAGCTTTCAGACAGGCTTATGGTTACGTCAACACGTGACCAATCTCTTAGGAAAGGGAAGTCTATAAAAGTGAGAAGGTCTACTAAATTACAAATCAAGTGCTCTTTCAGGGATAAAACATTTAAAAATGCACCCAAAATACCCTAATTCACGGCTAGGGCAGTTTTGCTTTGCTGTTGCTGCATTGTATGATGGATCCAAAACAGGGCCAGACAACACTGAAGCGGGCTGTGCTCCATATTTGCAAAGCTGTTTATCACAAATCCTCATCAAAAAATTCTTACGACTTCCATCCCTGAGTTCACATACCTGCTCAGCAGTAACTCTCAGAACCTCATCAGTTTCGTGGTGTCCAAGTGCCATTTTCAGCCGCTGATCTGAAAAACACCACGTTTGAGAAACACGGCTGTAACATAGGCCTTTATCTACGTAAACGTGACTGGCAGTCAGAAATACGTTTAACACTAGAGTGCTTTGAGGGCAAAAAAAGTACTTCTAAAATTCTTCTATTTAGCACAACTGTTCAGAAAAACCCAGGACTTGAAAAAACCTACAGGAACTGTAAGAATAATAATAATGAATTCCATTCCTTTCAAATTCTGTTTTCTTTAAGAAATATTTTTGTTCTGTTTCGTAAGAATCTGCGTAACAGTTTCGTAACTGGAATGGGTAACAAAGAAGAAAAAGGAAGTCGGGAAGGCAATGGCTATATTTTGATTTAAACAACTTTTTGCCTACTTTTCTTGACACATGCAGTTCTTTTACAAGTTCTAAACTTCTCAAGGAGGATATAGGAAAAAGACAGTGAGGACAGAAAGGAGGTAACAACAGCAAAGGAATGCCAGGGAAGAGGAAGGGGAAAGTTACTGCCCTTACCAGCCAAAGGACGTAAACTTGAGAGCCCACAGGTGCAAAAAGGGACAGATTTTAAACATCACTTATAGAAGCTCACCTTCAACAGTAATGCATTAAGTACATCCTGAAAAAAAGCTGCGTGTGTGCAGCAGCGTATCACAAAAATATGTAATGGAATGGAGGATCATGATTTGTAGGTCTCACTACTAAAATTTCAAAAAGAATTCAGGTAAAACTCAACCTTCTTTACAGCTATATATTTAACACAACAAACACTTATTCTACGACACTAAATATAATAGTGCTTAGAGAATCTCTTTTCAGCTGTATTACACACGTTCAGTGTTTTAGAACTTAGATTCCACATTCATGAAGCAAGAGAAACATCAATCCATGTATCAGACTCAGGGTAGGCCTCAAACAGCTCAGGGCTCAGCTGGCATACAAGACAACTTCAGATCTGTCTTTTAGCACTTGTGAAAATGGATAAATTTTTTTTTAAAAAGAGGATTAAACTCTTTGATAGGAGAGGCAATTCTTATCACTTCACAGAGAATTCAATTTGAGTTTTACTTGGAGTCTAAAGATTTATAAAATAAGAAGCTACAGCCAAAGTAAATACATATGAAAAGGCAAAATTCCAATACTTGAAAAAACCATATTTTGTTCACATCACAATAAATACTCTTGCAAAGCTCAAGAAAGATACAGATTTTTGAACCAGAATGACTCTGTTATCGCAGGCTGAAGCTTTTCTGCAAATGAAATCCTTGGAATCAAAACTTGCTCCTTCACCTTTGGCCACCCAAAGGCACCACAAGAAACCTAGTACCCACTGAAATTCTGAGACCTGAGTGATGCACAGCTGCAAACACTGCATGCACACTGACCAGGTCTTACTGCCAAGTTTGCCTGCAGCAGTAACTAGGGACAGTGACAGTCCTTGGGATGATGCATCTACCCCATCTCCTACTTACAGGAATATAAACTCTGCAGAAGCAATTTTTTTGGCCAGTATTTTGTTGGTATGTAACTGAGATGTACTCTGATCAACTCATATTAAGTTATATTAAACTCATCAATAATGTATCTGATAGCACATAATTAAAAATACCGATTTTCGTCTGTACAGCAAATTTCTCGAATAACTGGCAAGAGAGCTTTCAAGTGTAAATAAAGCACAGGAAACGCCGTGGTTTCATAACTAAAGAGGCATTCACACAAAAATGCATCTGTTTTTAGCTATTACCACCATTAGCAGCTTTTAATTATTAGTGTTTAGCTAAAAGTACTATCCATGCTGCTACTCACTGCAGCGAACACCGGAAAAGCTACGGAACACAAACCCCTCACTACCAACACTCACCTGGCCGTGCCTTGTTCCCAGCTTTCCCCACGCAAACTCCGCGAACCCCCAGTGAAATGCCGCTTCTCC
>NW_008238452.1:1590745-1590997 GCF_000691975.1 Corvus brachyrhynchos | reverse complement strand
CGCCGGGCCGGGCCGCCAGCGCCGCCCCCGTGACGTGGGGAGCAGCGATGGCGCGGCGCTGAGGCGGAGGTGTAGGAAATCCCTCGCTGAACTTTCCTCGAGGGGTTTATGGGTTAAAGATAGGCGCTGGCGCGTTTGAACTTCCCTTCAGGAAATCAGTTTGGCCGGAGTCGCAGAGCGGGGACGGGAAGCGGGAGCGGTGCGGAGCCCTGTGGGAGCCGCTGGCCCGCCGCGGGTGTAGCCAGGCGGGGG
>NW_008238452.1:1581685-1590240 GCF_000691975.1 Corvus brachyrhynchos | reverse complement strand
ATCCGGGGAGGGCCAGGTTGGACTTCAGGAATAATTCCATTGTAGAAATGCTGATTAGGCTTTCGAACGAGGTGGTGGAGTCAGCGTCCCTGGAGGTGTTTAAGGAAAGGCTGGTTTGCAATGTCTGCAAAGGAAAGCTTTAGCTAGTTGCTTCATTGTCTTGTGTCTCAAACATTAAAGGTTTTTTCCCTCAGTCTGTTTTTCTGATGTTACCAAATCCTTTAAGATTATGTAGTGGAGACTGTTTCTTTATTTGTTCTCTTGATAAACGTTTCTGGTGTTTTTGGAAGGTATTTATTTAGATGTATGGTTGAAAAGCTTTAAGCTTAATAAGATTTCAGAGTCATTTGTAACCTGCAGATATAAAAACCTACGAGAAGAAGCATTTATGTAACTGTTTATTCAGGTTTTTTTTTTCAAAGCTAATTTATTTCAATTATGTCTAAAAACATGATTTGATTAAGGACTTTATACCAAAGTGTGGTGTTTTTTTCCTGGGCAAACAAACGGCAGTTCGTGCTGAGATGGAATCTGAGATCTTCTTTGACGGAACTTTCCTTTTGCATTTGTGTAGTATCTGAAGATGGAATTTAGAATCAAACACACATGGGATGGTTTGCCTGTGAGCCACGAGCCGGTTACGATTGGGCTGAGGCCGGATAATGCAGGACTGCTGATGGAAGTTCATGCTCCTTTCTTTAATGACCCTCCAGCGCCACCCGGAGAGCCAGGGAAACCCTTTGGTGGACTGTGGGACTATGAGGGTAAGTGTAACTCTTCTGCTGCAAATATATCTGATTTCTGCAGACACTGATGTTCCTCTGTATTTAATATGCCTGGTCTTTTTTAAGGGTCTATGGTGGTTGTTTTTTTTAAAAAACGTTGAACTTCAGTGATCTGGGTTGATTTCATTAATGTTGAAGTTGACTTCCTGTCGATAGTATATTAGTTTTTGGGTTACTGATATAACTTGGGCACTATCAGAGGCTTGACATACTTGAATATCAAAATAATTTTGTGGCATATGTATATTAAAATGCCTTTGTGGAAGAGAAGTGAAATTCTAAAGAGAGATTCTACTTTTGCTTTAAGAAGTGTTTTAATCGTTTTTCTAAAGTTCCTTTGAGGAATAGGAAGGTGTGAGACACAGAATTTACACCTGATGAAATGCAATTCAAAATTGCACCCGAATGGAATGGAGAAAATTCTCATAGTAGTGCTGGGTTCTTTCCTCGTTTCCTGTCTGTACTGCCACTTTTACCCATTGCTTTGGATAATGCAAGAATTGAGTATTTCCAGAAGTTCTTTACTTCTTGAACATTGAGCTACTCTGATTAAAGCTAAAACAGTAGTAGCAGCTCTTTGATATTATTATAATAAATATGCTTAAGTAAAAATAAATAAGGATATCAGTCATATCATAATTCTCACTAAAGCTTTCTAATAATGTCATCGCTGCGAGAAGCACCATTGTAATTTTACATGAGAAGCACCGTTGTACTTCTACTTTGTGTTCCTGAAATGTGATTCGAATTTAATATGTGGCTTTCAAGTACACCTGGAACAGTAATCCTCTGTCCAAAATACCATCTATAGGGAAAAACCATTTAAGAGCTAAATGCTTTCTTACTCTTTTTGAGATTTAGCGGTTTTAGTTTATGGGGTGTGTGCTCTGCTGAGAGTGTATGGTCCTCTTTTCCTTCCTTTCCTGCTGCATCAGAGTGAGCATTTTCAAAACTGGAATTGGTAAAACTAATAAAGTTAGTACAGTACTTTACAAAGCTCTTTGTGATCATAGCAATTAAAAATAAAAAGCTCCTGAAGTTAGAATTATGGCACCACATTTTGAATATTTGGGTTATAGTTACTGTGTACATATCAGTAGCAAGTCAAACTCTGGCATGGCACAGGCCAAACCCCATGAAAATAGAGTTGTACTAATGGGATATGACGATCTCAGGATATTACAAAATAGTTAATATAAAATACTGACGGCCTGGTGGTTTTTTGTTTGTTTGTTTGGTTGGTTTTTTTCAGTTGTAGAAGCATTCTTTCTGAATGACAGAACTGAGCAGTATTTAGAAGTTGAGCTTTGTCCGTAAGTACAGCACCGGAAACATCACAAGTGTTAATTTACACTTGCAGTTCTAATGCTTGTGAGATATATGGATGAGGGAGACTAGACACAGAATTTGTTTCAGTATGGGGAATGTACATATTTGTGGCGGTATAATGCACTGATTACTTGACGTAATTTTAGGAAAACTGTGCTCTGATTCTTTGACAGCCATGGGCAGTACTTACTGCTGCTGCTTTCTGGCAGAAGAAAAGTATGGAAAGTAAGTGGTCAAGTACATTCATAATGATTTTTATTTGCCTATTTTCCATCAAAACATGGCCAGTGCCTCTTTTTTCCCCCCCTCCTTTAACAGGAAGAACTTCCTTTGGAGTTTGAGGTGACCAGAATGAAAACCAAATGGGAGGGTAAAGCTCTTCTTCCTTGGAGTTACTTTCCACCATGGACTGACAAGTTCAATGCATTTGCAATTCATGGCTCGGGAGAAGAGAGAAAATATGAAGCACTTTATCCTGTGCCTCGACACGAACTGCAGGAAGGACAGAAACCAGATTTGTAAGCATAAAATGAGCTCTTCTGTAATACTGCTGCACTATTGTTGGAATACTTAAAACAGCTGATCTGGTTTTTGGGTTGAGTGCCACTAGAACTTTTTATTATGCTGCTTAGCTCTGGGTCTACTGGTGCTGTACTTTGTATAAAGCACTGTGGCAGAGAGCTGTAATTAGTACTTCATTTCCATGTTAGGTGCGTAGCAAATTATGCATTCAATACCATTGGTATCTGCTTTTATCACCTTCCTCATCTAAATAATGGAGAGTTGTTCTGCTTTTTCCTTGACTTCAGCTCCTCCTGAAGTGCCATTTTGTGATAATTTCACCAGATACATTTCCAGTAAATCTCTTCTGCTTCTCCTCTACTGTTCTAAAAGCTTTCACCTCTACAGATGTTTCCATACTATGAAAAAAATTGAAAAGGCTGACTAAACTAAAAAAATATAATTAAAGGATACCTAGTATCAATAGAAAACCAGAGAATTTGGATTTTTGAACTGCGCTTTGGGCCTGTTTATTTTCTTTGGCTGTGAGGCTGAGAGTCTGATGAAACCTCTTACTCCTGGGCATTTTGTATAAATGAACCAGCTCTAGAGGACACACTATAGTTCTTATATAGACTTGTCACACAACATACAGTGGTGTCAGGTAGGGTAAATTTTAGATAAATTACCCTTTATTGCCTTTATTAAAGAAAAGTTTAGCTTCTGCAACTGTATATTTTTAAAAATTCTGAGCTATTGCTAATAAAACACATTATCAATGTTCTGTGTGAAATAGGTATTTTTATTTCTCTGTATTAAACTGGAGAATGCCTGTAATACTTTTCAAGAAGTAATTCTATAGTACCCCTTTTAAAAAAATCTTGTCTTTTTCAGATTTTGGTAGCAGATGCAATTATGTGAAGAGGCTGTTCCTTGCTGCTCTTGTTACTCTTAGTTTGTCTTTACTCTTACAAATTACTTCCTAAGAAAAGAATTTCGCCTTTTAAGATGATTAATGTAGGGTCAGATACAAAGTAGTGGTTTTTATTTGTAAACTGAAGTTTTGGAAAATAAACACATGGATTGCTGGTTACATTCCTGGCCAAGAAAATCTGAAAATAAAGATGAATTTAACACATTGAGGATACTGCCTTTATTAAGACACATACTACAAGACTTACAACTGTTTTTTGTTTATTCCTCCTCTCTTTGCAGTCATCGTCTGGAATTTTTCAAAGACTTGAACCTGAAAGAACTAACAGGAGAAGACTGGGAGCAGCCTGAATCAGATATATGGAAATCTCTCACTAAGTGGATGGATTGAGGCATAAATTTTTATAATGTTGAAGTTGGATGAAGCTGTATGGAAACAGCTTCCTCATTCTGAACAGAGGTTGTAAATACCAGATTAGCAAGACTTTCCTTGACACCCAAATCATTGCTCAGTCTTAAAATCAACTGTAAAGGATGTGGATCTGTTGATTCTAAATGTATGAATGGCGTGTGTTTCAATTCATCTGGGTATGGGGTTTTTCATCTGTGCAAGAGATGAATCTGCTGCTACGAGTGAAGGAGAAAAAATGTGCTAAAATTACAGCTGTGTTTTCGTGAGAGCTCTGAAATCTGACAAGACCAATACCTGGCTTGCAATCTTTTGATTTCCGGTAGTTGCTGCATTACTTTTGTATTTTCACTGCTGCTTGTTAGTTCCTTGACTGCTGAATGAAATCCTTATGTGCCTAAATTTTTTGCTTACAATGAGGAGGAGGAATGCCTTGTTCAGGAATAGAGAGGAATGTAGCTGTCATGGATTTTGGAGTCTCTGTGCTTGCCCTGCAAGAGGTATAACACTGCCCTATCCTGTATGTTCCTGTACCTGAAGTTTTCCCTTGCTTGATGCTGCTGAAGGTTTTATGTATTTCAGGTAAAGTTTCTGGGACAAATCATGCTTAGTAAAATCTTTTGGTATAGTTGCGAGCATGCCAAAGTGGGTTTGTTCTAAGACTTGTCACACCACTTCAAGGATTCAGCTCAGATGTCTGAGAATATTTTTGCATGCCACCGAAGGCTGGAGATACTCTAGGTGTATGTGCCTATATTTTCTACATATGGGCATGAATAATTTTAACAGTAGTGAGTACTCTTAGATGGTAACACGTAATCTGTAAACCCTCACAAGGTTTACAACTGATGTTCTTGGTTTTTTGTCTAGCATAGCAATTGCTGCTTGATTGTGGCTGCTGATTTAATCCTATATAAATTAACTTAGGAAATGGGAAACTTGCCCACTAACCAGATCCTTGCTTGTTTGCAGTAATAATCACAGTCTGATGGTCCTATTTTCTTTGCTGTCTTTGTTTAGCTGTAGCTGTAAGTTCTGCCTGAGAAGCAAAGAGGGTGGGAATATCCCACCTTCGTGAAGAACATCTCAGTGTGATTTAATACCTGAGATAGAGCATTAGCTCAGAGTTTTTGTTTGGCTATAGATTCCCTCTTTAAAACTTCCAGTTTTATACAACTATACTCTCAAATTTGAGGATTTTAGGCTTTTTCTGTGGCAGACTTTGGCATGTCAGTGCACTCAGCCATCCAATTGCTCTTGCTCTCTTTCAGTTAGACAATATAGGTTCCTTGCTGTAAAGTGCCATCTGTTGAAAATTCTAAGTATTGTACATTCAGTTGTTTGGCTTCTTTTCTACCTTCATGTACAGTTTTCTAGAGAATAATATGAGTCTGAAATACTGAATAATCCAATAAATGTTGATTAAAATATCATCTAGACATTGATGTCTCAAAGCTGCTTTGAAAATTTCAGTCAAAACCAAAACAGCGTTTCACTAAACTTTTAGCCTTTATTTTAAAAAGTTTGTCAAAAAAGTGTGTGCAAAGATTCAAAATGAGTGTACTGCTTTTCTCACAAAGGTTGTTTCCATATGAGGAACGATACTTTGTATATAAAGGACAGTAAATAAAATTTTTAAATTCATTTCATGTTTATTCCTACTTCAAAATGACTGCTTCAGATTTGACTTTGGATGTAAATGATGAACATAGAGGGAAATAGATTGCTTTCCCTAAGTAAGTATTTTAAAGTAAAATCATTGTCCTTGCAGTACAAAATGCAATGCTGGGTGCTCCTGAAAATGGAAATCCTCATACAGACTTTATTCAAGCCCATGCTACTCCATGCTGCCATTAGTTGGTTCACTTGTATGTTTCTGAGCTTGTGTCTGAAGTGTAAGTGCTGGGGGCCAGTTGTGGGCTATCTCTTCTGCACTGTCTCCTTTTTTTTGGATGACAGGAGTTAAGAACAAGCTCTCTTCTGCATGTTAGTGATAGCATGTTTATTGTGAACTTAAATATGAGAGCCAGAATTGTACCTGACTCAATCTTCCTTACGATGTCAGTGAATCTCTTTAGAGTTGGTGTTTGAAAACAAATCTTAACGTTTGCACTCCCGAAGACCTTGTTCTTTATGCTTCTTGCCACTAGGTGGGAGAAGAAGGTTGTCTAAACTGTGCCTTGGTGCTGCCAGCCTAGTTATCCTTAACCAGATCCATTCCTTCTTGCTGTATCCTTGATTTTAGAAAAAGGATATTTCAGTCAAGCTGATGGTGGCTTATTTTGATTTATTTGGGACATCTTTGTTGTACGAAACACTTGTCATGCGGTGTAGTTACAGTTCTAATGTTCGCTTTCCTGCAGGGCTATTTTCAAAAATAGTTTTTGAGACAAAATCAAACAGAAGATAAATTCCACGAGGTGTCAGTCAATCTGTAGTATAAAAGATAGTTCTGTGATGTTCAAATGATTTAAATGTTATTCTGGATTTTATTTTTTTTGCGGATGTCTTAGATAGTCTTGCAAACTTTCCAAAAAGGCTGTTTTGAATTCTGAAGGAATTATTTTTTTTAATACAGCCTGATTTGTAAGAGATGATGCACCCCTTCAAGAGTGAGGCTTCAATGGTTTGAACAACCTGCAGTGAAGCTTGGTGAAACAATGTGAAAACTGTGGCTTAGGGGGGACAGAAAATTCTTTCTCTCCAATACAAAATAGCAAAAAAAAAAATTTATGTAAAGAAAACTTGAATGTGTGCTACTGCTAGAAGTGATTTGTATATTAAATACAAAGCTGGAGCAACTTAGGTTGTCAGGTAACATCTAGTATTTCTTGTAGTGATCCTGTACAGTGGGTTTTTTTTGATGCTAAAGCTCTTAACAGGAGTAAAATTTTGCTCATGTCTTTGTGTACTTTAAAATATTTTTTTCTGATATGCCAGGTCAGATATTGGAGCTAGAAAGCTCTAATTTCATTCAGGAATATATACATTTTGGCTGCTGTAGCTGATATAACTACTGTATTACCCATTCTAGTTATTAGATACACGAGTCAGTTAATACTTGTATTGCCCAGCACTATGATGATAAGTTACTGCTGAATGTGATGTTAAGTACTATGTTGCTTGTAGTTCCTTTTTTCCAGGTTGTTTTGTGCCTCTGAAAGGCACAGCACAGAATGTTTTGTTGTGTTTTAAATTCTGACCATGTAAAAAATCCTTTCGAAATGTGAATGGCACAGTGCATAATTTGCTGCACGTAAAATTTAAAAGTATTCCTTCTTGCTACCAGGGCAATTCTAAAGCAGAACTCATTGCATTTAATTATGGTACATTTAGAATAATGCTACTGAAATTTGATAGTTAACCTGCATTTATTTTGTTGGTGATCCCTTCCTTTTGCTTTCAGTGAGTGCTTTAGTTTGCTCCAGTGTCTCTGAGCAGTGCTTCAGCAAAAAGTACAGGGAAGTGCTTTAAGCCTGATTTATTTGCACAGGTTGTACAAACAGCTGTGCACGTGCTCATACCAACAGCCTCAGTGAGATCAGTGCAGCACTTACCATAAACTGTACTGCAGTTATGCCTTTCTCCCTCTACTTCTCTTTCTGTCAAAATTAGTATTATCAGGAGGATTCAGTTTGCTGTTTGTTTTCCTTATTCTGTTCTTAAACAAGTAAAAGCCTTGGCTGCAGGGGGTCTGTGGGAGGGTTTCCAGTCATGGCTCAGGAGGCACTGTTAGTGTCTGCACTGGCTATGAACAAACCAAAATATGTTCCTGTTTCATTTTCAGAAATTATTCTGTGGACTATCACTAAGCGTGTGTGTAAATACTCTCTGCCAGTATATTTGCAAATACAAATGTATTTTTACTTGTGATAGACCAGAACTGACTAAATAGTGTTTAAATGGTACTGAAGTAAAATTAGATTACCATGCCCTCACTGCTGTTTTAAAACTAACATAGCCCAGTGGCTTTCTTGGAATATGGAACAGATTCCTGGGGGGGGGGCACCAGATGTTACGTTTTTTAAATACAAAAATTCTCTCTGTAGAGCACATTTGTTGCCAATTCAATCTTGTCTTTCATTTCATGAGTTAGTTCTCTTGAACTCAGTCTCTGCAGGGAGTGAAGTTTATATTGGTGCCCGTAGTAGCTGTCATAAAATTATTCATCTCTAATTCTAGGCAATGTAATTGGTTCACTTCTTACTGCTGAGTTTGCTTCCTTCAGCAAATGAAGCAGTTTGGAAAGTGGTACTTTCTCTGTGCTTTATAGCTTATACAAGCCATGGCATTTATATTTAATTGTGTTTGGCACTTTAAATAATTGGTTCTTGTTTTAAAATTGCGTATTACTTTCCTAAATGTTAACAGGGTGGGCTGTAACCTCTTGTGCCAAGTATCTGCTTTAAATCTTTTTAATTTCAGCAAAATATTTAGCAGTTTTAGAGGGAGGTAGTTCATGATGTCAGAAGACAAAACTCTGGTCTTGTACCTCCTTAAATTCTTACGGGTTCTGGAATGAAACCTTGAGATTTGGTGAGAGATCCATATTGTCAGGAGTCTTTTGTAATTTCTGTGACACAGCTTTTCAGCAACTT
>NW_008238452.1:1531335-1581665 GCF_000691975.1 Corvus brachyrhynchos | reverse complement strand
TTCTCTGCAGATTCTGCTGGGAGTGGGAATCCACCCCTAGCAGGCAGAATTGCCAGGGTTTCACTTTTTCAGTGGGAAGTGTTCTTTCTGCCTGGCAGTGACAGGTTATGTGATGGGGCATGGTCTTTTATTGTGAGCACCTGCTGCTAAGGCTAGGGATGTCTTTAGCCTGGCTCACAGCAGAGGAAGGAGGTATTTATTTCCCTTAACACTATGTTGCCACTGTGTGCTTGAGGAGTTCCTGTGGACTCAGTGGGAGACTGGGAAAGGTACATGGAAGAAAGATGAAGTGATGGGTTTAAAGTATGAAAATCAGATTAAAGAAATCCTCTCAGCATAAAATAATTGGAGCTTGGGAGTGTAATAGGATGAGCATATGCTCTCAGTTTTACTCTTCTTTAGGCATCTACCTATGTAAAAAGGTCACTGTGCTGGGTGGATTGTTAGCCTGAAACATTGCAGCTATTCTTGTAGCTGGAAACCCAACTGAAGGAATTGTTGTGTAATTCCCTGCAGTGGTTTCTCATTACTTACAAGTAATACTAGAACTGTGTGTTAATAGCTAGGGGCAAAGCAGAGTTCCTTGCTGATGTTCTCAAAAATCTCTTGCTGAGAAAAGGTAATGGGAAGTGGAAGAAGAAAGCTGCCAGAACTCAGGAAATTGGGAAGCTCAGACTTTGCTGTTGTGGGTTAAGTGCGAGCCATGAAATGAAGAGGGCATGGGAAATCTGCAGAAGTCTTACTGGTAACAGATTAATTCTCTTCATGCTCTCTATCATGTGAAGTAAGAGTACAGCATAAAACAGAATTGTTAAGGTTGGAAAAGACCTCTAACATTGAATCCAATTGTTAACTTACACTACTGTGTTCACCACTAACCCATGTCCCCCAATGCCACATTCACACATTTTTTGAACACTTCTAGAGCTGGTGGTGATTCCACCACTTTCCTGGACAGCCTGTTCCAGTTTCTTGACCTGGGCAGACAGTTATGGTTCCTGTCTGATCACCCTTTCAGTGAAGTTCACCTGATAAATGTCATTCAGTGGAGTGTAGGATCATATAATCATAGTCTAGAAACTAAATATAAGATGTATAAGGCTGCAGAGTACTTGGTCATTTCTGAACGCTTGAGTAGTTGATGCAACAATGCCTTTCTGTGCTCCTTCATGTTCTTGGATGGATCCCTTCATTTACCTCTACAGGCTTTTTATTGTCCTGAAGACAATAGGTGAAGTGCTACCAGCCTGTATATCACAAATCACTGATTGAACTAATGTCAGTTATGTTTCCTTATGTTCTTAAATGGATCTGACTGTCTTGTTTGTATTTTTAAATAGGTGATATAAAATCTGTGTACAGAGGAAGAGAGTCAAGTCTTCCTTTAAGGGATCTCTTGTGTCAAGCTCTGTCAGATTATTGTAGTAATGTTTTTCTTTGAGAAGGAAGTGGGGATTATATTTTATCTGCTCAGATATTATTGATGAGATGGTCCTTAATGAAGTCTTTGGCATGAAAAATGGTTTTGGCAGTGCAGGTTGCTGCTTAAAAGCAGACATCTTTATCTTGCCAGTGCTTTTGACTCGATACGCCTTTTGAGCTCAGAGTGGAATTTTTCGAGTCACAAAGTGTGTCATTATAGACAAGGGGAATTTTTTTATATACTGGAATTTCCTTCAGACCTGAGTCCATTTCCACATGCTGCATCTCTGAAGTGTCAAGACTTATTGAGATTTAACATTCAGGACTGGAAAAGAATGTCTGAGCTAATGAGAAGTGGATTTTTTTTTTCTCTTTTTATTTCTGCACCTGTTTAGTTATAATAGAGAAGTAAATGGACTGCTTTCCATATCAGTTAGTCTGTGTATTTGATGCTTGTGTGAGGCCCTCCAGATTAATTAGCAGGTTTATTAAATGATACAGGAAAGACTAATCACATTCTGCATGTGTTAGCTTCAGAGTGCCAAGTCTTTACTTTCATCCTCCTGAGTCTACAATGCCTGAAGTGCTTAAAATCCTGAGGCCTTGCTTATAAGATGTGTAATTTATTTGTTAAAATGAGGGATCACAAGCACTGACTGACTGCTTTGTGTTCCCTGTAATGCGACATGCTGAGTAAATAACCTCTTTGGTTATTAGCACCTTCTCCCTCTATGATTCATAGACGTATTCTGAAAGTCCTTTACAGTTTTCAACAATGTCTGGGTTTTTTTTTTCTGGTGAAGTGTATTTTTTTCCTGATTAGCAAGACCACAAAAACTTCCTTAGAGAAGATCTTTGTCCAAAGATCTGCGTAACTTCTCTCCTTTCTGTCTTTAGCTTTTGCGTCAACATTTATACCTCAAAATATTGGTTTAGCCACTACAGCCCTTAAAAATTGCATTTTAGTCAGAAGAATTCTCTGCTTCACATAAACTTAATGAAACATCTGGGTTGTTTTATTTTGCTCTACTCATGGAAAGATTATTTAATTAAAATTGATAGTGTTAATTGACAAATGTGATGATTCCTTTATTAAATATACTGCTTTTAAAAATCAGTCATTTTTAAGTACAAATTAATAGCTATTTTATTAGAACTACTAATTGCCCAGTTTTTCAGCAGATGTAATGAATCTAATTATGGTCATAAGGACTGGATTGTTTAAAATAAATTGCAGGTATTATGCAAGATGAGTTTTTTGGTTTTCAGTAGGCCAAACAGCGGGAGACACTAGTGAATGAGTAAAAAGTAAGGAATGTTTTTTCATTGCCACTTCAAAGATAAAGGTTTGAAAGTTAAAGTGTTAAACTGCGTGTGTCTTTTCTCACTTAGCTGTGATGTTCCCTAAGCCATCTCAAGAGTAGAATTAATTGTGGATGATTGTGTGTCTTTTCAGCATCTAATTAGAATGTCGTAATTAAAAGCTGTTTTGTGAAGCCTGGTTTCCACTGGATTTGTGTTCCATGTTCCCTGAACCCTTCTACTGCATTAGAAGTCACTGAAGAATCTCAGGTCTTGTTAGAAGAGTTTGTAATTGCTGTCAGACTCTGATTTTGCCAAGTATCCATCACTTGCTTTACACAAATGGAGACAACAGGACTATGTTGAGATTTTTTTTTTTTTAAGAAAGATTAACTTTCTTTGCTTGTGTTCATATTGTCACCTTTCTGTAAGCTCTACGTGCTTGCATTTGACATCTTAGCAGTTTTTTTGAAGCAGAAGATAGTCTGAAGCTTTTCACATTTGCTTAAGCTCCATTAGCACTGGTATTGAAGGCTATTTTCGTATCTCGTGGTGAAAGGTTGGCAGAGTCTCAAGTGATGTGTGGATCTGAAAGGCTGGGTGTTAAAAGACACTGCACACTGGAAGAGGTCTAATTTTGAGAAAACAAATGATGCCACCTGTTACCCAATCTGGAATGCTAATACTTGTGATTAAGTATGTCAGGCCCTAAATTGCAGCGATCAGCCCTGTACAGCACAGCCCTTTGGAATCAAGTTGAATTTGAAAACTGAAACCAGAGAGGTCACACCAAATTTTGCAAGGGGCACAGGAGGGAATCTATGGTAGATGATGAGATCGTAATTTTAAATGTCCATTCCAGTTCTGTTAAATCAGCTTTGTTGTTCCCAGAAAACTGTTAGAATGACCTTGCTATATGATTTGCATATTGATTGGATTTAAAGTCTAGTCTGAATCAAATTTGGGCCAAATTCTGAGCTTTGCAAGCTTGTGATTAGTAAGAAATCCAATCTAGTATTCTAGTAATTGTGGATTTTTTAATGATGTAAAATGAGATGAGAACCATAATGGTAAAATCAGTTTATCCATATCTCTTTTTTTAGTGTTTTCTCCAGTTTTTCATGTAACAAGAGGTTTTCCAATTGACCATTGTTGTTCTTTTCACCATCTTCCCCTCTGTGATCTTTATTTCCTTCTCGTTACTAAAACCTGTAAATTCCATTTAGTTTGTTTTACTGTGCTAAAATAAAGCATTGAAATGATGCCCTGTGAGTAGTAACAGGATACCTGTGTACCCCCTTGTAAATTGGCTCGGTTATCCAGTAAACCAGAAAACTATTCTGTGAGTACCTCTTTATATTCAAGTTTACACTTAAGCTCTATGAAATACAGAGCTGATCTTTCCCTGTTCATTGTCAGAAAGTCCGGCCTCCCTGTGGCACATTGTGCAGAATACAAACACGTTTTTTCACTAGCTCGGATTTTCAGTTAACTGCACACTTAAGTTAATGTTTTTAGAGTAATAGAATGTCTTTCCCAACAAAGTGCTTGATCTCATCTAAACGGGTTTCTTTTGTATCCTTCAACCCTAGATTTTTGTGGAGGTACTTTTATGCATATCTGCAGCATGTTGTGTCTGTGCAAGCATATGAAGTGAACAAAAGTGAAGCCCACTCCTCTCATAAGCACATAAATATTCTTTGTCATCCA
Source organism: Corvus brachyrhynchos (assembly GCF_000691975.1). Classification (NCBI taxonomy): domain Eukaryota; kingdom Metazoa; phylum Chordata; class Aves; order Passeriformes; family Corvidae; genus Corvus; species Corvus brachyrhynchos. Next base: position 1,577,231 of record NW_008238452.1, on the reverse strand, counting down.
CCACTTTCTGTCCTAATGGGCAGCACTTAGGTTGTTGCAGATATTGTAACACCTAATCATGCAGTAATCAAGGCTAAAGAACAGAGTAATTTTCCTGATTTATCTTAATGTTTTATATTTGTCTGTGGTTAGAGAACATGGTTGGACAACTTCATGATTGTCCTTTATTTTTAATGAGTCTTTGACAGAGTTGTAGAAGAAAAAAGGTATTCCCTTTACCAGCACTGTCCACAGTAAGAGTGAATTAAAAAACACTTAAAACACTTAAAAGCAGTTATCTTTCAGGGTGATAGTGGTTTAGACATGGCTGTCTTGACCCAAAATGTCCACACACACTATTTTATAATACATAGAAAATAATTTATACCCTTGCATCAGTGTTTTACTGAAAAATCAGTGGTCTTCAGTTTGAAAAGTTCAAATGGAAATTAAAAAATGGAAAAACTGATGGGACCACTTAGTGCTTCGATAGAAGGCCTGCACTTTTCAGTGTATATATAGACAGGGCAGATGTAGATTAGATAGAAGGAAGAAATGTTTTACTGAGAGGCGGTGAGGCACTGGAACAGGTTGCCCAGAGAAGTTCTGGATGCCCAAGGCCATGTGAGACTGGGCTTTGAGAAACCTGGTCTAATGGAAGGTGTGCCTGTCTGTGACAGAGGTGTTGGAACGAGATGGTCTTTAAGATCCCTCACAACCCAAATTGTTCTGTGATTTCATTTTCATTTGTGCATTGAAAGCGTTTGCCACCTAAAAAGACTGAATTTAACATTATTTAAATAAGAGTAGAAGAATATGTAATAATTTTATCCAATACTTAAAGAAGAGATAGAACTGAGTCAGGGGCCTGATTGTGAGTAGGAACAGTTTCTTTTTGTCAATAAAGCAAGATTGGGCTTTAAGGCCAACATAAGTTGTTTTTTTTCCTTTTGACTTGAATGTGTTTTGGATTAAATTAACAATGAAATATCATCTGCAATAGGACCTTTCACCTAATGAGAATACAGAGCATCCTGTGTAGGTTGATTATTTGCATACAATTACAAGGAAGGAATGTTTTAGAGGAAATACAGCAGGTATATACAAACAACTGGCAGAGAATATATATTTAGCTGTATTCCTTACATGGGGGAAGACACAGACTTTAAAGGTCCCGGGCTGATTTGTAGTGCCCAGTGGCCCTGATTGCAGAACTTGAGCAGAATGTTGTTAAGAGAAAAAGCTACTGTGGCAGCTTTTCCTTCATTTTAGGCTTGGTGGTTCTGTAATACCTGAGAATTTTCTGGCTTCCTGAAGGGCCTTAGGTGGTCTCTGGTTAACTCTATTAGAACACCATTTCCTACTCAGTCCTGGTCAAAAAACCATATTTATACTGCTTTAAAAAATTTAGTATTTTGATATGTAGCTACCTGATTGGTGGGAATATAATAGCATTCACATTCTTAATGGTATACAATATTAATAAACAATTGTTATTCTACAATACTGGTTCAGTTAAGGCCGATAAACTCTTGATAATTACTTGCTAAACTAACTCAAAACCTCATTGCATTTAAAGCAAAATTGAATTTTGCTGCCCTGAATGTGTGTCCAATACACAGCTGTATCTGACAAGATACATATGAGACCTGGAGTACTGTGTTAGACTTCCAAATGGCTTCATATGAAAGCCAGAGACTGAATTCTGGATCCATAACATCTAAGAGAATTTAATTTTTGAGTGGAAATTGTTCGTGGAACTCATAGCATTTACTTGCACAGTGTTTTCCTGTTCCATATTTTCATCATTAGTTACCATCTGGTGTATTTCAAAACGTTAAGTCCAAAATGGAACCTGGAAGAGATCTGGGACCCAGCTACCCTATTATTGTGGATATAGATAAGTCACTTCCTACTGTCAAGTAATGACTAAAACTACTTGAACAGCTTGTTAAATTGTGTTGTCTTATGTTGAAAATGACAGGCAAATGTACAAGTTCTGTATCTGAGGGGCTACACTTTAGTGCTTCTTGTGTTTTGCATTGATTGTTATAGACTCTGACTGTGGAGGGATAACCAGGGCTTTAAACTTCCCTTCCTGGGCACACAGAGCTTTCCTGAAACATTCCCTTAATGGAAAAATATTTGAAATTATTTTCCCCAGTCTTCTAAGTAGTGATGGTATTAGTATTAAAAAGCTATATTAATCTCTCAAATTCAGAGACTTGGTTGTTCATGTTCTGTTACTACCATCTCTAAACCCACATTTTTTTGTGTCTATTTCGAGCATTTCTTTATGTATAAAATAACTGCTGCCAGCTTACCCTTTCTTCAACTATGGAGTAAAATCATTTTCCAGAACATCAAATCATTTTGCCAAACACAGTTTTTGTTTTTCAGTAGTCAAAAAAGCTGCTAAAACTTCTCCCCTTGTAGGAAGGGACTCAGACCTTTGTAGCAGCTACAGTTTAATTATAGCCACGGTGTACCTGTTCCTTTTTGATACAGATTTTGACTTTGCAGATTTTCATGCAATGTGTTTCAGTGTTGCTCTTGGGAGTGATCTTGCAAGGCTGCTAAAATTGGATTATTTCCAGTGGCTGAAATGGAATTCTCTCTAATGAGATTTTCAGAATCATGGAGAGACTGCATAGATTCCTCACTGTTTGTAACATGCAGGTAGGAATATAACAGAAAATAGGGCAACAGTGTTTATGAACTGTTTATTCTGGACAGTCTTTCCTTATGATTCATGGTAATGAGTTAACTTTTCTCAGATCCATGTAGATTTTACAGGATTATGTATTCTGGAGTGTTTCAACTTTCTTTGCTCTAAATAGAACCTTTAGGATGAAAATCAGTAAAGAATAAGCTGATTCATAAACCATAAAATATTACTCCCTGTTGTGGTTTAGGAATAGTATTCCTCAGTTTAATGCTCCCTCTGAGAGTCTCCACACCACAAGCCACTCACTCCTCACTCCTATCATGTTTTCAGTAACTTGGTTTTAGGGAATGATTTTTGTAGGTGGCTGAAAAGAGTGGCTAATAGCTGGGCTTCTTCCAATTAAAACCAAGAAACCTGTTTAATATCGAGCTTGTTCTTGCTGGATGTTACTCTATGAAAAAATCAGACACTGGTATCATTACAAGTGATGACCCAGCTGATGGTCATCTATTTTTCTATAGTTAGTTGCACCTTTTCACTGTGTCCTTTGATCTTTTCTGCATTTGAGAACCCTGTCCTGGTAATGGAGTTCCTGCAATGTGTAGGTCAGTTCCAAAAAGCCCCCAAAATGGTAACATATTTAGACATGTTACTGCATTATCTTGTGCACTGTGGTTTGGGCCAGACCTTGTTGTTGGTTCAGCACAGCTATTTTCAAGTCAGCTGTGTGACTGAGTGTATCTTGAAGTCTTTGAAAACATTCTCTGAAATTCTGTATAGTGCCACTTTAAATGTAAGTTTAGGAAGTTTAAATGAAAGTGTGTTAAGTTTTCTTTGCAGAGTGTTATTTAACTAGAGGGATTCTGGATTAATTTAGCAGCCAGGTCTGTTCTTTCAGCCATAAGCCATGCTGTCAGGGAAACTTAATTACACTTTAAGTGGGATGCAAATGAGTTGTGACACTACATCATTTCACATGAAAGGTTCATTACTTACATTAACTGCACAATAGTCTCTCCTAAGCATAGGGCTTATTGCAATTTCTCTATTTTTTAACATGGTCACATCTGACTCTGGCTTTTACTTTTAATATGTCTTTTCTGACTACGTGTCCTTACTTTAATCGTTTCAGCTTTAAGCTGTTGAATTTATTAAATGACTTGAACCTGAGTAGCTTAGAAGATACTAAAATAAAGCCTTTAAAGTCTTCCAAAACTCTCACTTTGAAAGTATTTGTCTTCTGAGTTTTCATGTGTGGCATATACCTTGATATGACACATGTCCTTCAGTAGGGACATTTTTTCCTTCTTTCCCAGAAAAATTAGAAGAAAATAGATGCCATTATTCTTAGTACTTCACCATATTTGTCAAGTCACAGTAAATAATGATGATGGAATGAAATGTCTTTTGAATAACTCAAAATTATGGAATTTTGATTCATGGTTGGTCATTCTCAAGTGAGAAGATAAGACATGGTGGCATGTCTTAAACTCCTAGACCTACTCCACCATTCCTTGGGCGGGTTTCTGCCATCCCCCAGTTGTGCCTATACTGGTGAAATAGGTCAGCAGGACAGCAGCTGGAAGGAGTCTTGAGTGGCCTTGGGACTTATTCTATTATCAGTAAACTTGTTTTGTTTGCAAGTTCACACTAAAGTAGATTCTAGTTAAGCCCTTTATTGCTGCTTAGATAGGGTCTTGAAGGCAAGACTCTCAGGTACTATCAACACTTCACTGCTAATTTAATAATTGCCAAATCTTTTAGTAAACCCCATTCCATTTCACTGAATTTAGTGCTTGTGAAAAAGGCTAACATAATACCCTTGAATATATCTGGCCAGCATGTTTCTTGCTAATTCCTGTGGGTTCCTGAGGAGCATACTGTATCCCTGGCTGCAGAGGGTGAACCAATGATTCTATATCAATGTTTAAACAGGCTGTTGTCAAAAGCAGGGCTTTAACTAATCCTTTGGTAGCATCTCTAAAGCAGCAGGGTCACTATGGAATGGAGTGGGACTCTTCCTTGAAATCAGTGGGCCTTCCCTTAGTCTAATTATGACTTTGGGAAAAGTGATACCTGAACAAGTTCTAATGAAAAATTTATTAGGTCTGCAGTCTACCTCAGTCCTAATTTTATGCACCTCTGAAGTATGGCTCATTAAGTGCACTGCTGCAATTTTAAGAAGGGTATCCAAGTTCACAAATGCTGTTTGGCATGCTGCTGTGGCCCTAGCAACAAAATAACTTGCTTTTCCTTAGGGAGAGTTTGGATATCTTTCCCTTTTTTTAAATTGGAACAGAAGGGAGATCTTATTACCTTCCCACTAAGCTTGAAACAATGTGGTTTTGTGAAACTTGTGAGAATGATTACCCAAAATTAATGTGCTGAATTGTTTTAAAGTATAAATGCACCCAGAACTAATTTCTGGGCTGAAAACTGGTTCATACATAGCTACAACCATACCATCACCAAATGTTGATCTTGCTGCTTCTTTGAAAATTTGTCACTCTATGAATATACCTTTAGTTTTAAAGTGTAGTACATATTAGAAAATGAAAACAAAACTTCTCTGAGATATTTACTCTCTGATTAGGTTATATGTTTGTGGATGTACATATTCCCACACCCAGCAAGAGGACAGACTTGGCAGTCTCAAGTTGAGTGAATGGAAAATATGATGTTATGAACTCAGTACTCATGACTTACAACTGAGTCTTCATGAAAGTCACATGTGATGCAGTCTTGTGTATTATCCAGGCCAAGGCAAGAGCTGGTTCAGGAGAGGTGTTGCAATGTTCCACAGGTTTTATTTGGGTATTATAAGGAGAAATAGAGACCTGGAGCCACAGTCAGCTAAGGCTCAGGACTCGTGACACTAACTCATTCCTGCAGTGCAGTAAAACAGAGTTCATATGGAATCACTGAACAAAACAAAAAAAGAAATAGGATTTTTAGTTCATGGAGAACTTGTTTCACACAATTGCACAATGTTTTGGTATTTGTGGTGAACTGGAGTTTTGAAAGCTTCATTTTTTTTTATAGGTTGATGCATTTTTCAGAAATTTGAAAGCTTACTTAAATAAAATGAAACTTCAGCTTCTTTTAATAACATCCCTTAAGAGCCGAAATATTCTCAAATACCAAAATTTGCATTTTCCAGACATTACCTGGTTTTTTGCAGTGAAAGGGGAACGGTGCTTGAAGGCTATTTAACTTTCTGATGTTATCTAGCATCTTCTTATCTTTAATCAAAGAGTTTGGAACCAGAATGCTGTTTACTGTGCATTCCCATTTTTGGGAGCAACCTGGCTTGAACGGCTGGTACTTAGCAGGCTGGACTGAAGAAGGGGTTGTCCAAAGTCCATTGTTTTCCCCTGAAGTAAGAAGGAAAAGGACAGAAAAGAATTAGAAGGCAGAGGCATAAGGAGTAACTATGATACCTAGGACTTTTGGGGAACATTTTTACTTCCTCTCCCTCTCCCTTCCCATTAAAGTAGTTCAGCTCTTGAATTGTATTTTGTAATAAACTTAGATTTTTTAAAAATTACACACCAGATTATTATTTAATTGTGGTTAAGATAGTAAACATGCCTTTCCAATATCTGTGAGAACAGAATTATTCCAGACAGTGCAACTTGCCCAGTGCATTAACAATACTTGGATGTAAAAACATTTGCCCCATTACTAATAATTTCTGTGCAAATCATTAGAATTTCTGGAATACCGTGGGACAATAATGGCTAAGAACTTTTGAAAAAAACGTTGATAGTTTCAAAAATGACTGGGAAATAGGTTGGAATAATCTTGAATCTCTAAACTTGTTTCAGCTTATATTCAGCTAGATAGTGTCCCAGAGGCCAACTGAGATGTTTTGGCCTGTTTTATATGCTAACCTGCAAAATATTGATAGAGAAGTATTCCAGTCTCATTTGATTGTTTCTAATCTTGAAGGGGGAACAAGACACAAGTAAAACATCTGCTATGTAAAGTGAAACGCAGGACGTGGAGAGCAGCTGAAAAAATATTCCTAAGGAAGCATGTATTGGGGAGAAAATGGACTGTTCTAACGTAACATTACCAAAAAAGGATATCTAGCACTACTGTTCAGACATTGAATTGCACAGAATTAGACATTCAGTAAGTTGTGGAGAAATGTAACACCTAAACAAGTTCTGGGGCATAAAAAGCATGCCAATAACTCACTTGTCATTGTAAATAATAGAATACTGCATCATTTTCTCTCAGCTAAAGTACAGGTTCCACACAACTGCTTTCTCAAACAGTGTAATCTTACTGGAATATTCAGCCTTGACTTCCATGCTTGCTGAGGGCCAGAATGCCAGGGAGAAAGGCATCTTCAGTGCACTTTCCTGTGTGATTCTTTTTCTCAGCTGCCTGTTCCAGCTGTCTCCTGTGTCCATTGCTTTTGCTGAGTGAGGTGAGTTGAGAGAAGTGGGTAATGACACTTAAATTTTAGCTTTTGCTGTGCTGGCCTTTCTAACTCATACTGGGAAGGGTGGGCATGGGGAGGTGGTGGCAAATGGGAAGAATGAACTTGTTACTGATAAAGGTCTCGAGACAAAAGGTAGCAAGGAAATAATTCTAATTATTTCAAGAACCCTGCCTTCAGCACCTCCTAAGGCACAGCAGTTATGAAGTGGCCAATTTATTATTTGCAATGTGCTTTTGAAATTGAAATATTTTTCCTTTTCCTGCAGTTGTTATAATTTCTGAAAAGGATGCCATAGTATTTAGTAGCAATAGTGATAAGAACATTTGAAAGACAATGAATTTTGAACGAATGGAAAAAAAATTACTTTCCTTGAAAAAATAAAATGTTGACTGCAAATATTATTCAAAGTGTTCTGAATAAAGGAAGTGTGGTAAATGAATAGCTTGTCTTGCTTTGAATAGTAAGCTGTTAAAATCACAAATATTTACATTTCAATAGAAGCACTAGGGTACTTCAATGTCTTTACAACTAATTGTCTGTAACTGGAAATGCTATTTTAAAGTAGCCTTTATAACTATTATTTTTCTGCCGTGAAATTGCACAGAAGGTGGGGAACGTTACAGATTAAAAGTAAATTGCAGGAGACAGTTGAGAGTAGATATTGCCACCATTGTATTGAGCGGTATTTTATGCTAAATTAGTTTAAATAGGGCTGTCTTGGGACTCTCAGCTCAATAAGATTTAGCCTGAAATAAGAGTCACACTACGCCCAAAGTGGTCACTAATTTAATTTTTCCCTTTGTGGCTTATCTTGATCTGGATTTTTTTCCCGTTTCTTTGACGTCATGAATTTTACGCCTGTGTTCAGAGAATTTAGAGACTCTGACCACCTTTGCTGTGATGGTGTGAAATTATAAATTATACCCCCTTGGGTTTTTTGTATTTGCTGTAATCTTATGAACATTATTTATAAAGCAAGGCTAAAGAAGGATTAACTCCTCCTTTTAGCACAAAGCAGTCCTGCTTCCACTCAACCTCATGTGATGAGGAAGAGGTTTAAAGGTGTCATTTGGGATTAATTCTCCACACAGGAGGCTGGAACCCTTTCTCTCATCTGCATTAGCAGTGAAATTAACAGTCCTGTCACAACAGCAGTGTAAACCATAAAAAAAAAGCTGCATTTTTGTATTTTAAAAAATGAGGCAAGGCTTACCTGAAAAAGAGGATATTGATGATACTACATGGTAATGGAGTGTATAAACTCTGTTAGGGACATATATTCCAGAAAGCCTGTTACCCTTTAATCAGGATGGCAAAAGCATCTTTGAGAGCGTAATTGCCTTTTGCTCTTCCAGCCATGGACACTCATCTCATGGTGTGCGTGTTTTGAGCAGTTCACTGCATCTGTGTTGTGAGGTCTCTGACAATATTATCTCCCTCCTAGCTGCACAAGTGGAAGCCCAAGAAATCAATGAAGCTAACAAATAAACAGCATGTGGCTGATGCATGACCTGCCAGTTAGAAAATAGAGTGTGCAGGTCATATTGATGGCTTCTGGTGAAGAACCGCACGCAATATTGACAGCAGGAGTCTGTCTGTGATGAACATCTAATTGGGATTGTGTTTACATGGGAAACTGTAGCCAGTTTACAGTAGAGAGAAAAAAAGTGATCCAGCTCTCTGCTGTGAAAAGAAATGATAAAGTATTGTAACAGTAATGGACTTAATAATGTATTCCAGAAACCTGTTTTAAAACTCAACGGGCTATATGAGCCTTTTATTTCTGTTCTATATAGGAAAAAGAAGTTGTTGTGAATAACAGAATATTGTCTTTTCTTGGGAAGTCTTGGTTTATTTACTATTTTTGTTTTAATTTCTACCTTTTCTTGATTTACAGGGTTTTTTGGTGTAAATTCTAGCATTTACAGCATTTAAAAGGCAAACAAAAAAAAAATCCAGAGGAAAATGATCCCAGAAATCCTTGGTATGACATGGTTTGAATTTCTTTTAGCTGACAGACCCCTTTCCCAATGTGCCTTGTTAATGAGCTACTGATATGATGTGAATTAGCACAGGTTTTCCTTTTGAGTAAAATAAATAAATGTTAAATTTTAGTATCTTCAGGATATGGAAAAGAGTGTCAGTCTCTTTAAAGGGATTTTCAGGAAATAATCATGTTACTCCAAGGTCCCAGAGCAGTATTTCAATATAGGCTACTGTGGATTGGTTTTCCAGGCAGCTGAATCCTTACGCTGAGTGCAGTTCTTTTATTTTGTTATAATTTCTGTAGTAGTTCTGAAATACTCCGAAATGTTGACATATAATGGACTATTTTCTGGATTGAGGGTCAAATTTCATCAGGTTATGTACAAATATTTCACTGAATTTTTTATCTTTTCTTCCTCTCACACTTCTCAACTACCTAGGAATGTTACATCTACTGTGTAAAAATTAATAGCTACTTCAAATTCTGGTCACATTGGAAAGCAAGTGAATTCTATCTAAAATAGAGGAAAAATAATTGAGCCTTTTGACTTCCAAAAGGTAAGCGTAGTTCAGCATTATTGTAAACCCAGTGAGAACCTATTCTATGCATTTTTATGGCTCTGATAAATTTGTAATGATTGGTACAAGAAATCAATGGAAGTCACATTATATACTTTTTCTGGCAGGATTATTGCAAAGCAATTTTAGAAGAACCCAGTGAACACACGCCTCATGTTAAGCAATAGAAGTCTTTATTTAATAAATTTAAAAATAAAGTGAAAATGGAGACAACTTACCCTAAATACGTAATTTTTAAGGATGCTTGGCAAAGCACTTGAGCTACACCATGGAAAGATGCTTGTGTTTGCATTTCAGCTTGCCATCTACACATGCTTTGGAAAAACCCAGGGAAAATGGGGTTTGTGCCAGTAAGGTAGATTCTGCAAAATGAATAAATTATGGACCCTGCTTAAATGTCACCTAACTTGTTTTGTAGCTTCTATGATGTATAGTACCTGTGCTGATCTTCTGTGCAGAGAAAGAGTGTGGCAATGCCTAATCCAGTGAGTGGTAAAGCCCATTTCTGCCAAGGTGTGTGACATGTTCATTTTCCCCTTGCTACCTTTAATCAGGCATGGAAAAACCTGGAATGTAGATATCAGACAATGGAATTCATCCTATAGTTTTGAGATAGAAAGATTCTTAATAAAAATGAAAGCCCTAGTAGGGTATGACCTAGTTTTCACTGAATCTTATTGTTTAATAAAAATTAATTCATCTCCTTGGTAAGCTTTCCTTCAGTGCTGTAAGTGATTGCTTCAAACTCTTATGCTTTTGAAGATACCAAAAAATGAAGTAGATGGTGTGTCTAGAACCAGAACATACTGCTAGCCTTAGCAAGTCTTGAATAATTTTACATTGCTTATATTAAGCAGATATTACTAATTGTATAGTATCTTAAAGAAATTTCCTCTAGTCTAATATGAGTCTTAATTTTAGGACAAGTTTTCCATAGCCCATGGTGTACAGCTCTGCACTGTGACACCTCATTATGGCTTTTGGAAGAATGAATTTCTTAATGATACCTGATACTCCATCCACTTGAACCTGATCGTCTCATTAATGAAAAAGGAGAAAGATACCACTACTACCTGCTCATTGTGGAGGATTTTGAACCTCTTTTTTATAGCAATTACTGCCTGCTTCTAAGGGGCTAGGAGTGTGCCTTGAATGACCTAACACAGCTTTAAAAAAACCAAAAAACCAACCAAACAAAAACCACCAAAAAACTCAACCTTGTAAAATACTTCCAGCTAAGAACTGTCTGTTTACTTTATATTTTCCTGGAATTAGGTGCAATAATAATCACAAAAGACTCTGGAATGAGTGTATGCCATAAATTTCTTTTTTATAGGGTTTCCTCTGTAATTTAGCATGATGCTAAACAGGCTGTTATTTTAAAGCACCATTTTATTTTTCTAAGGAAGGGGCGTCTGTAAGTTATCCTGACACACGTGCTTGTGAATGGTGTCTGCAAACAGATTTTTGGTTGTTTCCTTTTAAAATGAAACCGAACCCATGCTTGCAATTTGAAATATTGCACCTCAGAGCAAAGTAACTTTTGTTTGGTGAAAAGGTTTTTAAACTTCTAGGCTAAAATCCACTGTATCCTGGAGGTGGCAGCAAAGTACATGCAACAAGGGAAGTAGGAGCCCACTAATGCATAAACAAGTGAGAGATTAATGTTGCTCTGCAGTGCTGATGATGACTTTGAGTAAATGCATCAGCCTCTTCTAGCTTCAAATGACAGCGCAGGTAAATATAGGCTTGATGTATTTATCTATTATTTTTAAAATTATATTGGGTGTACTCCAAGTGCATTGAATTCTTACTTCAACATACCGATTTTTAGCAGAAGATAGAAGTTTGCATATTTTTCCCTTTCTTTTTCAGTATCATTACAAGCAACTAAGACAAAAAGCCCTTTTGATTAGAATTTTTCAGTTTTGTGTGCCAATCTGGCACAGTTCAAAACCTATATTCACTAGTCTGCCTGCATATTTTTAAAGAGCTTTCCTTAATCTGGAAATATAGGTATTTCAATCCCTCTTGGTTTTTTTATGCCTTCAGCATTCATAATGGTGTGATTAACTGGCAAGGTGATTCATACTGTAATAATGGATTGCAAAGGACATCATATTAGACGTCCCGTGAGGCCTCTTTACTCCAAAGTATACACACAATGACGCCCCAGAGACATGAGTTATGGCTGCTGCAGCTGGAATAACAAGAACTGTGAGTGCTGGGCAGAAACATTATTAGAATGAAAGACAGAAAACCCATGGCTGCCAAATTGCAGCTGTTGCTTTCAATGTTAAACTTGTTTGTCAAAATACTGTTTTGTGGAATTGATGAAAGCTGTGGCCAGAATGTTCTACAGGTTAGCAGCCCAAAGCAGGAAAGTTCATTTTAGATCTGTCTAAATGTGTTTGTTTTGTTTTGGTTTGGTTTTTTTTTTTTTGGTAAAGAATATAGTGTAACTTCTTGCAAATGCACAGCTGGCTTTTTTTGGTTAAAAAAAAGGCCTGGCAGCATGGAGCCATTTATTCACAGACACAATGTAGGCAGAGATGGAGCAACTTCCCAGCTCCCACTTCACCTGTGTGTCTAAATTCCAGCTTGTGCAAAAGGCTTCAGGGGATCAGAAGATGTCACGTTCAGGAGCAATTTGATGTTTGGTCTCCATGAAACAATAAGCACACTCAGATTTTGTATTAAGTGGTTACTGGGAGAGGGAAAGAGGCATGCATCTGCCTAACATGAGGAAACAAGCTTTGAGGCCTTGCTTCCCTCCTTTCATTTCAGTGGTGAGAATGCTGGAATAGTAACTTCATGGAAGCAGTGAGAGTGGGGCCAGCACAGCTGTGTGTAACAGGGAAAGGGGATGTGCCCTACAGCTGTGACGTCTTTGCTGGAGCTTCTGTGAAAATCGGTAAGGAAGCCTGAAAGCAGAGCCTGTTCTCTGCAATGTAGGGATTCAGTGTCCTTTTCCAATGTCTATTTTAACATATCCAAAGGTATTCCTAACACTTGTTTGAAGAGGAAGGAAGCAGGAAGCCTGGCAGCTTTCTAAGTTTAGTAGGAATGTGTAATGCAAAGGCTGAGCAGTTGTGGAAGTTATTGCCAGGCAGTGTTTCCTTCCTACTGAGTTAAAGAACGTGCAGCACAGTTAAATGGTGTCTCTGCTCTCTTATCTTCCTGCCGAGTGTGTGTGGCAGCAGCAGTGACAGTGTGATTCTAGACTGTCCCTTTTGTGGCAGGTGTGACTGAAGCAGCATCTCTTCTACTCTACCCATATATAGCTTCATGCACTATTTGCTATTTTATCCACCCACTGTTTCATCCAAAAATGGCTTTTTGTGGAATAAAGGAACCACAAACATTATTAAAACTGTTTTTACATATAATGGTGTGATAGAATAACTACCATAATATAACATGTAAAAATGTTGTAGCTACTGTGCGTGAGCAGTAAGAAATCCCTGTATTTTAAAATACTGAGGTAAAGCCATTAGAAAAATATTTTAGATCTCCTTAGAAGATTTTAAATGTTATTGTTTAGGTGATGTCACAGATGGAGTGGAAACTTGAGACAAAGGTTTTAAAGCAGCCCTGCCTCTGAATCATGAAAGCCCCCTTGCTTAAGGGGTTTAAGGTTGCCTAAGTTTTAAGTTTTCAGCTTTGTCCCTCAAGTGTTAGTGATGGGAAGTCAGATATATTTATAAAAGATGAATTGTTTATTAAGACAAGTGAACAGACAGAAGATTTTAATCAGAATTACTTACTACACAGTATAAAAGCTAAAGCCACTATAACATAAGATGGCAAAAGGCCCTTTATTAAAGCAATAACCTTAAAGCAATAATATATTCAAGTTAGCAAAAGAAACACTGAGTAGAAGTTTTGATGTATCTCACCATACTGTTTCATGGAATATTTCTTGATTATGCCATCTTCATAATAAACTGCCAATCTGTATTTAAAAAAACCAAACCAACACTACATGAATTTTTCCTGAAATATGTATTTCAACTGAATTGTTCATCTCAGGGAGACCTCTCCTGAAGTCCTTAAAAGAGTTATTTATAATTACCATTTAGTTTAGCTTATGTGACGTTTAAGATCACCTAGAGCTTTTATATTAAGTGGTTCACATCACTTTTGCTAAACCCACTTGGAAGTAAGATTCAAATTAATCCCACGCAATATTTTACTGAAGATTAAAAGGTATTTCCTGTACAGCCTTGAAAAGAGGGAGGGAGAAAATTAACAAATTTGTCTCAGATGTAAAGTCATGCTGTTTAACATTATTAATAAACAGAACTGAGAAATGTGTTCAACACACTAGAAATTTTTGTGCAGGATTTCTCTTTGTTACTAGAGGCTATGCATGTATTCAGGGCTTTTTTTTACATTTGTTTAAAGGTGAACTTAATGGTAGATTTCGGCTTCAAATGCGTTTAAATCCACTGAGTTAACTCACATCTCTTAATATTTGAAGAAGACAGCTTCCGTGTTTTCTCCCTCTTGAAACTTTTGCTGGCAACAATGTCTGCCAGAATTATCTTAACAATTCCCATGCTGGAATTTGAGATGCAGCCCATGAAGTTACTCTGTTACACATACATCTGCATATTACGAAGACCCTGTGACACTGTTCCTTGCTGCTACATCTCATCATTATTTTGAAATCCATTAGATTCAGTTCCTCTCTTAATTTCTCGGCAATGAAAGTTGATTCACTGTAGTTTTATTGCTTATTCTGTTGATATGTCGTGCCACTAAGGAGGCATATTGAGAAGATGGCATGTCCCAGAGCAAATGAGATGCATAAGGAATTCAGATGGCTGCAGCAAATCTCTTTCATTGTGCCAATCACTGGTATTTGTACCATCTTTCTAAGCAACATGGCATGTGGTAAAAATACGTCTCAGTCATAGTTAGGAACATATTATCTACCCAGCTTTCCTTCAAGGAAAGTAAATTCACTCAAAAATTTCATCCTCCAGTTTCCATGGCAGTGCCTATCAATCAAAGTCACTGCCTCTTGATTATCTGTGAACCCTTTGAATAGAAAAATTTTTAATCACTATTAAATGCTTGCCAAGCATGGACATAGGGGGAAAAATTGGTCAGTCAAGGTGTGGTTCTGGTGTAGGCACTGAACTGTAATCAGAGGACACTTTAGAAAAGTAAATGAAATAAAATTATTTAGTTAGAAAAGCAGAGGTTATACACAGGGGGCAAAGAAGATTTGACAGGAGAGCAGAGACTACTTCATGGCCCTGTGTGCAAGCTCCTTTCCACCTTGTGATCTAATATCTGTGCCTGGAATTACACTGATGGTGTGTCGGGAAGGAGGCCTGCTAAAAAAATGTTTTTTAGATTACTTTATTTTGGAGCATTATGGTTACAAATGAACACAAGTCTCGGACTCTGCTTTTCATTAGCATTCTTTGCCCTCTTGTCTTTTCAGGTTGAAGTACCTCGGGATGCCTAAGTAGGACCAGATTGAGGCAAAAGCTGGGTTTAAACCAGAATATAGTTTTAGTGTGTTGGGGTTTAGGTTTTTTTTTTTGGTTTGTTTTTTTTTGTTTTTGTTTTTGTTTTTTTTTTTTTTGTTTTGTTTTTTTTTGTTTTTTTTTTTTTAGCCCCATATTAATTTAATAAGAAATTACAGAGATATTTGGAAATGAGGAAAACAGGTCAAGTTTAGTATTTAAGGTTCTTACAGCTAAAATATATTTGCTACAGCTTTTATCCCTTGAATTGGGATCACAACAGATCCCTATTCTGTAACACAGTTGGATTTTAATCTCCTGTTTGAGAGAAGTTGATTTCCATCCTCTACCTCCTTTGCTGCCATGAGAAAAACCTGTGGAATAGATAGATGGAGACTCTGGGGATGTGTGACATTTCAGCCACAGTTGTGTTTCACGTGCAGGTATAAGGATTTTTTACTTCTTGTTATCTGTGTAACTTCTGCATGTCCAAACACTTAAATGGGATGGTTAGATGCTCAAAATAATTGGAAAAACAAATACTAAATGAAGTTACAGGAAAACAGCAAAAATGGACAACAAGGTGTTTATTGAACACAAAAATACATCATTTCCCCATTCATAGAGTGCTGCTGAAGTAGCTATGAAATGCTACAATTAAGTAAGTTATACTTCTTGTTGAGAAAGAGATATTAAATGTAATTGAAAAATAACTGAGAGGCATTTGAGACTTTGCTTTTTGGAGCAAAATCAGATTTTGAGTTGTAAAATAAGTCCATAAGCATAATTCACTGGTATGAGAGGCTGATAAAAGACATTTTGCTTTCTTTTTTCTAGGATAAATTGCACTCAAATGTACAGGAATGTCCTTTTCTAGTTTGAGAGTAAATGGATTTGTATAATAAACATTTCTGTAACATTCAGCTACTTTAGCCCAGACAGCTCAGTTAGGGCTGTGCAGTAAAATACAGCTTCTGTGCACTTTGTGAGCACTTAATGTGACTGAAAGCCTGTTAGCAAGAAATCTCATAGAAAATAGGTCCTGTCAAGTGTTTAAGGAAATTGAATTGCCATATATTTAACTCATAGATCTGGAAAGCAAGAGATTTCTGGATGCTTAGTAATTTAATTACATTGTCATATTTGACTTCTCCCATTAGAGTCTCCTTTATTCATTATTTTTAATATATTAAAAGCTGTGCAAAAGGGGATGGAAGTTACTCACACAAGCTGACAAAGGTAGAAAATAAAAAATTAGGCTTGAAAAAATTTTTTTCCTTTCATAGTCATCCATAAAACCCAGTCTCTCAGGTAAGTGTTGGGCTAATGCTTTTCAGCCAAGGGTTTCAGCCAAGTTTTTGAAAAAGAACGCATTTTCCTTCATAAAGCTTTTAAAAGAGTGTTCTGATGGTAGAGAAAAAAATATTCTGTTACACTGATATGGCATCTTTAGCAGAATGTAAATATGTGTAGCATAGCTATACTTAATGATAACGTATTCTTTATTTTTCTCTAAAACACTCTAGCCATTGAGGTAGAATTAGGCCAGGAATTACTGTTTTGCTGTAGCCACCATTCCACAAATGCAGGCTGAGGGTTGCTTTTATTGATGTATTACATGGTTTGCTTTGGACAGAGATACTCTCTGAGATGATTTCCTCATCTTTAGTTATCTGTAAAAAAGCATCTATCTCATTTATTCAGTGGTGAACAGATAGGTGGCTGCAATTCTGTATCATGACATTTGTTGTAGAATGGGATAGAGTGCCCCCTGAAGATGCCTGTTTCTCAATATTGGCTCCAAGGATGGCCTAGAAGTCTTGCTTAGCCACTTGGTCTAACCTCTGGTAGTCAAAGGGAGAAAAAATCAGCCCTCTCTTTTCACTTTTCACCATGAAAAACTCAAGGTTTGATGTGGAAAAATACAGATAATGCTGAAGAGATGCTTTCAGGCATAACTAAGGATTTGGCTCCTCATTTATAGAGTAAGTATTTCAGAATAAAAGTAAGATTGGACCTTTAAAAGAAAATAAACTATATCACACTAGCAATCCTAGGAAGAGTGCTTTGCCTAGTTCAGTTATTTCCCCGGTGAAGATGAAGCTGAGATTCCTAAATTGCTACCAGTTGCATGCCTGCCAGGTGAGAGGCAGAAAATGAGGTGAATTTTTGTGTTACTGGTTGAATTAAATAGATATTTAATTCTGAAGAAAGGTTTGGGTGGGCAGACTATTGTTACTATTTTAGATGAGATTTATTCCAAATATTTTGAATGATAAAATGGAGGGATACTTTGGAGCACCCATATCCCTGTGTATGGTGACGGTTTACTATCAAGAGACAACATAGTTAAAGCAATAAGAATCCTGTTATCTGTCTTCCATGGATTTTACACCAGAGAAAATAAAAACCAAGAGGACTCATTTTTGTTATGAATCAAAGAACCACCTGCAAGCAGCCTGTGTCACTCTTATAATTGCCATTGTAGCATAAATGTGCTAGGAACTGTGTCTAACATGAGATGGATGCTCAGCAAGTGCTGATGATGGTTCATGCTGGTATAGTTTGAGTACGCCAGATCTGTCTTGTCACAGTGAGAAATTGCTGTTTGCTTTAGGGCAGAAGGCAGATAGGAAAATCAAAGTTTGAGATGCTGTTTCGAACCAGTAGCACTTCCAAATGTATTTGCAATTTACATTTTCTATTTCACAAACAATAGGAATACAGAGAATATTTTGGCAAATATAATTTTTTAGAAGGAAGGTCAAGTGATTATGAATGCACTTATAATTTCTCTCTTTTATTGCACAGCAGGGAAACCACCAGCAATTCTGAGTGCAAGTAAGTATTGAAATGCTGCAATTTGCTTTTGAAGAACCAGTCAAATATTTACTGTTGTATATAGTGCCCAGTATTCCGTTACTTGCCTCATTTATTGAATGCTTCAATTATACATTGAGGAAGGTGATTCTGTGTTACAGTAAGCAGTTTAAATCTTGTACTGTTGGAAATAGTAGTTGAAGTTTTAAAGAAAGGGATTTTAAAACAGGATCAAATAAGATAGCCTGCTGTCTGGTGCTGCTGCTCTGAGTCACTAATACTGCTGTTTTGCTAATGAAGCTTGGTTGATTTGTAATAATCATTCTCTTTCCTTACAAGGGTGTGGATACACCACCACTTTTTCTTCTTAATGAGTCCACTTCACTATGAACATCAAGTGGCATTAATGACTGTAATGATTTTATTACAATTGACTACATTTGATCCTGTTCAGCATGTTCCTGAATAAACACTTGGGCAAGTCATTCTTCCTTTTACGTGCACGTCCTACGGGCAAAGGTTTTAAGGGAAACCTAGGGGGCTATTTTACTGTGGAGTCTTTAAATACCATGCAGGTATTTCAATGAAGTTAGGAACAATTGTATAACATAACAATTGTGTAACTGTTAGGATGAGCTCTGCAAAGGGAAGGGGAGCTCAAGAGAAGGTTAGGATAAACAGTTGTTGGCAGTTGCAGAGTTTGTAGCTCTTTTACATGCAAATGATGTCATTTAGCTGGGTAAGGTCCTCATATTTGATCCCCTGATATGTTTGATGCTGAGAGAGAAATGTGTGTACCCATGTTATTTTTATCTAGTGGAGCAGTATTTGATAGTCAGGAAGAGCTTGGACCTTCCTGCTGCTTAAGTTTCAGCACTTTGGTGACATGCCCAACGAGAGCCTTGTTTTGTCAGCATCTCTCTGTTGTCACTCAAAGGAGGTGAGCACACTCCAAAAGCCATTAATTCCTTTGAAAACCTGAATTGCTTTCTGCCAGTGCTCTCTAAGGGTTATGGAGGGAGCTTATGGTAACTGCACACCTACTTTTGCTACCTTGGTTCAGTGTGATTAATCTCAACCTCAGCGCTGTAGGATTTGCACTGAATGATAGTCTTCTCTCTAAAGGTAACATGAAAATCTCTGGAAATGTGTAGTATTTCCCAGAGCTTGATGTAGATGCTAGGAGAATTTGCAGAGTAGCTTTAATTTGAGACTTAATTTTGCAGATAATCCAGTAAAGGCTCCATACCATTTTAGTAAAGACTCTATACCCTGAGGCATTTCCAGGAAGCCATTTCCAGGATTTTGTAGTTGAGATAGTGTGCATTCCTTGAAGAAGCTGTTAAAGAAATTGGCTGCTAAGAGTCTCAGAATGAAATGAAGGCATTTCTTCTTTTATTTATACACTTATGAATATAAACTGAAGTACAGGTCACTGAAAGGGAAAGAATCCCCTAATTTGTCTAATGGGACTCAGCTTGTAGAGCGCTGGTACCAGAATGAGAGCAATGAAGAAATAAAATTTCACATTTGAAGCAGATAATAATGTGGAAATAGAAAGATAGGGAATTTCTTGAGGAGGAAGATAAAGTTACACAGACACAGGTTTGGTCCATTACTAAAGCAGTGAGAGGAATATTCTGTACAGTGCAGATACCCCTTTCCTGTGCTTACACCGTATTTCTTAAGGTATTCTAAATGTTTAACAAAGTTCACACTGCAATAAAGCTTAAACCCCAAGCACCAAGCATTGTGCCTTCCTAGCAACATTCCCTGTTGACCCTGCAGATTTCTTGGCAGGAAGCTAATGGAGAACTAAAGCTACTTTTGGAATAGCACTGACTGCGCTCACTTGCCCTCCTTTCCTGGAAAACCATGCCAGTGGGGGCTGGGGGATAAGGGAGAGCAGTGGGAGACTGACATGCTTCTGTGCCAACTCCTTTGTGCCACTAGGGCAGAGTTCCTGTTCATAATTCAAGCCCTGCTAAGGTGGCTGCAGGAGCATAAACCCTTCTGGTATCTATTACAGTCACAATGATTTTGCATATAACTGATTTCTCTGATGTTTTTCAAAAGGCAGTGTTCAAGTAAACATACTCATTTCATGGAAACAAGTGGAACAGCCGGGGAGAGACAGTTTTCTGTAAATATGTTTGAAGATGGTGCTGCTTGATAATAATACCAGATAACTGATAATTCTGCACATAATCAGTGCTGTCACCGAGCTAAACAAAGCCCTTCAGAAATTAGATGAGCAACTGCTTCATCATATCAGGAAATGTTGCTGAAATGTGAGTGGTACAGGAGGCTGTGATTTTGAAGAGAGTGTTCTATTAGGCCACATATGTAGATGCATTCGAAACCGAACCTTCCAGATGGAGCAGTGTCACTCACAATTGTGTGTTAAAAAGCTTGGTTTTAAAAGCAAACTCCTCTGTTTAAATTAACAATCTTTCCTTAAATGTAATTGTTGAGAAGGAGTGCTTGAGACCGCTTAAAGAATGGCTGGCAAGGGTCTCAGCAGAGAAAGGGATTTAATGTTAAGAGACAGCATGAAAAAGCTCATTGGCAATGTTCACTCTGCTACTTACTAGAGGGTTAAGGCACACTGAAGGAAAAAGCAAGAAATAAAATCCAGTCAATCAATCCAAACCGGAATAAACAGAAAACTATCTCTGTGTGTTTGTTTAGGTGGATGTGACAAAAGGAGAGAAAGGGCAAGGATAAAAAGGCGTATGGCCTGACAGCAGGCTTAGCAGCACTTAACAGTACTTAAATTAACTTGTATCTTAACAACTTAATAGAGGAACAACACTTAACAGCATTTAGCTTAGCTTATAACTTAAATTACACTTACTTACAGGCCTAACTTACTTAGATACCTAAAGAATCTGAGAGAGCAGCATTTCTGCCCTGTTTGCCATAGCAAATGCACACGTGTGTGCACACAGTCAGTGCAAGGTACCTGTGATGCAGCACCACAATAATATACGTGTTTTACACACCTTTGGAATTCATAGTGCTTTAAAGCGCTTAAAGTGTCTTTATGAAGTTATGTTAATGGGAAATGAATCTTCTAGATTTCAGACATAAAAATATCTTGTGTACCAGTCAGGTTCAGGACTTTTTTGCATTTTTCTTTAGGAAGACTACTGGCATGTGTAAGTGCATCTGTTTCCAAGGCTTTAGCATCTCAGAACACAGACTGGAAAGGACCTCAAAGCAGGTCTGTCTAAACCATGTTCCTCCTTTCCTAAGTGAGAGCTGGATTCAAGGTAATGTTATTCTGACTGTTGTTGTTATAATTATGCAGGTTATTTATGGCAATATGTGCTTCATAGTTCTTATGTTCTATGAAACATGAACTTCATTTTTTTGCTTCCTGAAGAACACTTAAATTCATATAGAAGCAATGATTTTTTTTCCAAAAGCATTTATTTCTTTTCTGAACTGGATGAGCCATTTCTCTTGACATCGCTCAAGCTGATTTGAAATAGAATATTGAAAATAAAACCTCCAGGATCCCATGTGCCAGGATTAGAAGCAAAACAAATAATGCATAGTGCAATCAATATTAGAAGGAAATGTTTCTCTTGAGACTAGGCCAACCGCAGATAGATAGAGTTCAATGTACAGAAATGTAAGCTTATTAAAAGTAGAAGAAATTAAATAATCTGGGGACTACCTGCTAAGTAGAACAATCATCCAGCACACTGATCAAGAAAAAGGCTTAGGGATTATTGTGGAAAAAAAAAAGTTGAAAACATGATCTCACTGAACTCAGTTTCAGTAAAATAGGAAAATTGTATATTAGGTTGTATTAGAAAAATGAGAAGGCAGAAGATCAAGGAAGGTTACTGTGACCACTTAATATAAGCTACCAATGTTGCTGAACACTTTTATTCTCAAACCTCCTTGTGACAGTGAAATACATTTAATAAGGTGGCAGAGCAGGTTGCTGAACCCTCCTTTGGTTAGTCTGTCAGTTTAATTTGTTTTGTCATCCAAACTGGGGATTTGTTCTTTCAGTGACTTGTGCTGCAGGAAAGAACATTAGGCTTGATGCTGTTTTCCACCCATAGCTGTATGAATAAGGATTTCAATGATGTTGTTGATTTTTATTTCTAATTATTAAATTATTCTGCATTTTAAACTGGATGCCAAATTAGGTCTAGCCTGAAAGTGTAATTTCAGTGTTTTACCATTAATGGGTCTGGTTAATTGGTCCTATCTGGTCACTTAGTTCCACTTCTGGAAAATCTCTGCAGGATAATAGTTGCAGAGGAGATGAATGTTCCAAACTGCATTCCTCCTCTGTAAATGTGTCATAGATAAGAGATCCAGAAAAACACCTAATTCTAATTCTCTGTTATGTAGTTACATTAGATATTTGAAAAATTCATGCATGGTACATTTCTTCACTTATTTCAAGCTGGCAGCTCTTACTATATTAGATGTCAAGCCCTCCCTGTTTTTTCCTCATCTCTGTTACAAAATTATTTGACGTTCTGGGATATGGCTCTAGAAGCATTCAGAAATGCATAAACAGATATATCATTTTTATCTTGATATAGATAGCAGCAGTCTTAAGGAAAGGGGAAGCAAGGCAAACAGAACAAATTACGGATTGGCAAGGAAAACAAGAAAAAAAATTACAAATGCTTCCTGAAGTTCCCCAAATACAATGGCTGGGCTGATCCCCAGCAGAGGATGCTCAGCAAGATCTTGCATTCCATCTTCATTTAATCGCTGTTGCCGGTGTCATTCTGCAGAGCAAAACTGGCTTTTGAACCAACTGCAAAACATCACAAATGGATCTCTGACTCAGGGAGGTTTGTGCAGATGTCGCCAGAGAATGTTCTGTGAAGGAAATTAATTACAGGTGTTTAATTTCCCATCTTCCCCTCTCACAAACAGATTTGCATTACTGCCATTGTCATATGGCAAACTCAGTGCTTTCCCATGGCTTTGCAACAGCACCTGCTTCTCTATCAGTCATTAGCAACTGTGAAACTCAGCAGACAGGAGAGGCAAGGTATTTTAGCTTTGTAGCATATTTTTGCATCTCTGATGGAGATGACAATAATGTGTTTTTTTCCACCTTTCCAGGCAAGACATGGCCTAAGTGAGAAAGAAATTTTCTGAGATTTCTTTTGGAAAAAATACTGCAGTTTAAATAAAGGGCTTTGCTTTGTTTTCCTGTGCTTTAATTCTTCCATGGTCTATAGAATGATTTCACTGCTGTGGACTTTAGGACTTAAAAGGACAGAAGTGAATATTCATCTCCTGGAACCTACTCCTGTGCCCTGTTAAGATTTCCTTTATCCCCTAATTATTTCACAAGTGGGGCTGAACACTTCAGAGGGGAGGGAAGAAGAGCGGAAATGTGGGGAAGCTCCAACTGTCAGACTTTCAAGATTTCTGCCTGATGGATAGCTGTTGTAAATTCATATGGTGAAATTCCCTTGATTTCCCTAGAGTTCATCACTGCCCATCTGGAGCAAACAGAACCATCACAGGTAGGTAACGTCACTGTTCTCTGCACCTCTCTTGGCATCTTTGCTGGAACTCAGGGAAAAGAGCCACAGTCAATGATCCATACTTAGAAGGAAGTGTTTACTGGAAGTGACTGTGTACAAGGCTGCATAACTTCCTTTGAAGGAATATAAAATATATTATATTCTTGTATAATTTATATACTAGAAAACTGGTATCAATTTACCTTGCTGAGAGACAGGGAGGATTCCTTGAAAATGTTGAAACAATGCAAAGGAAGACCTAGATTATGTGCAGTCAGCACCATGTGCAAGCAACAATTTCATATTTTATACTTCAGTATTAAACTGAATTCTCAGAAATTTGGGTAAAACATTATAGGAACAGAATTTATTATTCAGATTTAGACAATGGAAAATGCACTACATTCCCAAACTGGAAAGAACTCTTTGGTGTGAAGCATTAAGGACAAGTTGTTGTAAAATAATTCTTGCCTTTCATAAGCAAATTGGAAAAAAAGAGATTGAGGGAGCAGTGATAGCTGTACTATTTATGCATGGAAGAAACTTTTTATCTGTAAGTCTTATACCCAGGAAATTCTGAATTATGCAAGAGAAACTTCAACTGCGGGAGCACTGCCTTAGCCCAGGCTGAATCCAGAGTTTTCTGAAATGATGTTAAGGGCAATGCAGGCCAACATCAAATACAGTTAAAACTCACTCTGTTCCTTCCATCCTCAAAAATTAACATTTTTTCAAGGGGCTGATTCTATTCTAGGCAAATAGTGGCAAACTAATGCAATCAGGACATTACTGTTGCTTTTGTAACACCGGGAATTGTATTGTCCTTTCCAAAGGAGGAAAAATGGTAATGTTCCCTCCTTGAGGGATTGGTTAGGGATAAATATGAAGCTGAATAACAGTAACTTCCTGAAAAAGGATAAAATGTTGAGGACTTATCTGCAGAGGCCGGCCGGCAGCCTGGAATGAAGAGACAGAAAGAAAGATGTTTTCTGTAAGAGCTCAGAGAGATCACTGGAATCAGAGTCACCAAGAGATTTCTGGCTTTTTTTTGGCCTGACCATGGGGCTGAGAGCAGAGCTGAGGATGGGAAAGGAATCTACCAGTCCTCCCTGTGTCTGTCCGTCCTAATACGGGGGTAGCCTTTTGGCATTTTGAAAGCCTGATGTAATTTTTTTTTTAATAAAACCTGTGTTCCTCCTTCAGAGCTCCTGGCTCTGCTAGTCTCAGGAAGAGTAGCCCACACTTGCCCCAGCTTCCTGACGCTGGCCACATCTGCCTCCTGCCACTTTGCAGCTCTGTGCAGGCTCCTTTCAATGGCAAAGTCCTTGGTGTTCCCCTCTGCAGAACCTGGAGCCCTGCGAGGACAGTGCCACAACAAGCACCAGGTAGAAACAAGCACGCTAAGAAATAATGTTTAAATTCCAAACAACGAGGGAGGAAATTCCTAAGGAAATTCCTAAGGAGGAAGAGGGAATGGAAATGTGAGGAATAGGGAATGGAAATGTAAGGAATGGGGAATGGAAAAGGGACAGTGCAGAGACACGTTTTATCCTGGGGTGCTACTGGGATGGAGATTAAGTCTATACTTTTAATAGACACAGCCTCTAACTGCACCCTTATTTACTTGTAATGTTTTATTCAAAGCCATGTTTTCAGGACTTGTCCTGTTGAATCCCGGTGACTGTGCTTGGGGTGAAGGAAAAGCTTCTGTGTTTCCCATATTTCACAAGGGAAGTACTGCCTTTTCAGACATCATTTGTAGGACTTTAAGAACTGCAGAGGCTGGGGGAGCATGGAAATAAAGAAGATGGGCTTTGCCCTTTTAACGTGTATCCAATGCCATGGGTTTTTTTATATTGAGTTTTATAGAAAAACTGGAAATCTCATACTCCATATACCTCCCACTGCTACTAGAATCTGTTTTTTACTGGGTTACATGAGAATGGGGTCATGCCATACTGTGTTTAACAAACCAGGATGCTATTTTGAGAAAATTCTTCCTGACTCTCTCCTAGGATTCGTTTTGTGTAGTGACAGATGGAATTGACACATCCCTATAAATACTGTCTCTTCCTGAGACACAAAAAAATGTGGTAGTACTCAAAATCTATTTTCCTTTAGCTCTGAGTTCTACTGGTTATTCCTGAAACTTCACAGTTTTACTTCCAATGTCCAGTGTGGTTTCACTTAAGTTTGTATAATTTTTTCCTCCTCTGTGGTTTCCATTCATACATCTTAACCAACGCTCCTAATGTCTGCAGTGAATGGGAACTATGTACTTCTTGCAGCAGAATTAGAAGTAATCCCTTAGCATAAAATATCCATTAGTCAAAGGTAATTGTATATAATGCTCTTTTGGTACCAGGCCCTTGACACTTATGAGTTGTTAATGTGATTTAGAAGAGTAGTATCATCCATTTTCAAAATAATTCCTTATTTTTTTATTTTTTTTACTATGGTAATTCATTTCTTGAAAAATCCTTGAGTGTCTGATTAAATATGTTTTGAGCTCTTTTTGTATGTGGAAAGAGTTTTAGTTTCTATAGCAGAGCATGGAATGATTAAAAAGGCAGTGACTTGTTATGTGTTATTATATTATATGCAGAGGCTTAGAAACTATCTTCACCGTTATTTAAAACCATATAATAATGTCATTGTAATGTTTGGTGCTATCAAAAATGGAGTAAGGGAGGAGACTCCCCCTGGGTTTTGTTTGCAGAGAAAAATGGAGAGAGAGGGACTTCAGTAAGATTTGGGTCTTAAAAGTCTGATTCTTCTTCTAGGAAAACCTGAAAATGATAAGGTCACCAACCTTGCATTGGATTTCATGATGTCATTTGCTGTTGTCATGTTTGTGTGGTTTTTTTGGTTGAGATAACACATATGCCATTTACAACTCTGACAGAAGCCAATGGATGTGCCCTTTTTTTAGCTGAAAAGAAATTGCAAGTAGAGTCTGGGACTGATTTCAATATAAATTATTCTTTTTTCTGCTTCTGATTGTACGTTCACATATTGTGTTTCCTCTAGCATGAATTTTTTTTGTCCCTTGTAGACTCAGCTTGTAGTGTAAATGATCTCCCTTCCTACAGGTGCTTGGTTCTAGGTCTGTTTCTGCAGGATTTCTGCAGACATGTGATATGTTGGTAGTGCAGCTGATAACACATGAACACCACCAATTATAATAATCACATTCTTGTCCATGAATTCCCTACTTTTCAGGAAACTGGAGCTTCTGATTTAATTTATAATCAACTTTGTGAACAGTTGTAATTATACATTTGGAAAATGTAGCATTTTTCTTTCCCTCTTTGTTCAAAAGAACAGATGACTGTAGAAAAGGACTACCTTGTAACGGCCCCAAATTACATTTAGGTGTTACTTTCCTGTTTAATTCTTCCTAATCTGGTCTTATTACTTTTATTATTTTTGTATGCTTACTTGGCTTCAGTTTGATGGATTTTATTGCATTGGCATGTCTGATTGTTCTGGCTTCAAATTGCAGTTAATTTATTAACCACTAAATTTTCAGTGCTGTCGTGTAAACATACATGCCATATAAGCCCATATCTTCTTCCATGCCGTGCATGTGGAGCTGAAATGGATTTGATATCTTTATCTTGTGCTTCTGACAGCTTCACTTGCCTTTTAATATCTCTCTCCAGGATTTACAGTGGCATTTCAGTTTCATGAAGCATTGTGAATAACTGCCATTAAAAAAGAACGAGCTGAGAAGAAAACACTCTCTTTTAGGGTCCTCCTCTTTTTCCTCATGAAGCTCTGCTTCAGCCCTAACAGAGAGCTGCTTCTTTTGCCAGACATACTCCATGACTGGAGAAGTCTGTGCTGCAGTGTACTAAATACCTACATTAGGTTAGGGCATGTGTAAGGGCTAAGTTTCAGTAGAGCCCAATGGAGAAATCTCTCTGTAAATTTCTGTTCTGAAGTACAAAAGTAGAGAATGCAGCATAATAGCTGTAATAGATGATGTTAAAACATACCTTTCTGAAGTTCATAAAAGTTTATTTGTTGTTTTTATCAAGTTTTCTTCATAAATCCAGCCTTTGTAGTGCAAAAGTAGCACACATTTATTGTGTGTAGTACACACTTACTGTATGACAATTAATCTCTTCTCTCAAAAGGAATGATTTACAGAAAGAGCTGAGAAAAATGTAGGTATTCCAATATTAATGGTATGATAATTTCATCCCACATCACTGCAGTAGTCCGGGAGATTTTATTTAGAAAATCCAAGTTTTTAAATTTAGTTTCTAGGTTTTTGAGTGAACTATTCATATTTAAAAGGTGCAGGTTAAAGTCCAGAATATGAAGACCACTTCAGGTACAGAGTAGGTGTGACTAAGATTAAAATAATAGCATTTCTCTTTGGGTGCAGCAGCACAAGACCTTAACACTGTGCTGCTTCCAGTAACATAATCAGATCATGAGAATTTTGGAGGGAAGAAATTCTTATTAGAAAATCTAAGATAAATCTATGTATTTAAAATACTGAGAATATTTTCCCCTTTCCTCTTCTAAACCTTTTATTTATGGACTTCAGGTATGGTTCTGAGCTTAATCTTCCTCCATGCACTGGAAGAAATTTGGGCTTATTTAATCCCAAGTCATTTGGGTGTCTATCACAAAGCTAAATGAAGAACTTGTAGTGTTGCATGCTCTCTGCATCGTGTGCAACAGGAAAATGGCAGTGACTATTAGAAGTAAATTAAAGCTGTCAGAAATAACCAAATTAATGTTGTCTCCCACATCTTAAAAATACATTAAATATGCATGGTATATATTAAAAATATAAAATTAAAACTATATTGTTGAATTAGTTTTAAAATTAAATTAATATATAAAAAATGTATTAGGAAAAGGTATTTTCCTCTTATATTGAAAATATATTCACAGAATTGCATCCTATTTTCTTGCTCCTGTGAGAATTTTAACTTTTAAAATAATGCTACCAAATGATTGTTGATAACCTTTCATCTATTGATAGTACTGTTAAAGGCAGTCACTGAGATAAGGATTTGGATAATTTTAGAGATGAATGACATGTAGTTTTAAAAACTGCAATTTCTTCCCATGTTAACAGCTTTAATAATAACTCAGGAGTAGGATAAAAACCTTAAGTTTTCTGTACTGCATGTCTTAGCAAAAATTGTAATTTGGCTTTTTTTCAGAGTGCCATGTCAAGTACATTTAGCATACAAGGTCATACAAAACTGAATTTGCACTTAGGAACCCTAAAAAGAATTAGGATTCCACAGAAGCTGTCTTTGTAACATCAGAAAACAGTGCTCATGTTGCAGCTGTCCTTAGACTGGATATAGCCCTGAAATTAATTTCAGGGCCTTTTCTTATATCACATGCATCCAGAAAGAGCTTTTATTGACTTCTGAGGAGCAGCAGATTGCAGAGGGTTAATCTAGTTCAATGGACTCTCTGGGGTCTCTTCTCGAAATGACATGTCCAAAGATATTGAAGCTGAAATGAAATGATACCAAAATTTGTCAATCAAAAAAGTTTCAACTCTTTCTGTAGTGGAGCAGGATTATTTATATGCAATAGTTCTCAGTTTGTGGTAATGGTAGTTTAAATACCTGTGCCTTTTCATCTGACTTACATGTATTTAATGATTGTTTTGCAAAAAAAATAAGCCATCTTTCTGAACAGACTGAAAAGTAAAAGTTGGTGTGACCAGGCTACAGACAACCTTATTGACTCAAAATTAATATGTTGGAAGTGTGGGATCTATTTCTTGCCAGATATTTGGTGTATAGCTTTCAAAAGTTTTTTTTTTTTGCCTCAGTGTTTTTCTTATTCATCCAATAAAATGTCTTTCTCAAGATATGCTGTAGGATACATTAATTGCTGGATGAAATCCTCTGTAGCACTCAGTTTTCTCCAGAGTCCTTACAGTTAGACCGGCTGTATCTTACATGATGTATGGAATAAATACTTTCCTTTTCACCTCCTGCTGGACGGGTGGGTTGTCTATAAAAAAGCTGTTATCACAAAAGCAAAGGTTTAGAGGGCAGAACATGCTCTGGTGAGAATACAGAGAGGAACATCACTCTGAGGCTGATCTGGAGGTGCAATCACTCCTAAAGTCTCATTTCAGTCCCCCAAAGTAGCTCCTATGAAAGCACCAGACTCGCTTGGGGGCAGTTTTTCACAGCCCAAGAAGGAAAGGTAAAGAACTGTTGCTTTACTTGTCTGTTTTCATGCATAACTGTTGTGAAAAAATCTGTCAGTCAGCTGTGAGTCACACCTCTAAGGACGATGTGTGTACAAGCAATGTGTGCAGTGGCATCCAGTGAGCTGCAGTAAGCACTCTGGTTGACTCCTTCAAGGAGCTGAATCCAAAGAAATTACACAGCTTGTCCCCCTGCCTCCTCCCCTCAAATCAGCTTAAAGTGGTTAAAAAAGCTTCTCAGGGAAATGCAATAAGTAACAAGATTTAATAAAAGAAAATCAGCTGAATATGAGGAGATGTTATTCTTTTTTTCTTCCTATGTAATATCTGATAATAGTGAGAAAGTTATTACATTTTAACTAAATGAATTAAACAAAGCTTCAAAAACATAAATTAGAATTTAACTATGTCATTAAACTCCAATTTAATTAGCAAGCCATCATTACTAGATAATAAAGACCTAATACAAAATGCACAAGATTTTCTTGTATACACAGGAAAAAAAACAAGCAGTAAATTTCATTGAGCAGATGACTTTCTGTTACATTAGTAGAGGAAAAAAATGCTGAATGGATGTTTTAGTACGTAATGTGAATGAGGAATTTATAGAACAGTTGGACAGCCCAATTCTAGCCATAAATGATTTTCTAGTTAGGGAAGACCCTAGGGAATACCAGAAGAAAATGTATGCGCTGTTGATTTTCTTGAAGTTTTGTTGGGCCAAAATAGCCAATGAATTTACAGTATCCTTAAGTTAACATGCCTTAGAACTTATCCATAATTTCAGAAGAAACAGTCAGTTGAAGGCTTCACCAACTTATGTGGAGATGCATGTCATAAGAATACACAGCATGAGAGTTTATTAAAAGGTGCTCATTTTCCTGAGACAAAAAAAGTCTTCAGGCTGATTAATACATTCTTGTTTTGCTGAATCTGTGTGCTGGCTGGGTAGAACCTGCCTCAGGTTTTGCAGAGGCGAGCAGACATTTGGTCTGTTCCTGCAGTTCGCCTCTGCTTTTGGTTTTCTGTCAGAACTTAAGCTTGTCCCTGCTATGTCTGCAGTACATGTCAGGAAGGATCAGAGCCTTTGAATGCATTTGATGTATTTAATATTGTTGCTGTAGGCAGGGCGTGCCTTGGTGGTGCAGCCCAGCGCGGTTATTTTGGCATGGTGCCACTGGCAGGTACGCCAAGAGCCAAGTCCTGCAGCAACTTCCAGAAATACATTTCATTGCAGTTTCCTCACCGCCGAGATACGAATGGTGCCAGTAGATGGCAGTCCAGTACTTTGCTGCTCATCTACCAGCGGTCAGATGACGAAATGATCCTCTTAATTTTGATGCAATTAATACTGTAGCTGAAAGAAATGCTTTTAGCTTGATAGTTTCAGTGGTTTTGTTTCCTTCTCTGCCATCATTACCAAGGTTCTGGCAGGAAGTCCACCCGTCTGCTTTCTCCTCTGCCTGATACCAAGATTCAAACATTTACCTTCCAACCACGGCTGTGTGAAACTGAGAGTAGGTGTACGAAAGTTGCTGTGTAGCCTGCCCCATGGCACTGGCAAGCCTACATAATTTATAAGCTTCATATTTTAAAACTCATTCCATCTGAGTAATTTTAATCACCCTACCTGCAATTCTCCCTGTAGTATCATGAGGTCAGGCACTCTCTCGCCTGAATGGCTGCGTTGTGTTGATGTACGAGGATGAAACAGTTCCGTGCTCAATCACAGAAGCATAAGGAATGTAATTTGTTGTTCAGGCCCAACTCTTACAAGCTGTTAGGCACACGCACAACTTCAGGCAAGTGAGTTGTTTCCATAGCAGTGGGAGATACTCATGGATTTAGTTATCTCTAGACTTATGGGGTCTTTGGGCAGGATGGGGGCATTGTTTGTAAATTGGTCTGCCGAGCCCATCAGCGAACTTCAATCACTGCGGATACAAAGAGTTACTGTACTAACACATATGATTGCGTTTGGGGGAAAATACATCAATACCTTAAATCTTTTTCTAATACCACTTCCCATTCTGTCTAGATGTGACTTTAGACAGATGGCAAAGTTGGTGACGTGTGTTAATTATACACTGAGCGAAATTTTATTTACACAGAAGGGCTGCTTCTGAAACAAGATGGTCAACAGCAGGGACCAGTGAATAGACTTACCTGATGAACTGATATAATGAAGGTCCAGGTTTGCCCGCTTTTTTGGCTTTACCTCTCCCTGAGCTGCTTTAACATCGTAACTTTAGCTGGCATTAAACTACCACTTCTGTGTTTTCTAAAAGGTTAAGAAAAAACTAAATATGGGTTTAAAAAGGACACTGACAGGTTGCAATATATCCACAGAATGATGTTTAGAGAGGAGGCCTCATAACACCAGTAAAATACTCTATTCAATGCTGGAGTGGATGAGAATGTGCGTAAATGTACGCTGCTGTACCATTCCTTCACTGTTGCTGTGAAAGCAGTCTCATCTGAAAAAGCAGTAAGATCAACTGCCCCTGAGTTACATCATATCCAACCCTGTAATTAGTGGTGTGGAAACCAGATGGACTTCAGAGTGCAAAAAACGTGGGCATATTGTATCTCAGAATTAAGGTATTGTGCAACATGTTCTCACTGGTAAGACGCCTTTACTGGTGTAGCTCCACCATTTGTACTGGTTGTGTGGCTACAAGTACTGTTGCAGAATTAGTCACTGGGTTGTAGCGTGTCAGGCCTGGGTAGTTGATACTATCCACAACTATAACACAAAGGGTATTTAAAAAACAGGTGACCACCCATAATGCTAATGGGCTTTTGCCACAGCAGAGAAATATCAATTAAGATTCTTATGAATTATTCACACTTTATTCCCCCCTGCCCCCCTTCCTCCTCCCCCTCCATTTAGATTCTAAATTGAATGTTAGCTTTAGGTCAGAATTTTATGTGGAGATCTGTAACCCTTCTGAGCTGCACATGAACTCATTAGCTGCAGGCACATTTGCACATATGCTGGATTTCTCTCTTGTAACTGCCAGTCTATTAAGTCAGGACCAGGTTTTATCCTTGAAGCCCTGCTGCTCTGTTGCCTCCTACAGGAATATGCCTTTTTTTGTTTCTAAAAGCTGCCTGGGCCCAAGGATTCTTAGGTTTGAGGAAATGACCAGCTGTCAAATTAACAGCCATGAGGGTTGCTTTTTATTTTACTTTGATTTCAGGGAATTAGTATTCAGCCTCTAGCAGTAGTCTTATTATCCACAAAATTTTGCAGAAATTTGCAATTCTCCATGTATGTGTGCTTTGCCAAGATCTTCTGGCTATGTGAAAAAAAATGAGAAGCCTTTTTGGCCTTGTTTCACTGGGTCTTTCTGTCAGGTGATGCTGAAGACACTACAAAGTCATTGTAGAATTTAGGATCAGTTTGACTGTAATGGCTTGTGAAAAAAACCCACAACAAACCATTACTAGTAATATTTAGCTATTAAATGGAAAGTTCTCATAGAGTATTTTTGGTCCAAACAAGCTTTACACTGCAGTAAAAACAGAACCTGCCTTTGCATGCAAAGTGTGTGTGTGTGACCTAGAAATCATTGGAGAACAAAATGCTCTGCTTTTCCCCAAAATAACTGAAGAGCAGAGCAAAGCCTTCATTAGCTCTTCCACAAATATTTCCATGTTTGGTACCTTACTGGGGTCTTTTATTTGGTAATAATTTTTTGATTTCTATTAAAAGTCGGTTTTATTGCACTGTTGAGATTTCAGGATGTGATCTTGTCTGGTGCCTCTTCCAGTGGGAGAGGCATGTATCAGAGAGGAAATGTGTTCAAGTACTTGCTGCGCTCTGTGGATACTCTGACTGCTGCTGTTGGTTTGACAGCCAGAGAAATGTTGGTTCTCTTTTTCTTAGTGAATTCTGGGAGGTCTTTTTCCTTTTTAACATTTCTGAATTGGATGAAGGAGGCGAAAACTGGGTAGACAGACATGCTACAATGGAAAGTTAACCAGAAATCAATCTTGTGACAGTTATAACTGTACTACTGATGAGTAAAATATTCAAAAATAACAGATTCTCACTATTACTGGCATGGCACAGAAAGTTTGGGGTCAAAGTGGTGTTACCAGTGCTTGGAAGCTCTCAGTAGTACAAAAGTTGCTGATATAATCCTGACAGCTCTGGGATTTTGCATTCCTTAGTAAATCCTGTCTCAGATGTCAGGGTTTGGATTTTATTTTTCCCTTTTCCTCTTAACAGTATGTTTATAAGATTCACAACAATATCTCAGGATTTGTTCTTCTTGTAAAGCTGGTAAGAGTGATGTGGTTAATCTTCTTCACTGCGTTCCAAATGTATGCCCTGTTCCTCAGATTGCCTAAACAAGTATTTGTTATTAGCCAATATACATCCCCTTGTTGTCTTCTTTGCATCCTACTTTCCCAACTCTGTTTCATTTTTGTAATCACAGTGATATATGCATTATGAATGTCACTTTTATAGTACCTAATCTAGTGTGGTATTAGTATAATCTCCTTTAATTCTTATGTTCTTAAATATTTTTTCTTCTCTCTTTTTTAATATAAAAAGAAGTCTATTGGACAAAAGTTGAAGAAATTAATATATTCTTTTCAGTTCTCTCTTCTGGCTAGTGTCTTACTATACAGCAGCAACTGCTGAAAAAAAAGTGCTGGCAGGAAGGAAGCTTTTTTCAGAGAAACCTGAGTTTACTGCATACAGCTCTCTCCATTGAAATATTAAAAAGCAAAGCTTTTCAGCAGTCACTTCCCTATCCATTGAAAATAGAGTTCCCTCTTCCTGTTATTTTATCTATAGATTCAGTATCTTACCTTTTTTTCAAATTGAATTTCGTAAGCCACTTATCTGCCCATGATTTCAGTTTAGCCAAATCCATGACAATTTTACTGCTTCCCTATTGTGTATTTGTTGACTCACCCATTTCGTATGATCAGCACATTCCATCACTTTACTGCGCTTTCCTCCTTTCATGTTGATAAAGTAAACAAAATCAATACTCATATTACAGTACTCCACAAGTCAGCTTCTTCCATTTGGGTCTGCTTATAGTCAATAAGTACATTCTGGCTCTCGTGTGTTTGCTGGTTTTTATGCCCTCAAGCACCTCATCTCTTATGTCTCACATATTAAAGTGAATACAGGCCAATAATTTGCAGCAATCATGAGAAGTCGGATGCTGCTTAGAGTCAGGTCTCCAAAAGGCTGAACAAAAGGTTGTGTCAGCTCTTTAAAGAGCAAAGGAATTCAGAGAGATTATCCCTAGAGGTTACTTGTAAAGAACAGAAGGGCACTTATACCCGTTCCCTGTTTATTTATTCC
This sequence comes from Corvus brachyrhynchos, assembly GCF_000691975.1. Classification (NCBI taxonomy): domain Eukaryota; kingdom Metazoa; phylum Chordata; class Aves; order Passeriformes; family Corvidae; genus Corvus; species Corvus brachyrhynchos. The sequence continues at coordinate 1,542,204 of NW_008238452.1, read as the reverse complement.
TCTCTGCATATTACAGAGCTCTTCTGTACAGCACACATATATAATAGGACATGATGATATTGGCTATCCTTGAGTATGATTGTTTGATTTTAACATCAAGTGTCATGGTTACATGCCTTCATAATGATATTCTGTCAAGATCAAGCTCAAGATACTCCAAACCAAGAAGGCAGGTTCCTGACATTTGTGAGAGAACAGCAGCTTTTAACTTCAAATAAGTTATAGACTTGTGGTTAGTCCTTGCATTGATGACTGAAGAAATTAGACAAACAACATCAAACTTCTGCTTTTGCTTTCTACAGAACAAACCCAGCCTATTCAAAATATTTAAAATCAGTACGAAAATAAACATCTTACAAATCATAAAATATTACATTGCAACAATGTAATCATGTCTTACCTGGCATTTAATAAGAAGCCTACTTAATTCAAGCTCCAGCTCAAATAAGAATTCTTAGTCACTGAATCTATGAGTGAAGAGCTTGTGAAGAGAGGAGGAAGATTTATGTGTGCCTTTCTTTTTGCTAAAATGAATGAAAACATCTAGCATGAATGAGTATGTTCTAGGAATTTCATTTTGAGGACTGGACCCTGACATGACAGTTACCTTTAAAGAGGATGCTTGGTCTTATTGTACCCAAAAAAATAATAGTGAGGCACAGTCTACCCTTAGAAATAAAGAGTTTCAGTTAAGAAGACAAAGTCTGGAAGCCAGAGGAAGGAAGCATCAAGATGTGACATAAACTGATTACAGTCACACTGTAAGGGAGTTTTATTTATGTCCCTTGAAATATAATATTTTAAGACAGCCTTCAGAAAAGGATGAGAGATCCTTATCTTCATGAAGCCTATTCTATTATATCCAGTTGCAAGTACAAATCAAACAGAATTTCTACAATGCCCTTTGAACTTCACAATAAATTCTAGACACAGAAGAGATGCTATCTTTTAATTTTCACAATATGGATGTTCTCTTCCCGTCTATAACAAGGTGATGTACTTTTGTCTGATAGCAACAAGCCTGTCTGTTGGAAATAATGCCTAAAATAAGTGCTAGTGTAAAATATAGCAGACGAGGTGCTGGTTTTCATGTTGCAAGCATTATGGGCTGAATTTATTCGCCTTTAATAAAAGAAGAAAGCAAAGAAACCCTGTACTTATGCTTCACCGGAAGCAGTTCTGTGTCTAAAACTCTCTTGCTTTTGACATTTACCCAATTCAGTTTTAATGCATTATTGCTATAAGGTCAGCTGTTATTCTTTGTCATTATTTCAGGACTGTCTTGAAGGTCTCTGGACAAGGTAAGAAACAGGGTAACAGCAAAAAGCCCAGTCTAGCCTTGTGTAAATGTTTGCACATTCAGAGTTACTGTTCTTATGGCTATCATTCTCTCCCTGAACTGCACAGCTTAATTGTGTTTGTCAGCAAAAAAGAAAAATTGTTTTTTAAATGTGCATTTGGGGTTTTCCTCAGGACAAGTCTCTTGGCTGTACTCACAGGAAGAAATGCCTCCTGCATTTTGCATCATATTTGGACTGGAAGATCCATTCAGTCAGGCATCTGCTTCAGTATTCTGTGCTCTGTTTCCTAATATTTGATCAAAGTGTTGGATTCCCCTTCTTCATAAACCCATACTTCACAGCTACTATGTTCTACCATCCAGGAATCATCAGTGTCAGCATTGATATGAACAAGAAGACTGACAGTCACCTCACTGAAAGCAGTTCTTGGCTTAGCAAACCTCAGTGTATTCAGTGTATTTCAGTGAAAATGAACATAATTTCCCTGATAAACCTGTTTTGAGGTGCTATATTTAGTCAGGGAAAAAGATTAAAAATATTTCAGATACTGCCTCTTGTATTTGCATAATGCATCATGTTTAACATATATTTAACTAAAGTTTAGCTACCATTATAATTTTCTGTGCACTATTAAGTCACTACTGCTGCCAAAGTGGGCGAAAGCCTTGTACCATCACAGAGCACCTAACCAGCTAGGTAAAGGAAATAACCACAAACTAATTTACTAATTCTGTGTATCTCAAGATACTTCAGTCCAATAGAATTTCACAAAGGAAGCAAACACAAACTCTGCTGTAATATGAGAAACATCCTGGCTGCCTTTTTAAACAGTGGCAGTTAGATTTATACTAGCAGTCCTCAAAAAGGTCTTGGTTTTGAAATTTTCAGAGTCAGTAGACAGATGATCACATGAGAACTTCTTGGCTGTTACAAGTCTCACACTGCTCTTTAATCAGAGGGTAAATAACAGTGATGGACACCAAGAGGACCACAATTCACTCTTGAGTGTTTCTGTGACACAGTGGTAAGGACCCCTCCATTTTGAGGTTCATTAATGACACAGTTGCATTAGTTGCTGACTGTACCTTAAAATAACTCCTTTTGTTCCAGATGCACTTAGCCATGTACCCATATCAGATGCTTTGAGATTGTAATCAGATTAGCTGCTCCCAGTGAGGGACACCTCTCCAGTTTTTACAGCAGCTGACCTGTCTCACACACTGAATGGAGTTCTGTGACTTTTTGGTCAGAGACAGAGCAAATTAAATCAGTCAGATTGAAGTAGGCTCTCGCTAGTAATGTGTTCCATGGGTGCCTCCTGATCTCTGCACACAAAACATGAAGAAAATAAATTTTTATATACTTGAAGGAGTAAAAAATCTTACCCTTTTAGAATAGCATATTCTTTCTTTCTAACTGACAAGCAATATCATAAAGGCAGCTGCCAAGGACATAACATGTCCTTTAAAATGTAAATTGTTTAGGACTGAAGCTCCCGTCTACAATGATACCTTTGAAAGGAGCTTCTTTGAAACAAAGCTATGCAGATACCATACATCATTGCAGGGGAACTTATAAGAGAGCCTGTAAAGCTTTCTCCCATGATTTCCATAGAATTCATGATAGATTATATTCCAGGATATGTTATTTTTTGTGCAGATTACTAAAAATTGGTTTAAAAATGAATAGTTACAGTGAACCTGAGTGGAGTTCCTACCTTCCCCCATAACAACATCAGAACAGAAATATTTTGACTAAGAACCTGAACCTCTCTCTCTCAGAAAATGGGTTAGTGCAGATTCTCTCTAGATGGCAGTGGAGTTCTTTCAATAATTGTTCTGCTTCCTTCCCCCACCCTCTTTCCATTTCTTCTGGAGACTCATTTTCAGCTGTATTGCTCTATGATTTAACAGGGCTTTGATGCTGTGAGATGTTGGCGGGCACAAATCAGACTTTCTTTTCTAAAAGGATAATATACTGCTTTTTCAAAGTCAATTAACACTTAGGGCAAATGAAATGGGGAGAGCTAAAGGTCAATTACTAAAGGATGGCCACAAAAATTTTTCTGGTTTACACAGCATTCATCCAGGGATTGCAGATCAGTGGGGAAAAAAAAGGAAATAGTAATTAGCTCATTTGATTTCTTGATGGCTACCAACAAGATAGTTAAATACAGCTTATCTCTTTTATTATTATCAAGTGTGACTGGTGCTAATAATCATTCTGACCAGCTCCAGACCATGTTTTTTCAAGGCATTTTACCTCCATCACAGTAGCTGCGAGGTGGTTGTGGCAATTTGTGCACCAGGCAAAGGTTAGCAGAGAGCATAGCTTTAATACCTCAGGTTTGGAGTGGACTTAGTAAGCTTTGTGTGTAAAAGAAATTTTGTGGCTGGGCAGTCCAGCTATTAAACAAAGAAGGGCATTAAAGGAAGGGAGACTGAGTGCCTTTTTCACTGTCATTCATCACCCTATTTAAAACAAGCAAGTAAGTTAAAACGTGGCCTTTGGAGGTCTGTGGTGCTCTTTCACTGGCTTAGTTTTCATGTCATGACTGTGATGCTGTTTTACAGGTGAACCACTACGGATTTAAAGATTTATTCAGACAGGAATTCAGCTGCTTAGATATATCTGTCTTCATGTTACTCGTCTGAGTCACTCTGGCATAAGTGAGGCAACTGACCAGCGCAAACCACAAACATCTAAATCATTTTGAGATGTATGCCTTCTTTAGAAAAAGGAGATTCATGTCAAGACAGCATGCAGCTTAAAGGATCCCTCCATAAAAGTAACAGTAACCCCAAATTTAAAGGACCATTCATAACAAAGAGAGGTAACAGATTACTCTCTTGTCAGCTTAATGGTGACTACACATGAAAATGGGCAGCCTTGAATTTGTGCTCTCTGCTCACCTTTTTTGTGTCAAACAGCTCTCCAGGCAAGACTCACACTTAAGACTGCAGTCAAAGTTCATTTCTATCCTTTTTAGAATAACTCTGCTGAGTTTAATAACCTTTTCCTTTTTGAATAAGGAGTTTCTGTTTGCAGTTACATGAAAAGATAAAAAAGGCCAGTGTTACCGGCAGCAGGAGATTATTTCAGGACTAACTATTCAGAGGGCTTTACAAGACCATGAGGGCCAGGCAAAGCACATAATGAGCAAATTCTTTTGAGGTAAATTATTATTTGGGATTGTGAATGTGTCTTTAACTTGTGTGGGAAAATACACTGTGTGTGGCACTTGACTTGCATGTAGTGACTTACCTGCTAGCAGTCAGCAGTGCTCATTTCAGTGTCTGAGACAGCAGGAGAAGTAACACAAAGTGCTGGACCTAGAAGTCATGCTCCCTTGTTTTCTGGTGTGTCAGAGAGGCAAACCTCTCTTTGGCAAGGAGTCTGTGTGCGTAGTGCACTGTCTGCCCTCACTGCCTCCAGCCAGCAGGCTTGATCCTTTTGTTTTCAAAGCTCAGCAGCTCTGCTCTCGAGCCGCAGGCACGGAGGCACAGTGCCAAATTTGTTTCCTTGAGTTTACAAAGGGAGGATCAAATGGGGAGCTCTTCTTCCCACAGCTGCAAACTGCATCCCACTTGAAGGACACATGTAAAGTTTTGTCAAGGCAGTGGCTGCTATTTTGTTGATGCCTGAGCTGGCTAGGGAGCACAGAGGCTGCATGTTGGTTTGCCTTGCACGGTCCAGTCCAAAGAGAGATTTTTCCTGGCAGACATGCATCCTGCTGCCTGGATGCAGTGTTTTCCCTGGACAGAAAGTTGGCAGGTAGGTACTGTATCTTTTTGTGGAACTGTAGTATGTAGGGCTATTTTGGAGATGTGTCTGCATGTAGCAGACACTTGACCAAGTTTCTGGGCAGGTTTTATAGCACGTGTGATCTAAGTGCTTCTGTCGTATGACTTACTCTGATTTTGTGTTTCTCTTGTCATATCTACTTGTCTTGCAAAAGGTTTATTTGGGGCAGAATGCATGATTTTTTTTTTGACTACTGAGTGCCCAAGAAACCAGGGCAGGTTCACTGAGCACGTTCATGTCAGTTGTACTGTGCCTACACTGATCTGCAAATGTAACAGAACACAGTGCAAGGGACACACATTGTGAAGAAATCACATTTGTCTTTTTGTCCCAGAAAAACACCAGCTTTGCTGAGGCGGCCTCCGGGTTGTCATTGTAATGACCCTAAAACAATTTTGGGGAGCAGCCTTCCATGTGTGAACCATGTTACCACAGTCTCAGTTCTACTGGGAAGCAAGAAATTCCAGCAGTGTGCCTGTAGATATACATACAGGGAGACACTCCTTCCCACAGTTAGTAGAATTGTGAGACTGACTCCCCTTCCTCCCTTTTGTGGACTTACTTTTGTTCTCTATTGAATGAGATAGGATCTATAATACACTATTAAAGAAAAAGGAAATTTGGATGCAACTTTTGAATTCACAGCTTTGAATTGGTAAGCTGTAAAGGACAGCTGTTCTTTACTTCAGCAAAATCAGGAAACGCAGAGATGAGCAACAATAAAAAGAAACCAAACAACCCTGGGTGATCAAAAACAGTCCCTAAAGCTTTGTTTGTGTATAATGTCTTTCCATCTGGGCCAGCATCCATTGAAATAAATGATAGCTCCTTTTCCCTACTGTCGACAGAAACAGCTTCAGGCAAAATTGGCAAGGTACGTTAGAACACAGTTTCCCAGTGCGTAATATTTTAGGGAACTCACTCTCCCACCCAGCACAGAGAGGGTGAAATCCAATGCTTTACATGAAGTAAGGAAGGGACAGATAGATAAACTACAAGTTTTAAATAATTAGTATTGATGTACAGCAAGATTTAAAACATGAAATCCTTCCTTAAGAGCTGATGCCATGATTCAGTTCAGGCAATCCACCTTAACAGAGGCATAAAACCCAGGATGATTTATGGCCATTACCATTTATGACTGTTCATGGTCCTTCTCGTGAGCCACTCAGAATCTTTCAGAAAACATGCATTTTATTCTGGAATCCAAATAGTCATGTAGCTGTAGGAAAGTAATTTATGATTAAAAAAAAGTCTGCAAAAAGTCAGTAAGTAATCTATTTGCACTCCTTGTCCCCTTGATCCCTGGAAACAGGGAAATAGACCTGAGCTATGAATGTGTGTTTATGGGATATTTCTTGTATTTCAGTATTTGCAGTGGACTGTAAGGAAAATGAGTTTAAAATAACAAAATTAATATTTCATTTCCTTTAATTCGATAGAGGGGGGTTTTTGAGCTTGACAAGGCTCACTAATTAATTTGCTCTTCTATTTGGAAGATATGTCTTCCATTTTTATTAGGCTATGAAAGAAACAGCATTTCTGTTCCTTGGAATATGCTCCCTGGTCTCTCGCCTCTTATAAATAGGATTATTGGAAAAGGATATCAATGGATTATTGGAAATTATTGCCTGGGTGTTTTGTAGGATATTGGGCTGCCTTGGAAAGGTCAATAGGAATCAAGAAAGCACATAGAACTAACATCTCTTTTTTCACCATGTAGAAGGACACTGAAGGGTGGCTCTTCAGGAAGCTGTACCTACAGGAGGAGACTGAGGCAGTACAGCTTTGAGGATGGAGGCAGAGAACATCAAGAACTGAAAGTGTTTATGGAAAGTGTATTTATGGAGAAGGCTCCCTGATGGAAAACTTTTGGTAGTTTCTTTTCCTTGGACAGATCTAAAAGACAGAAAGGAGAGACTTTTTTCCCCCCCTTTGTTATTGTTGTTGTTATTGTTTTGCAGACAAACCTGAAAAAGAGAAAGGAAGAAATTTCAATGGGGAATTTAATGGAAATATTTTGTCATCCTCATGTCATGCAGCCGCCACCAAACTGTTGTTTTCTGTAATGAATGTGAATGCTAAAGGGGAACTGAAGACCCTTACCTGCTATGAAGTAAGATTTGAATAAATCTGAGCTGCATCTTTTGTTCAAGTCAGCCCCAGAAATGGTTGTTTACCCATGTGGAAAAAAACTTTTGATGTATGTTTTGATATATATCCTGTAACCAAGAGAACATAAAATACTACTGGAATTTAGAGCAGTTCATTAATTACTCATAAAATTTGAGTTCACTGTGAGCCACATATATTGAATGATGCTGGATTTATCTTGTGTAATTCATATAGGGTTTCTATCACGTTTCCTACAGAATGAGTATTAAGCAAGGGAGTTTACCATACCTTCCCTGTCAGGCAGAGACAAGTGAGTTTCAGAGGGTGAAATACTGTATTCCCACACTGTTGAAGAAGAATCAATGGACTTCTTTCTTGACAAACTTTAGAAAATCTGTGAGATAGTCCACTTGTGTTGCTCTCAGCTGAGTGTTACCTATTTCATCATGTGATTCAAAGCAATTTTTTTAAGGGAGGAGATTTTTCTTCCTTTTTTTATAATACCATAAAGAAACACATGCAGGAGAATATAGATCGTGTCAGAGTCCTTTCAGATTCAAAATTTCAATATTTTCTTCTGCTACAATGGTTTAATTTAGAGTAGTCTTCTTTTGGTAAGGGATCTGTATTTCTTTAATGAAACTGAAGAGCATGAAATGTGGTTTCCCTTCTTTTAAATGAGGCCAATTTTAGAGAAATAAAATGAGACATGAATAAATTGTTGAAGTCACAGTGCATGAAATTAAGAGAGCCCTTGACTATATTTGTTTTCTCTCTAGTGTTTTGATGACCATATAGCTAAGTGGTTGTGGGCTAATTGTGAAGAGTTGTTTTTTTTGTTTTGTTTTGGTTCTATGCCTTTGACAGATATATTGGCTTCAAGTTATTTTGAGGATTCCATGGTCCTGATCCCACAGTTGTTTTGAGGCAGGTGGAGCCTCCTGGCTCCAGCCAGCTTTTCTGTGTATAGAAGCACCTGCTTGTTGATTTGAATATCCCTTCTTGTGGGCAGGTACATTGAAATCCACAGGGCTCTGCACAGTCCCATCTTTTCCTGGATACAAAGAACTGCAGAATCAGAGCTATTGTCAGGGTTTTTGAAAATTTTCAATGCAGTTGCAAGTTCCCAGTCCTCTGTGAAAGATCTAGTGCAATGCAGTGGGGTGAGTTAACCTGGAGAAGGGCAAATGCCCACCCAGACTCTCTCGCTTTCCTTCCTCAGCAGGACAGGAGGGAAATAAAAACCAGGATGAGAAAGCTGATGGGTCAAGCTAAGACAGGGAGACCACTTAGGAGTTAGTATTGCAATGAAAAGAGACCGTAACAGATGCATTACAAGAATTACTATTTTATTGCCAATTTAAATAGAGTATTTGGGAAAAAAAGACAAATATTACAGCAACACTTGTCCTTCCATATCTCCCAAACTCATCTTTACTTCTTTATTTTTCTACCAGCCACATAAGGAGGTATATCAGGTTCCGAAAATTTTCCTTTCAGAATTATCTCCCAAGAAGATCTCTGCTTTTTCTGAAGTAAATCACAGAATACCCTCAATGTCCTCTAGCAAATTTTGCACTCTTCCACGTCTTCTGGAGATTCAAGAATGACAGAATTCTGCAGAAAAATAAGAGAGAAATTAAAAGAATTTGAAAAACCAAGGCCTTAAAAATGGATGAATAAAATCAATCAAATTCAAATAAATTCAATAGGGTAAACAGTGAGAAAGGGAAATTAAACAATCTAAGAGTTAAAAACAAAGATACAGTAAATGTCAAAATTTTACCTTTTTGCACTATTTTGGATATATTTTTTTAAATGGAAAAGAAGTCCTGATTTTCTGCCACCAAAAATGGAAACAAAAAGCCAAGAGACACTTTAATGAATAGAGCACAAATTTTGAATGAGTACTCATCAGAACACAAGAGAATTCTAGCATTTTTGTGACATAGAATATTTCTGGTTTAAAGAACATTAACAGGTGTCAGGTGTTTTTGAATTGTGACATTTCCTCAGTCATTTTAAACTTGATGTGTCTCCGAGCCCTGGTGTAGTAAGCTAAAAGAAAAGTTTCTTATTCTTGATCACGGTAAATGTGTGATTCAGGAGTCCATTGTTATTAACATTATATTAGCAATATACTACTGCTGTTGAACTTAGGGACCCACTGACTTCAGTGGGATTGCAGTGCTGTGCTGTTGTGGGATCTAAATCACAGTTTCCCTGAAACCAAAGGGAATATATTAATTTAAAGATCTGGCCTCACATGCACACAACCATACCTATTTAAATCAAAATTCAGTGTCTCTTGTGGAATTCTAATGGTTTTAGAGATATATCTCCAGCCAAGGTTGTATGGGAACACATTTGTATTGGCGTTCAGCATGAGAAAGACTTCAAACTTTAACTGTTCATAAACCTGCTCTGTATTGTTTTAGGGGAGAGGATGGGGAAAGACTAACTTTTCTTGGTGAGAGTGGAGTGGGAATCTGTGAGGTATGTAAAGAGTGTGGCAGAGAAGAATATTATTTGTTCCTCTAGCTGAAACATCTATCAGTGTAAGCCTGACTGTATGTGGTAACTAAATGGCAAATCAGAAAACCCTGTCAAAAATGCTCAGTCTTGGAAATTAAGTATCACTTCGTGTAAGAGAAAAATGATGGTAGATCAGAAATACTGATGCATGAGAATGGAAATAATTGTGATTTCCATGAGAAGATTGCCAGTTTGCAGGATTTAAATTGCATGCAAACTGGATTTTACATCTCTAATTGAAGATGTGTTGCCTTAGAGGCTTGACTTGACATTGATAAACTTCAACAGAATACAAAGACAAGAAAATGGGCTTTTGTTTGCCTTGAAAGTGATTAACAGACTCATACTGTGATGCTCCTTTTATTCGTAGGAATGCCAGTGGGATGATAAGGTTACTTCTGCAGGAGATTAAAGGTGCTAGTTACACAGTGGTGGTAAGAGGTATTGAAACACAAACAGGCCATGCAGAAAGACTCTGATTTCCCAGAGAAAAACCTCTTATTTTCTAAGATTATAACAAGTACAAAGGAGGATTTTGGAGTGATGATATTAATGAGGTTTTCTTTCGAATGAATAAAATTCCTTCTAGAGAAGACGTAAGATATTTGATTGATTTTATTATTTAAAACTTTTTGCTCATTAGATTAGAAGTTTTGCATGCATTTAGGAGAGCTTCATCCTGTATAGACATAATTTGGGAATCATGCCATTTTTTGAGACCATGTAGCAATGTTTATTACTCATATTTATTAAAATATGGTATATATTGCTAATTAATGTTTTTTTCTGCTTTTTTTCTTTTTTCAAGGACCCTGTGTATTTTCCTTTCTCAAATTTGTACATAATGCTGGGGTTTTTTTAATATGCAAAGGACAGAATGGATTTCTTCTACATCTGGTAGGATTGCTTCTTTTTTTCAATGGAGTCATTGCTAGGTGATATAAGATGATGTAATTTCTACGGGATAAATACTTTGTCAGTAAAAGTTACGGTGTGATATAAGAAGATGAAAAAGATAGTGTGAATTCTAGAAAAAGGGTGCTGCTGGGTCAAGGACATTGTCCTTTTCATATAGGTAAGCCAAAACTGAGTTGTCTTTCCTGAAGCAGGCTTT
>NW_008238452.1:1500400-1531268 GCF_000691975.1 Corvus brachyrhynchos | reverse complement strand
TTTTAGAGTATTTTATTATATATTTATTTTCATTGCAGCACTATCCTTTGGTAAGTATTATGTTGCTACTGCTTTATATAGATAAGCAAATTACAGAAAGTAGTTCAAGAAAAGTGAATGCTCATGTTAAGAGAAGCATAGTCTCTCTTAGTCTGGAGGCTGGAGATGCAAGAATTCCTTTCTGGAATCACAGAAAGGGGTCACACACTCAGTTTCTTCTGTTGATTAGACAAAGATAGGAGATTGCAGCCAGAAATTGCAAAGTAACCCAGATTTTCAAGTGGCAGTTTTGAGAAATGAACAACAATAGTGTGTTTTAGAGACCATAGGATGACAGCAGTTTATAGGAGTTTCTAGAGAACTTTTTGTAATGAAGATATGTTTCCTGCCTGTAATCCTGAGATTTACATTGACTGTTTCATCACCTTGTCTTGTCCCTCTTCCGAAAAGGGAGAGAGATGTTTGCAGATAGAGCAGACCTACAACAAAAAGTAATGCATGGCTGGTTGCTCAGCACGTGCATTTCCATGTGATTGTAGCCAAGGATGAATGAGTGGGTTATTCATGCCCTCTCTAAAGTAAATTTGCATTTATGAATTGGCAGGACCAGCCATATTCTCAGGATGACTGTTAAAGTGTGGGTGCACCAACAAGGGCTTCAGTGACGGAGCTGTCCATGGATCTTATTAAATCCTAGGGACTAAAAAGGCTCAGAGAACCTTGTTATAGTTTTATGAAGATTAGATTTTTGTCTTCTTTACCTGAACTGGTTTTCACTATACCCTGTGTGTAATCCTGTGATTTCTCAGTTTGCTCACAGAGTGAGAGCCTTAAGTATGAGTAACCCTTAGGTTAAACATACCTTATTATTATAGTCTGAGCTCCACTGAAGTATTTCATTGAACTATAGATGATGAAGAAAAGAAGACAAAATTCTGGAGCAGCACCCCTTGCTTTGTCAGGCAGCACATTGTGTACATACCTATTACTGTTATTAAGCCAAAAAAAAAGGCAATGCAATAATATTGTGAATTTCAAAAAAAATTCTTAAGTTGTTCAATATGCATGTAAAGATTATGTGGTTGCATTATATTCTTTCATGCTGCAAAATCTTACTGTAAGTGCAAACAGTCTTCTAAAATGGAAAATTATTAGAAAAGGCACTTGCTAGCTGCATAAAAAATTTATACTAAAAAGTAAGAATACAGATGCAAATAGACTGTCTGCCAGCCTCTCACACAGGGAACCATGAATTTGAGAGGTCTCCATACTGTAGAACAAATCAAAACATAGCACAATGCACTCCGTTTTTTGAAAAAAAAAAAATTGTTTTGGTTTTTTTTTTTGCATTTATGCATGCTTTCAAAGTACAATAAAGGAAAATGAAATTTATTTTGGCCACAGGTAATAACCCAAAGATTAAAATTTTTCTTCTTAAAGCTCCTGCAAGCAAACAAAGAGAGATTGTCTGTGAACATATGAGACTTCATGTCAGCAAAATTTGGGATTTTATTTATATTTATCCAAATAATCTTTATTCAAATTGGGAATAATTTGTACCTATAATAGTAGGTTGTAAAATCTTTGTTGTTTCTTTAGGTAATATCCATCATTTCTGAGAACTGCTGAAGTTTCAGGAAAAAAACCCAGCAAACACAAAAAATAGCAGAATGATAAAATAAGAATTATGCCCCTTATATAAATTTTATCATTTCATTGACATGCTACTCCTGCATCTACAGGTTAGCATATTAATCACTGATAACACTTTTTATAATCTAAATTATATCATAATAGAGTCTAAGGTGATGATTTTGAGAGCCTTACTTTGTGTAAAAGCATTTGTTTTCCTAAAGTATCCTGTTTAGGGGATCCTTCCCAAGAAGGGAGAGCTAAAAAAAACCCCTCTAACCTCTTTGAAGGAAATGGATACTTAAAAATAAATAGAGAGAAATTATTAATCCAATCCCTCCCCACACCCATACTGGATTCCCTTGACTTGCATCTGAAAGAAAACATTGTCTTTCTGAAGGTAAGAATTGAATGTGTGCTACTTCCTTCCCATTCCATTTGAAATAGTAAATAGAGCCCGATGATTTGTTACTTTGGCATACCTTCATTTAGGTATATATTTTTTTAGCTTCCTAGAAAAATAACTTCTGTAACGCAGAGGCTTCCCTGAACATTATTTTTAAAAAATGACACAAGGTTCTTTGAAGATTTTTGCTGAGTTGTTTGGGACTTTTGAGGCTAATTTAAAAAAAGAGGCTGAAACTATCTGGTAGTCATTTGTTTATTCCTTCTGTTCGGGAAATGCAGGGGATTTAGTTTCTGTTGGAGACTCTATGTGGGCCATGCTGTGTATATTAGATTGATGCTCATTACAGCATGTTAAAAAGCAAAGTTGTATCACTTTACCTCAGCTTCTAGATTCAGCAAATTAATTATAATGCAGGTCACGTAGATTATGGACCTTTAAGTTAAAGTATATTTCAGATACAGAAAAAACCAAGCCAGTAATTGGAATCCAATTTACCATGTGTTGACCGCAGCCAAGTAATTTATTAAGTCACTGCAGCAGGATTGCACAGCAATATCACACTTGTTTGACATTTTGGCCAAGTCTGACAGATGTTTTCAACTCGATGTCAATCTCAAATATGTTTTAATGAGTTTCAAGTGGCCGGAGCTCCCCGCTGCAGATGTCACTGTTACTGAAACCATGAAAAGAATCTCTGGGGCAATGACAGAATGGAAAATTCTTCTGTGCAAATGGTGAGTCAGAAGAAATGCTAACTAGTAGCACAAGTGCTATTCCAGAAGATAATCCTCACCTTTTCAACAAGCTGAGCTTGTGCAAAATCAACTGGGTTTATGGGAATACCCCAAATTATAGAAGCATTTGATTCTCTAAAATATAGGTGAAATTTCAGAAGAGAGAATTAATCACAGTTTCCTGCTCATTCTTGTTTCTATGCTACTCAGAAAAAACATTTGTGGAACAATCAGTTTTCCTGCTTCGACATCTGTGTCTGGGTAGGAGTCAGATGAACAGAAGAATATTGACATGGAAACAAAAATATTTTATATTTTGCTGAGCAGAAATGATGCTGACTCTTCAACGGTAAGGATATAGTAGAGTCAAAATAGGTCAAGTGGAAAGCTGCTCTTCATAGCACTGGTTCAGTTGGACAGGAGAGATGCACTGCAGAGCAGATCAGTGGTATGACTGATATACAGTGGGATACCTAGGGTGGCAGTCCATTTCATTCCTCACTCTGATAAAACTTATTAAATTCTCTGCTTGGCAAAAGACCAACACAATGTAAAATGAGTTTTGGGCAAACACAGTTTTCGTAGATTGGCATGAGTAAAGTAGACCCATGTAAAAAATGGGGAAGTGGTTGATTGAGACTTTTTATTACAAGATTCTCTTAATTTCCCATCTGCCCAAATGAATATATTTTTCTGTTCTTCCTGGCTCTGTCTTCTTTTTTGCACAACATATGCAGTGTTAGAAGTCCAGTATGTAGTAGGATATATTTTGATATTTTGATGTATTAAAAAATTAATTAATTTGCAAGAAAACACTTGGTATGAAGAACGGCTAAGTTCTTTTCATCCTACTTAAAATAAGAGCATGTTTATCCCTGAGGAGAAGATAAATTTTGAAGACAAATCATTACTATCTTCACTGGTCAGCTAGATGTGAGTATCATTATGTCATTTAAATAATTTGTTAACAGCCAGACTGAAATACCATTAAATTTCCCAGTGAAGTCCCAATATTTCAAGCCTAATCATCTTGAAGAAAAAAAACATGTCCTAGAAATTCATCATTTATAGGTCTGTTAGTTTATCTGTCAATTACAGTAATACTTCATGTATATGTAGTTTCAAAACAAAACCTTAGTTCAAACACAGCTCTGTCTGGGCAGTTTCTTTCTTTTTATTTTTGCAGTTTTTTTGGTAGTGCTTTTGGTTTTCCGTGTTTCTTTGTCACCTGAGTAATTCATACAGGTGGTGAAAAACTTTTCATAATAGACAGAAGAAAATGTTTTGGAAGGATGTAGGTTCTTTGTTAATTGTCTTTGCTGTCATACTGGTTAAGGTATTCTTTGCAGAAGCCACATGTCAAATGGCGTTAAGTATTGACCAGGGTATGACATTCAATTTTATGTAAGAACTGCTTGGAATTGAGCATGTTCCAAAACATCTTTTAAAATGTAAATAGCTCACTAAGAGTGCTACCTGGAGGCTCTGCCTGCTTTAATGACTGTATGAGGCCAGGGCAAGGAAGAGGGAATTAGTGGGGAAGAGAAGATGGCCAAAGCATTTACTGGTTTTAGGGATTGCTTTAAAAAATCCTGCCAAATTTTATCTCTGGTTTATCAAATAAGCCAGTACCTACATATTTTTTCAGAATATTTTTACTAATACCAAAACCACACAAATGCACTTTTTGCAAAATAACGAGTAAATGTCTGGGACATACCTAAAATTATAGTATATAGACACAGAAGAAACATTCAGAAGAGACTTGGAATTTGGTTCTGGTATATCAAGGCTATCAAAGAGGACACAAATTTATCAAAGGGTTTATTTTAGTTTCTTGAATAACTAAACTAGGTAAGTATAGAAGGATATAATTTAAGAAATTACTGTATATTATTAGGTGATTTAACTTCCATATTAGATATCACACTGAAAATTGTTCCTTAAACCAAGCTCTTTAGGAAATGGTCATTTGGCTGTTGCTTGTATCAAGCTTGTTTAAACTACATAACTAATTTTTTGGACTTTTCTTCTTCCATCTTTACTGTTATATGAAGCACACCCTATTTGTGGTTGGAACACGACAATGAGAAGTACATGACCAGAGGTACGACATAAATCCACGAGACTTCCTTGCAGCCAGCTACAATGGAGAAAATAAACAAGCGCTGAAGTGGTTGCAGGAGGTTTGGAGGTAAGAGGGCAAACAGGGAATAAGTGCTGTTTCCAAATTTTGATATTCTACTGCACAGTAATTAGTAACACCATTCTTAGGTAATCGCAACCTATCAAAATCAAGCACACACTTTATTACTTTATCTTCAGCCCAAAGAAGAAAGGACAAATTTCCAATCTTTTAAATGTTTCACTGCTCTGTTCACCTGTTCAAATTCTGTTGAGTTGTCTGGAAAGCTTGCATAAAAAAAAGTCAAGTTGCTTTTTCACTACCATAATTCAAGAACAGTACATTCTGACTCTGTTACTGTGAAAGCATATCTCTGAGAAGTTCAGCATTAGAAATCTGGGTTCGTGTTTTCACTGGAATAAACGATACTTTGTGTTTCAGCTTATAAGAAGAAAACCCAAGCATTTTCTTGAGAAGGCCCTGGTGCTTTTGAAACATGTGCTGATTAGTACTGGTGTGTCACCAGCTGGAACTACTTAAACTAGAGAGCACTTTTTATTTTTCCCCTCTCCTTTGGTAACTGGCAAGTATATTTTCTGCCTATAATCAATGGCTTTTATATTCTGAGTAATATCTTTAAGTATGAAGAAATATTATAGCAGCTAGAGAAGATATTGATTTTAAGTAGAAAATACTCTTTCCAAATAACACTCTAGATGACTGAAATAAAAAGAAAATCTGTGACATCACTAATATGGCCAATAGAACTGTCACTTGGTAAAATAATGAACATGAGTAAATGTGGTTCTTAATTTATCTTCTGTATGAACCATGGCACACGCACAAGGGAAGGATCAAAGGAGGCGTCACATACAAAGACCAATCTCTTGAGCTAGTAAGTGGAAAAATCCCAACTGGGTATTGCATAACAGAGCATCAGATGCTCTGTTTGGTTTTAGGAAGAAAATTGGAATGGCAAATATAACTTTTACTGTCCTGAAGGCTAACAGGTAGTTAACAGCCCATGGATAAATATATGTGTTGCTGTACAGTTCTAGTGCATCACAGCTGATGTTATTTCAGTCTATCCACCGTGGTCTTGGTGAACACCATAATCTGTATTTCCACTGATCCTTGTTAAGAACTGATTATTTTAGCTACTATTGGAAATACATGATGGAGAGTAATGGGAGCAAATTTCTTGGAGATAATGTGCCCATCTCAGAGCTTGCTCAGTTTAACGGAGATCAAGAGAAGAGCCAACACTGTTCTGGTTGGTTTTTTTTGTCATAAGTGCTATCTGGCAGTGATCTGTGTATCTGTGTTATCATCCAGAAAAACTAAATAGATTCATTTTCTGTTTATAAACTTTGCTTTGTGAAAGCTCTGGCAAAAGGAAGAGGAATGAAAGAATTCCTTTTTTTTTTTCCCCCCTGATACATGGCAACTTTGGAAATATCTTTGCATTCTTGAGGAAAAAGTTACTTTCTAAACTGATGGACCAGCAGTTTCTAGACTAGTAATCTGAACATGTCCAGTGACAGTCTTACTGTTTTTACAAATTCCAGAGATTTCAGAGGAAATGGCTCACGATAAGAGAGAAGACTTGAAAATAATGAGAGATCTCACTCCTTGAGAATTATGAGCCTCAACACCTAGATTTTAAGTTGAGGCTTTCATTTGTCTGCAAATCAGCTTACCAAGGAAAACACTAAGTGATAGCTTAGCACCCTACCATGTCCACAGCCTGGTTGCTACATTTTGAAGTACTTGAAGCACAAATCTTATCTCCCATTCCATTCCCAAGTGTACACCTTGTAGCTGAATCTAGAAACTACGAATGTAGGAACATCACAGGAACAGCTGGTGAATGCACAATCCCCTGATTCTCTCTAAAAGATGTTTCTGTAAGATTTTAGGGTGGTCATGAAAGATGTTCTCTTTAGCCCCAGCCCTCTATTTAAAAATCGCTGCTGCCTAAATTTTATAGGAGGGAGATCCATGAGAACTGTCCTGGTTTCCCTCTCTGCAGGTGGCCCTGTCCTGCTGAATATTTTATGAGTGAAAACCAGGAAAAGAAATACACTAAGGATATACAATGAAGGAACTGCCACACCAACCTCTGTCCATTCAGGGGTACTTCTCTGAAAAAAATGTAAGATATAAACTGCAGCCTATTTTCAGGTATTATTATAAATTTTAACCTGTGATGTGTAACTGAACTTCACAAAAAGAAATCTGTCACTATGTCAGTGATCTTCTGCGTGAACAGCAAAGGTGGGATTTCCAGTTAGCACTGTCTGCACAGCTGGAGCTAGATGATTGACAAGGGAAGAGGGAGCATGCATGATCAGTGATGTTGTTTTGTTATCTGTAAATTTACTATGTCTCTTGTAACTACTGAGCAACTCCCCTGCTTGCTTTTGAGAAGCTTCAGTGTGCCTGCTCCTGTGCTTGGCGAAGATCTTGTCCTCTAATCAGATGAACATTTCTGGTGAAGTTTTATTTCTGTCCTTAATCTGAAGCTGGTTTCTAGGACACCATGACCTGCTGCAGATGAGATGGGTATCTCATTAGAAGGCCGTTTCTTTTTCCCATGAGTGGCTCTGTGCTCTAGGAAAACTACACAAGTGCCACTTACCATGGAATGTGTTTAACCTTAATTTGAAGGCTTTGTTGGTCTAGAATTTACATAGTATATCAACAGAGGAAGACAGGCCCCCAAATATTTAAGAGACACAAAATATTAAGACATAAGGAAGTGAAATCTCCTGCCTTTGGCTCTCAGTATCAGGGCCTTTGGAATGAAGTTAAAGTAACTCAATAGAGTAAAATTGGCTCATGACATTTCTTTGCACTTCGTTTGAAGCAGAAGGCTGATGAGCATTTGAATATGTGACCATCTTGGATATGTAGGTTTTAGAGCAAAGAATTAACGATGTTTTATAACCTCAGTGGAAAGAAGCTTCAGTAGGCTGTGCTGACAAACCCTCTTTTGATATTTGAAAATGGAACAGCCAAAGAAAGATTTAAAAAAAAAAATATGCTACAGGCTTCATCTTGCAAGCTTTCATAAAAAGGTGAGATGAAAGAGAGCAGATGGATTTATCTTTTTGCTTAGCAGCAAAACTACGAATCATATTCATATAAACAGATCTCTCAGCCAAATACAGCTTGACAGTAATTCTATAAGATTTATCAAGTCAAGGGAAGTGATTAGGTCTGATGTCAAGAAATAATATGAAAATAGGATATTTCATGTGATTTCAATATTTCAGAGTTGAGTCCATTAAATACAACTTTCTGATGAAAATGTTATCCTATGTTGCAAAAATTTTGATTTTTATATATTCTCTACAATGCTGCAAAATTCTTATACCATTCAAATTCTCATTTTCAGTAATCTTAAATGCTACTGAAATAATTCTCAGAGTGCAGATAATACGTGACTTTGAATTTTTATTTAATGGTCAAGGTGAATTTTAAGCTTTTAAGACAGGTTTCTTGGATACAAATCCAAAAAGGTATTTTACATGTAAAGGCCATGTATACAATACTCTCTTGAAATGTGAAAGCTTCAGACAAAATACATGGTGTAAGATATTAAATAAGATGCATCATAGTCTTGCTTTCGTCTTTCTGTGACACCCAAAAGTAGGTCTGCAATGCCATAAAAAAAAAATTGAGGCATTTCCTGTTTCATCAAGGCTCTCAGATATAATTCATTCTAATGAAATCTGTCTAAGTCTCTAAAATGTCAAATTTCTATTTATTGAGTTCTACAAACCACCTGTTTAAATGGGGCTAGGTTCCCAAGCACTGTGTCTCACAAGCTTCTAACTCTCTTTGACTCCATAGGAATCAGACTCCTAATATGCTTTGGTAGGTTTGACTTCTTTGACAGATTTAACTACATAGAGAATTCAGAACTTATTATTTACCTAAGTCCTGTTTTTATGAGTGATTTAAAGCCAGTTTGAATGAAAAGACAATAATAAACTTGCCTTCTCAAAACCCCTAATGTACCTAACTCCTGTTGATTTTACTGGAAGTTGGGTAGGTAAATGACTTCTGGATGGGATTACTTTTAGGCTTTTCATGTTATTTACCAGCACATATTAAATGGAAGAGTTGTACTGCTTTGTTTACTTGTATAATCTCTCATTACTATTGTATTAACTCTTGTACTATTTAAAGCACACTGTACTTTTTGGAAACATTTACATGGTTTGTGTAATGTTTGATTCAGCTGTCATATACCTTTGAAATGATTAACTGATAGCCCAAACCACAGCATCAGAAGAGGAGGTCCTTGCTGATGAACCTGGAAGATGAGGCCTGAACACACAGCATGCAGTGCTAGGGAAGGTGTGCTGCAAAATCACATTTACAAAAACATGGCAGGCGGGGACTGCTTGTGCACAAGAGTACTGGGTAAGCCAGGGAAAAAACTGGCACTAAAACCTACAGATATCTACTTCAACTACTGTTGTTGAAGTGCACAAACTCTGTAAATTGAATTCCCAGTTGTAGGAGCTCTAACAAAACTTTTTTAAAGGGGAATTTTGCTGATATTACAATACCAAGTCATGTTTGTTCAGCTTGAAGCTGATGACTGTGATTTAGGAGGAAAGAAAAGGATACCAAATCTGGCAGGTTCTTTCTAATGGCACTGATATCTCTCTCCTAGTTATACTGAAGAATAAAAATCAAGAATTTTTATAATGAGTATGAAATCTGTGAGAACATTAATAGCATTAGTGATGCTAGAAGCGTCTTTAGGGAGAGAATGATTAATTGCCATCCTTCTCAGTGACCTCTAGCCCCATGGAAAAACTGTTATTAAGATTAGATTGTTGTGGTCTAGGAACGGTATTCCCCAGTTTAGTGTTCCCACTGAAACCCTCCAAACCATGCACCGCTCAATCACTCCCCCTTCTCCAGAAAATTATGTGAGGTGGTATAGAATAAAATCTGGGTCCTATCCATGCCTCCTCTTGACTACTGCAAAAATTACCCCTGTCCTGGCCAGAAGAAGGACACAGATACAAGCAAATTCCTCTGAGTAGGTTTCCAAACTACACTCTCAGGGGGATGGTATTTTTCAAAGCAGGTATCTCAAGTTAAACTCCTAATCCTTAATTAGAGTTCTGAACAAAACCATATAGATATGCTTCAATTTATATCTTACAAAATTTCCCAAAAAAGTTTCTTTCAGGTGAAATATGGTGGACATGGGTGAACTTTTGCTTTTCTGGGGCATAGTATGGAATACTTACTATTAGAGGTTGTCTGACAATTGTATGCTTGGCTGATAAAGAGAGGAGGAAGTGGTGGGGGGGGAAACTCCCTGAGAACTTGAACTACATAGATAACAAATGTTTTATTAATATTGCAATCTGGTTATTAAAATTCTTATAGTGATGCCTCTGCCAAATCAAGGTCCAAATGAGACAATATGGCAAAGTCAGTAGTGCAGATTTTTATTTAACAGAAAATTGTGAGGTAAAGAGAGATAGAAAGAAACAGGGAACAAGAGTGCAAAGGGATATAGTCACCACCTGTTGAATCCCATGACCTGATGCAATTTTGATGTCTGATAGTCACTGTCTCAATGCACCAGAGGTGAGGAAAGCCCACCAAAACTCCAAATTTCCATGGGTTATATTTGCTCACGTTTGAGATGGAACACCCAAATACCTCCCCTGGGGGTGGGGAGTTTCACACTGAGTGATGTAATGCTGTGGATCAGGAGACACTCTGGGAACATTTGTGGTCCATGACACATCCTAAGACACCACAGCTGCCTTTCAAGTTACCAGTTGAGTCAATTGTGTCCTATCTACAGATATTAATGACTCAAAAGATCTCACAGGAAGCCTTAATGCTTTCTATGTTTTGTACCGAGGAGTGAGGTGATCCTTTGTACATCTACTTGAAGAGACCTGGTTTTTGTTGGTTTATGACATTTTAGAAAGACCAGGGTAAAACCATGATGTTAATTCTTAATGATGTCTTGAGTGAAGACAGAGCCTTTCAGCCAAGACTGGGAATATTTGAACAAAAATTTACCAAGTTACTCAGTGACACAATCTTCTTGCTTTGTGGTGTAGGTATAAAAGAACTTGAAAAACAAATGCTGCTTTTTTCTTAAGTATCCTCAACAGTACTTAGAAAAGTAGGAGAAAAGATTTGTCACTTTCAGAAGGCCTGAAACGTAAATGAGTGAAAAATGATCTTAGTAGAGATTATAAAGGAATAATTAATGGTGCAATATGCTGAAATGAATATGCGTGTCAGGCTGCAAATGCATTCATGGAACTATCTTTTATCTTCAGAAACGTCTTTCATGGTGTTCTGAATACGGATGATGAGTACTTAGATCAATCTATTTTGTTGAAATTTAAAATGTGCTCTTGTTTTCTTTTTTTCTGTCTTTTTTTTTTTTTAATATGCAGTATAATCACTAAATTAATTTCCCTTTTAAGAGAGTTCTTACAAATCTCATTTTTACACATAATAATTTTCTGGAGATCAAAGACTGTTATCATTAGCTAAAAGTCTTTAAGGCTTTGTGAATTCGAGATCATGCAAACAGCAAATGAAGAAGTGTTGGTATTAGTTGGTGAATTCCTGGCATTACAATATTTTGTCCTGGACTGACATTGCTGTAGATGTCTCCTGAATTGTAAGTTACTATTTTGATTTAATAATACCTAACTGCAGATGTCAAAGATAAACAGTTGTGCTGATAGAAAATTTTACTTTGCATATTGATCTCTTAGAAGCCCACGTAATAAAACTGCTAATAATTTATTTTCTCTCTGCAATATAGAAACGAGGTTTTGAGTATCTGTTTTGCAGCATGGTGACTTTGCAGTACCAGCAAGTGGGTTACCTACCTTTGCTTTTTTCTTTTCTTTTTTTTCTTTTATACTTATGCTATTCTTTCCAGTTGTCCTAGAAGAATGTGTTCCTCTTTTTACACCCCCTGCAGTAATCTGTTAATAACAAAGCCAAAAAGGCCTGCCATTGGTTTACTGTGTTGTGTGAAAGTAGTTGTTGACAGCATACACATCTGCTGCCTAAAATGACATTTTTTTGTCTGACAGGTCTTTAATTCTTGTCTCCTTAAGCAGTACTGAGGTCCTCAGTGCACTAAAGAAACTTTAGAAATCAGCCAAGTTTTGAATACTTACAATATGGTTGTTTAACATTCCCATGGTGTTGTTCGTCAGCTATTTGTTTAACTTTGGGATTTTAATTTTAATTTTAATACTGTTTAAGAGCATTTTCAGAACTCCTACTAGCAAAATCATTATCCATGTTGTTGGTCAACATACATGACTTGCTACGGAAGGTACCATCAAAAATATGATCTTTCAAGTGTTTCTGGTGATAGTCAGAAAGTAATTCATGCACAGAGAAAATGTGCTGGTCTAGCAATGTGTTGGTCTGTCAATATGGTTTTTGCTGTCAAGTTTTACTCAGAATAAATATATCTATAAATGTCCTTTCTATGAATATATAAATTCACCTTCTATTTACATTTCCTACTTACTAACAGGGGTTGAAAAGAAGCTAAAAATAAATAGTTTTTTCAATTTACTTGCTTCCCTTTATAGTTCTGCTCTTTAACTTGTACCTGTGCATGAAGCTTCATAGCTTCCCAATGTTTACTTGAGAGAGATCAATATATTGATCTATGGTATTTCTGTAAAGCTACCTTTTCTACTATATTTTATTTTTGGTCTTTAAAAACTGTGTGTTTGGGTCTCACTTTGACTGAGGTGTGCTGTGAGGACACAGATTCAGCAGGGTAGAATGAAAGATGTCCCTTGACTTCTGAGTGGATGCCATATACTCAAGTTTTTGTCCTCATATTGCCTAGGTGGTTTTGCATGTTAGAAAGACAAAAATTTTGACAAAATGTATGTGAAGAGTTTTCACAGCAGTCATTAATATTAGGAAAATTCAGCAAGTCTAGTTAATAGATCTGTTTCTCTAAGGTCACATTTTGGTTTTCACTGATTTATTATAACATGCAGAAGAAAGGGCAGAGGAAACATGTAATCTAATGTGGCAAGATCTGTTTGGAAAAGAGAGAAACTGATTTATTTAGCATAAAGGAAATGCAGCCATGCAGAGAGTTTTACATATGGTAGTAGCTTGAAAGTGTCTAGTTTTGCTGCTTTAGCATCTCTGTTGAAGTATAACGTAGTTTAAAAAATAAAAAAACCCCATTTTTTGTCTCAGTGGAAATCAGTGTGTTGAAAGTAGATGACAGTGTAATCTGCAGACTGACAGATATTTTGACTCAGCTGAGATCTTTAGAGCGAGGAGGTGCAAGAACCTAAGAAGCCAGCATGTCTCCCTCCCCACATGGCATTATGAAAGAAAGGAGGATAATTCTGAAGTGGCCTACAGTGGTAATTGTATGAGAGATCTCAACAGATTGAGACGTCATGTAGCAGCTCTGCTGAATTTAAATAGTCAGTATTGCATGCAAGTTTATGCCTTTTCTTGGAGTATGAAGTGTGAAAATGAGATGGCTAGGTGTCTAAATCACATAAATGACTATTTTGTATGTCACTGTTGCAGATAAAAGTCAGTAACAGCAAATAATATGAATGCCCTAAAATACATTTTTAAATCAAATAAATTACTCTTTTTATATGTCTACTGATGACAGTTTATTAAGAGAGCTAAAATAACAACATGCAGCTACTTATTGAAGCGTTGTTTTCACAGCAGTACAATAGGGAATGCCTTGTCTTTTTCCCTTTACTGCTACCAGAATTTACAACATTATTCTGCATCCTTTACTTTGAGAATTTTAGCCCATGGAGTCTTAAGCATTTGAGGAACCGAGGGGTATATGGAAACTGTAACCAGAGAAATGACAGCTGACAAAGTAAAGTGTCCAGCTGCAAGAATTTATCTTTAAAAATAACGGTCTTTCTATATTGCTGCTCAAAGATGTGGTTCTATGGCCCTTACATAGGATTTCTTTGAAGAGATATTTTCTTGTCAGGTGTGAACTAGCCAGAGAAATTAAGCTGTATTCACACTTCAGACCTTGTTTGCTGTTTAACAGGTGCAAGTTAAATGAAAAGTTTACACTTGCAAAGTTTTCAAAAGTTGGGCAAGTAGTGAAGCGAAAATATTTTATGTTTCAGCACTTAGGATATCAATATCTACTAAGCTTTTGATACAATGAAGCAAATGCTTTTTAGTATCCTTTAGTGATGCAGGCCCAAAGTGTTTACTCTTTACAGCTATTCCTATTTTGATCCCTGCTGATCTGCTTTCCCACATACTCTTCCTTTTAATAGTACATTAAGACTTCACAGCCAAGAGAACTATTTGGTAGTCTTTGACTGAAGGCTCTCTATCACAATACAAATTTATGAAACTTAGCTATGAAAATGCATTTTGTTAAATACAAACTTTTGACATTTATGGTTGGAAGGAGAGGCCTGTTTGAGAAAAGCTATGTCATTTTGTGTCTTATATCTGCATATGGCAGCATGCCTTCTCTCAAGGAAAAGGCTCCTTATGAGGCCGTGTTTTTAAATTCACATTAGTTTGGTTATTTGGCAATGGTTCTGAGTAGATGCACCTTGAATTTGTGAGGCTGGTGTCTCTCTGTTTATTGTTTGGCACGAACGTGTTTTGATGAAGAGTACAGTTTAATTGAAACTTTGATTAAAGACTATTTCAATTTTTGCCACGTTGGTTGCTTGGCAAAATGTCAGCATGAAATCAGCAGTTTAAGCATATAAAATAGACCATTTTAAGCCAGTGGTGTACAGTGGGTCACATTTAGCAATGTCTTAGCTCTAATTGATTCCCTGGAAGTGCATTTAGGTTTAAGTTGGCTCATTATTTTAAGCTAAACCTGTGTTATTTGCATAGAGAGCATGGTTAGGGTTTGGGGGCATGTAAGCACTGTATCACAGTTAATGAATGATGTAGAATGAGGTTCAGTTGCCAAGATGTTTTAGTTTTTCCTTTTTTTATTTCTTCCCTTAGGGAATATTTGCTAACCGTGTTGGAGCTTTAAAGCCCAACTCTTATTTGAAAGTTCTGGGCATCCCAATAGTGTTCAGATTGTGTTTTATCACTATTTCTTTAATTTCAGGAGATGGCTTTGGTACCATCCCTAAAATTAAACTGTGATCTGTGCAGGAAAAGATACGGAGGGATGTTTGGGAAGCAATAGCACAAGGGCCATGTTTTATGATTCCTTCTCAAATCATAAGGTGTTGAAGAGCATGGTGTAAAAGACTCAAGTTACTCTGTTACTGCTCTCAGAAATATGTAAATATATTTAATTTAAAGTAACAATATCATTATATAAAATGAGACGGATTAAATGTTTATACAGCTACTGCCTTGTATTTTTGGTGCTCATTCTCAGTAATTATCAATTGTTTGATATTAAGTGACAGCGTATCTGTCTTTGTAGCTTTAAATTACATGTTCTTTGAAAAATTGTAATTTAAATTTAAATTATTGCTGGTATTTTCATCAGGGCCACCAAAAATCACATTACAGATAAATAATCCTTAAGAGACTTTTTTCTTTTTTTTTTTTCTTTTTTTTTTTTGGTGGGCTTTACTTGTTTTGAAATTGGTGAGAGTTTCATCAGTAAATGAATAATGATACCTTAAAAGTTCTGCACACTACTGTGGTGATGGGTGAGGGCCTGTCACCCTGCAAGTATTCTGCTGCCTCGAGCTGGGACATTTTTCGTGTTGTTCTCTCTATTGAAATAAATTCTTTCTCTCATGGGCCTTGCCTTATGTGCACAGAAAGAAAAACAAAGGAACAATAATGATGTAATGATGTTTAATAGCACTGCGAAGGCCTGAGAAGGCACTGCAAGTGTGCATGCTAACGGAGCATTTAGCAGAAAGAGAGGAGTGCCTATACAGAGTGCACAGAATTCTGGGGAGTAGTAGCAGTACAAGTTTAACAGACTCCTAATTAACGTTGCTTGTGTGTAGTATTTATGGCTGTTTCTGCCTTCTGCATTTATGCAACTTGATAGTATTGAAGTTGTATTTTGTTAAAGATAATAGATAATTTTTTTTTTCTGGTAATTGCCCTTAATAGTTTAATAAATAGAAAATGCAATGGGATAGCACCGACCATGTCATTGATGTCTTTTGATTTAAGAGAGAAAAATTACCAAATGCAGAGTTAATGACAGTTGACAAAAACCTGGATAAAAGAGTGAGACAAGCCCTTTCCTCTGGAAATAAGTGAAAAATGCCAGTGGAATTCCTGGGGCTGGATGTTACCTTAGGTGTACAGGTTATCTTTCAAAATTCTGTCTTTTGCAGATCTAGACTAGAAGCGCAGAGCTTAAATTTTTGATATTTTCTCTATGCAACTTATGAGTGTGCAAGTTTATGCAACAATTCATTTGTGAAACAGTTCTGAATGAGAAGATTAGTTTAAAAAATTTTTAACTGTAAGAAATTGTAGTCTTCTATAAACCCAAGCTTGCTAGGGCATCTATTGTCTGTTCTGCAGCTGATATTCACATAGTATGGAGTATTTGGTGTCAGAGATTATTACCCTATTTTCATATTTCAGCCAGATTTTACTAATGGTTTCTGAACTCACTGACAATGGGGATAGCATGCTACCTCTGCTTCCCTTAAAAAACCATGCAAAAAATTAAACTCCAGCTAAGCTATATCTAATCTGGCAGAAGAATTCCTTCTTTGTTCTCTTGTATTCCTCCAGCCTTCCTCTGCCCTTCCCTCCCTTCCCAAAAACTGATGTGTATATCAAGATATCCAAAACACTCTCCTACGTATCTCAAGGAAAAAGAGAGCAGTTATGCAAAATAGGCTGGGAACCAGTAGGTTTCTCCTGCCTTTCTTTTTTCTTTGTTTCCTTATGATGCAAGAAGTTGATTTTTCTTTAGAGTGACTAAAAAACTACTTCATAAATAATTCTTAAAGGCACCAGGTATTATCTTAGATAGATGTCCTGATAGACCTGAGAAAGCTGTCTTGCTTTGATACAAGGTTTATGACTAGGTGAAACTGGGAAGCTCTTTGTTCTATTTCTTTTTTTTTTCCTCCTGAAACAGCTTCTGGGCTTTTAATGCCATTTTTGGGGGGCTGACTTATACTCCTGCCCTGTTATTGTGTGTAAAGATTCTTCTCTTCTCCAAATTGTGAGAAGTATTTTTCATAGGCATTTCTCATGCATGAGAAGCTTCCTTGTGAATGACTCTCGAATTAAAATATGTCCCTTTTCTGTGTTGTTCTAAAATTTCACTTCTTATTGTGTATTATTATAATGATGTTTTACACTCTTTTCAGTGCAACTACTTCAGATAAGCTCCTTATAACTAAGAGTCAGGCTCTTAGTGTTTAATTTTTTTTTTTTTGCAGAGTTATCAGATGCAGTGTATTATTTTATTTTTTTGCAGAGAGCTTAGAAGAGCAGTGTTGCTAGGACAGTCACAATTTGGAAAGTGTATAAGCTGACAAGCTCAGGTCTAAATTGTACAGATTTCTTTCCAGTTACGTCTTTTTATTTGTCCATGGGGTTGTGATAATTGTGTAGTGTCCTCCAAAATATCATGAAAGTAAAACACTGGCATAACTAGCATGAAAATTCATGAGACTGGAACTTTGAAAAACTCAGAAAATAATGCTCTTTCCACAACCAAACAGTTCCATATCTTTGTGCAAGCCAGTAAAATGGCACTGGAGTTCAGAACTAGTGAAGAAAAGAACAAATTCCGATGCCATTGCAGTTGATAGTGAAATTTCCTTGGACCAGGGTGTCTACAGACTTGCTCAACATTTACAGAATGAGTAAGAATCCTCTGTCTCTTGTGGTTTTCCAACAGAACAACTGAAAATTTCATAATGAAATATTCAGTGCGCAGAAATGTTAACTAATGAGGCGAAGCCCAATGCCTGTGGCTAGTTTTTGGCTCTGTTAGGTTGATACAGATCTTTCAAAATGTTGGCAACATCAACAAGTCCTGGCTTTTGGAAATTTCTGCTTGAAAATATTGACTGATAGAAGGAGAAGAGAAAAAGTTTATCAGGTGTTCTGTGGATTCTGCTTATTAAGTTCAGTGCAATCATCTATTTCCTTTTTCTCCTATGTCCTGTCATCTGAGTTCTTTGCCATCCATTGGCTCTAGACTTCAACTATGTGCTTTTGATCTATGCTTGTTGCAGCTGTTCCATGCCGTGTAGAGTGAGAATTAAGCCCATAGGTGTTACTGAAACAAAACCAGATAACAGGAATACTGGAGGGGAAAAAAAAAAACCCTCATATTTTCTGCAGTAGTGCTTTGGAGATGATACATGAAAGTGAAGTGCTCCCATATGTTGTGACTGAATGATCGACAAATTACGTTAAAAAAACCCCAAACATTGAAGAGGCTTCAGGAAAGTTACACATCCTTGTAAGGAGAAAAGCAATACAAAAGCACTGAGTGTCCTTTATGCCAGATAGTTTAGTGTCTAAGCATTTAAAGGTCAAAAAGGAAAGACAAATGGTATAAAGTAAGGGAATTTGTTTGTTTCAATCATGTTTGACTGTCAGAGTTCTTTAAATCCTTGATTGTACCCAAAATGTATAATCTTTTGTTTCCTAGCTGAGGGAACACGTAAAATCATGAGAGCTTATTGTAATTTTTAAAAATTTGCAGCTCATTTAGCTATAGTATAATTAAAAATGGTGTTTGAACTCTCTTTCTTATGCTCTCGGTAAGGACACGAATTTGGAGCAAAATTTGCATAATAACATTTGCTTTTGTCGATGTTCAGAGCAGTAATATAATTAAAAAGGTGAAAGGCTTAAGAGATGATGGTTCATAATGTACTTATTAAAACTCTGATTAAAATAAAATGTCTAGGAAAAAAGGATTAACCGGCTTTGGTGTTTCATTTTTGATTTTTCTCATTATGTGTACGGTAGCAGATGACTCAACAGTGCTGTAAGAGAAAAAGCACTATAAGTTACTGTTGCTTGGGCAAACCTATTCAACTGGAGTTTTTAACAGCTGTTCCCAAGCTTCATTAAGGCTCATTATAAGTTGTCATGTAGCAGAGAACTTATATTTTCAGATGATCTGTGCACAGCAGTAAAGATAAAAGTCTATCTTAAGGCTGCACTAAACAGAACAGAAGATGGTACATATTAAAAATAGATTACTGAAATTCCCTAATTAGCTAGCACAGACCTATAAAAGCAAAGCACAATCAGTGAGTTTTAAAGATGGACGGGGAAGAATGGCTCATCTATGGATGGACTCTCAGACTTGAGTCTGATAAAATCATTTAAAAAATTATTTACCAATTATCCTTTAATAACATATGCATCCTTAATCACATGTTTGTGTGCTTTTATTTTCCCAGAATCTAATGCCTAAGTGGTCTGTTAAGAATTGTCACATCTGTCTTATCTGACAGCAGAGAGGAAAAAGGTAATTTCAGTCTAATTTTTTATTGATATTGTGCAAAATACCTGATTCTAAAGTGATACATTCCATGAATTTAAGTGTTGAGTCTAAGCAGGGCTTCGAATGTGAATACATCTGACTTTTGGAGAGGGTAGACTGGGGAAGGGCAGTGATAATAACACACTTCTCCATTTTGCAGCATTACAAGTGGGTTCCCATGTCTCATTTAGCCTCCTATAAATAACTAATATTTGTTCCTCCTGTATTTTGAATGGTGGGAGTTGCAGACCTTTCGAAGACAGTGAATATGTGTTCCACAAAAAGCTAAAAGGAGGAATATGGCAAGATCAACAAAACTTCTTCTCTTGAAGACAAATGATGTGAGAGGAGACTCAGTAATACCCTAGATTTTTTAACCCACCTCTCTTCCTTCACAATGTTCTGGAACATGAGCATAATGCCAGTCATTTGCTAAAGTGATGATTCTGTGTGAAATCCTGATTCTTTTCTGCATATGCTGTCAGCAAGCGAAAGGGCAGGGGGTGAACGAGGCAGAGAATCACAGCACAGATTTCTCTCCAGTGGGTGTCCCTCATTCTGAGAGGATTGAGCAGGATCAGACAAAAATGAACCTGTAACTAGAATTTTTGCAAATGCTTCTGCAAGTCTAGCTGGAAATCCGATCCCTCAGTGTTTTGATATTTACCCAGAGATGCACTAGGTTTTTTCAGTCTGGTTTTTTGGTGTTAAAAAAGATCTGAGCAATACATTACTTCGTAAGAAAAATTAATCTCCTGATGTTGTTCTCTGTAATAAGCATCCATGCAGCAAGAGCCTAAAAATAACTATTTCCAGTCCTGCTATTATTCTGCCTGTAATGCAGCAATCCTTACATTCAGAGTTGGATTCTGATGGGAATAAAAATCTGTTAATGTTCATAAAACAACTCTTCCTCTTGTTGCAGGTGTTTTGTTTTGAATTTTGCAGGTATTTTCAAATCTCAGTACTCTCAGTGCCCTTAACTAGTAATGGATATTATGCAATGGGTGATTTCATTAGCTCTGCTCATTTCATTAAACCAGTATGTTATCTGGTATGATAAATAGGTTGTTCTCATTGAGGAGAAACCATCTAATGGGCAGAAGGATGTCTTTCAGGGCAAGACTGAGACGTATGATAGTGCCTTCTGACAATAAAGGCTATTAGTAACTAGAGCTACCAGTGTCAGCTGCCTCTGCTTAAAAATTTGCCCCAAATTGAAATACTCAGTGAGTCACGTGGGGGAAAAATCCCTGAAGTACTGTGTTCCTTCTGTGTAACTGAAGCTGGATGCAAACAGGTTCTTTTTTTTTTTTTTTTTTGAAATAATACATGGTGGGAAGTCTCTCAATGAGAAAGCAGATAGAGATGCTGAAATGGAGATGATGCAACATCTGACATTTCAGCAGATGGAGGTGCTGGAACAGCAACTTCACAGCTGAGGAGAGCGTAGGGATGCAAGGCATGAAACCTGAAAGTGCTCTGTGGAGAGGGCATGAAAAGGTCTGGAGGAGAGGAGTAGAAATGTCCAGCAGGGAGATAAAAAGGACACAGAGAATAAGAAAACACCAAGTCAGAGGAAGGGCAATATATAAATACCAGCAAGGAAACTTTTATCAAAGATTACATGAGATGGAGAAGGCTGGAAGGAAGAAAATATGAGAGAAAAGACAAAACAAACATTTTGTTGTTCTTGAAAATACGTTCAGACAGAAGTTGCTTCATTTATAAAGAATCTTCTCCAGGCAGTTAATTAGCTTTGTCAGTCATCTGTCGTAAACCAGATTATTGAACTGCTTCATATTTGAAATTCTTTAAACTAACATCTTGACATTGCCAGTAGGTGTGTTAATAATCTGAAGACATGAGAAGAATTTATTAGCTTTGGTGTGCCTGTCTGTGAAATGTAGTAGAGAGTTAACTTCATATTACCCAAACACAACTTGAGCTTTCTCCTGAAAGGTTCTAATTGCATTTTGAAAATGCTTTTAGCTTACTCTGAGGTGGCAAATAGCAGTATGGTCGTGTGGCAGGCTCTGTGTACATAATAATGCATCCTAGTGGAGCAAATGGCAGCTTCAGGAGTGCCACACTGCTAAAGAGAAGTATGAAAAAGGGAAAGAATTTGTATTATTATATTCAGCAAGCAGATCCTAGCATTTTCTGAAATGATTTGAGTGCAATCTTAAGCTGTTTTGATTGCTATCTAAATGCTGAATTGGGCTGAAAGTCTGTTGTAAATGACCATATGGGTTTATCTGCTTGGCATGATGGGTTTTTTTCCTCCCAAAGTCTTTATTCACAATAGCCCTGTTGATTTCAGCAATATGTATATTTTACAGGAATATCTGCATGCGTGTGTGCAGCATTATTTACTGTTTAAATTTAAGTGCTTTTTTCCTGCACCAAATCAACCAGCATGTAATCATTATTTATTTTAAACGTACTCATCACCATGTACATTTCTAATAAGAAAAAAAAGTATAATGTCTCACATGAAGTGTCTATGCCATCCAAATTGAAGTTTGTTAGTTTTTTCACTATTTAGAAAGTAGTATGCCATCCCATCTCCCTTTCTGACTAATGACTTAGTCTTCTTGACAGGCTGGTTTCTGTTTCCCATGCCTACTTCCAACTGCTTTGGCCTTTAGCCTCTTTGCTAAATTAGTCCTTTTTAAAAAAATTTATTAACTTCCATTTGCTGCATTTTATTCCATTCCATTCACACACTCATGTTGTTAATGTTTAAGTCTTGTCTCATCTGTCTTCCAAATCTTACTAATTCCTCTGTTCTGCTGATTTCTTGATGAAAAAAGCCATCCCAGAGACCTTGTGGTCCAGAGGATGCAAAATGCATGGAAACCCTGCTTCAATCCTGCAGCTCCTAGAGCATGCCTAGAATGGCCTCATTCTTCAGGGAATTTAACTCAAATAATGAGATTAACTCAGATCACACTGTAGCATGTACAAAGTAATATTTTTATGAAGACTTATGGGTTGCCCAAATTCACATTTCTCAACCTGCTGGCCATGCAATGGTCACAGTGCAGGAGTACACTGTGACCCCGATTTTCTCCATTCCCATCTAACAGAATCCTCTCTTGTGTTTCCAGTGAACTATTTTGTCATACTCTAACCAGTTTTATAGTGTCTGAATCTTGAAGAATAACGATGTAAAAATGTTACCAAGTTTTCCTTTTATGATCTCTAACTTGGCCTGGCAGATGGTAGTACTGCCTGTAGATCATTCTTTACAAAGCAAGCAGTGCATAGCTCTGCCAGCTTTATCACACCATACTTCATGCT
The DNA here is from genome assembly GCF_000691975.1 of Corvus brachyrhynchos. Taxonomy (NCBI): domain Eukaryota; kingdom Metazoa; phylum Chordata; class Aves; order Passeriformes; family Corvidae; genus Corvus; species Corvus brachyrhynchos. The sequence goes on along the minus strand of NW_008238452.1, from coordinate 1,508,571 downwards.
CATCTCTGGCCAGCTTTGTACCGCCACTTATAATTAATAGTCTCGAAGTCTCAGCTGTGCATCTAATATTCCAGACATTAATCTCTCTTATCATCCATCTTACCTCTACTTATCTTGCATGAGTAACCTACTCCTATGAAGCAATAATTAACCTCCCATTTTCTCTTTTTCATGCCCTTTTGACAAGCCACTTATCTTCTATCTTTTGGGTTAGCTTTTTAATTTTGAGAATTTTTGTCAAAATTCCTTCTCCTCCTCCCAAGTTGTTCACTACACATATCTGTCTTACGTCTTGCCTGCACACCTCCTTAGCTATTGGAATTTGATCAAAGATCTGCTCAGTTCATAGTTGTCATTATAATCATTATAATTTTTACAGTATTGCCGCTGATTTTATTTTCACCTGATCAAACTTTATAATGACCAAGTATGTCAGCCTTTAACATTAGATGCTGTGCACTGAAAAACACCAAGATTGAATATTTCATTTGGAGAAGAAAAATAATAATAATAATAAAAAAACCTGTGCTGCAGAAAATGAGTCTTAGAATACATGTAAAAATCTCTGCAAGAATTACACACTGATGTTTTAGGGGACTTCCTTGCAAAGTGAAGGTTTGTAATCATAGTGTTTGGGAAAAAGGACCACTGATGCAACCTGGTCCAATGAATTGTCATGCAGATTTTGTTAGAAACTTAAAGGAGTGTAGGATTTTATTCCATATGTTTTAAAGGGATTTTCAATATCTTGTGTCACTTTGCACCTCAACCTGGATGATAAATGATAGTATTATTCCACAGAAAAGGTACCCCTGAATTTTTTCCTCTGGCTAGAATTTTAAGGAAAGATTAAGATAAAAAGAATTTTTAGGCTTCACTTTGCAAAGCTACCCAGAGTTCTGATTGCTCAAGTTTAATGTTAAACATTTTGAAAAGCTTGGTCTCTCTTTTCTCTGACCTTGGGATTACAGAAATACTGGTTACTGTTACTACTGATTTCTTTGTAGTTGCACTAGTCTTCCTGCTCGTTCTGTTAGTAGACTGTGATGTTAACGTCACATGTTAATGCAATCTTCAAAGAAACACCAAACAACAAACGATTGTGTTCCTTATGGACTGGATGTATTTGAATAGTGGGAGAATTGCATGGCATTGGAAAGCAAACTGAGGACTCGTGTCATTTGGTCACTTTTCAGAAAATTGGCTTGCTAATAAGAAAGGAAGATGTGCTGCCTATCACTTGCAGGGTCTCATAGCAGAATCTGAAGGAAGGATGAGCATCAGTTAAGAATACATAAACAGAAAATTCCCAAACCAAAAAGAACCTAAAAAAATGATTATTATCTTTTTATGATCCCAAAGAGTGGAGTTCCTCTGATATTTAGTGCAAAGATAGTGTTAATTCCTTTAGGAATGAATAATTATCACCAGTAAGCACTAATCCAGTAGTGCAGTAATTAATTACACTTTGTTGTCTGAGGTCAATTCTGTATGTGAATTAGTTTAATTTTTATGAATTCTTGGCCTTCAATAGATAGTCTGGCTTTCTGACAGGAAGAACCACTTCAAAATTATTTGGGTTTTTTATCATGATTTAATTTAATTGATTTTAGCAATTCTGATAGTATGATCCCAAGTACAGTTTATACATCATTGTAGTAGCCAGTACATATAATTTTTATGGTCAAAATTGGTAAGCCTTGCCAATGTAGGCCAAAGTTCTCTATGTTCAAGTGGTTAATCCCAACAGCTAAGTAACTTAACTATGAGTCTCTCATGTGAGAACTTCATCCTGCAAGTAGGATCTAATGAGTCTTAACCTGAACAGAAGAAAACAGAATGATTTGCAAATAGTGATCTACAATGATCTTAAAGATGTTCAATACCCACTATGCTTTGACACTTGGATTTATCATTAGCAAGCTAGTCACTTTAGCATTATATACTAAATAGGTAGAGAATTTGAAAAATTATGGGGCTTTTTGCTTAGATTCACCAGGTTACAGCTGCACTTGCTGTCAGTCCAGGTTACACCAGCTCTGTGTCACCAGAGTCCTTCCTTCATTGGCAAGGGACTCGATTTACTCTACTAGTATAGTTTTAGTTGGAGAAAAGGATGCTTTGCTTCAGGACAAGTTACTGTCCATACTGCATTTTTTAACTGCCTTGTTATAATATCTTTGCTACAAAAGTACCAGCAAAGAATTACTACCTTGAAACATGGAGAGATTGTTCTTACGGATATGACTGCTAAAGGTTTGAGAATGGCAAATCCTTGCAGACCTACAGACAGCCTGGAGGTTTGCTCCTCTTCTTGTCTTGCAGATAAGATTAATTCTTATCCTAAAAGCTGCTATGTTTTGCTGTTTGCTTCAAAATAATAATTTGAACTTACAAAAGAGATTGATATCTCTAATAATGAAGGAGAAAATACCGGAGTTGATTAGTGTTTCTGGGAATATTTTTAAATCTTGTTCATATCTTATATTTTTATTCTTTTTTAAACAGGCTTTCATGTGATATGAAACAATTGTTCCAATGCTTCTGTAGGTATTTTTTATGCATTGATTTTTTTTCCCTCCTCTCATTACTTTAGTTGAAGGACCCAATTTTGGTTTCAGGCCTTCAGTTTGCAATTAGATCTTGGACTGTTTGAGAGCTGGAGTTGTCGAAGTCTCTTCTAAGCTGTGATTAATGTACTGTGCTGTATTGGTTTGGCACGGCCTGGTTTTAGGTAGCAGGGGGGCCAATAAAGACGGATCCTGTGAGGAAGCTGCTGGAAGCTTCCCACCATGTCGGGCAGACCCAGTGGCTGATGGCTCTGAAGATGGACATGCTGCTGGCCAAAACCGGGCCAATGAGAGAGGTTGGTGATGCCTCTGTGATGACATATTTAAGAAGAAAATCAAAACAAAGTCACAAGATCTTGGGATTCTAGTCAGAGGAGGAGGTGAGAACATGTGAGGGAAACAACATGGAGACACCAAGGTCAGTGGAGAAGGAGGGGGAGGAGGTGCTCCAGGTGCTGGAGCCGAGGTTCCTCTGCGGGCCGTGGTGCAGCCCCTGCAGCCCATGGGGATCCATGGGGGATGCAGAGATCCGTGCGTCCGGGCGGGAGCAGCCTGTCCTTGGAGGGCTGCACCCTGTGGAAAGAGAGAGCCACGGCGCAGCAGTTTTGGGAGGACTGTGTGCCCGAGGGAGGGGGTCAGGCTGCAGCGGGGGCGGTGTGGCTGCTGCGCCTGAGAGGGGACCCATGCTGGGGAAGTTCACGGAGAACTGTGGAAAAATATGTTTTATAGCGCTGGCTTTCGCAGATGCGTTGTGCATTGTAATGCTGGTTTTGTGGGAATGGTTTTGCTGTTATGAGGGGAGGGGACTGGGTGTTGACTTTCACTGGGGCTTAGAGCTGCTTTTCCCACGGACGCTGTGCTGAGATGGGAGGTTTATTGCAGTTGGATAACATCTGGCCAATGAGGGAATTGAAACCTTTTGAAAGTATCGAAGAGTGACAGCGGCCCTTGGCGAAGAGAACTGCACATGCTCTAAAAAAGGCGGGATAGGGGAGGAGTTATGTTAACTAATATTAAAAATAATTTATAAATATGTAATTAGCTGATGCAACCAGAGGGCTATAAAAGGCGGGGCCACCATTTCATGAGTGTGCGTCTGGCCATGCCTCTGTGGGTAGCTATGGGCTCAGCGCTGTTAACTTTTGCTTTGTTGACTTTGTTCCTTATTAAATCTTTCAAACTTTAATTAAAGAGTGAGTTCTGTTCCTCACAACTGTCTCCTGTGGTAGGGACCCCACGGCCTCACAGGGGAAGACTCCTCTTCTGGAGCAGCGGAAGGAAATGAACTGACCAAAACCCCATGCCCTGTCTCCCTGCGCTGTCGGTGGGAAGGAGGGAGGGGCTGGGGGGGAAGGTGTTCTAAGGGCTTCTTTTACTTCTCATTATCCTCCTCTGATTCTGTTAGTAATAAATTCACTTCGCAACTTTAAGTTGAGCCTGTTTCGCCCTTGAGGTGTTTCTCCCAGTCCTTATCTCACTCATGAAGTGTTGGTTTATTGTTTTTTCCTTTTCCCTCCTCTGCCCAGCTGTGGCAGGGGAGGGTGAGCGAGCAGCTCTCATGGGTACCTGGCGCTGGGCCGGTGTCAAACCACGACATGTGCCTATTTAAACTTGGCCTTAGAAACATTAGCTTTCTTTCACAACTTGTGTGGAAATGTGAATAAGGAATGAATTTGAAAGCAAATATGGTTTTCAGCTGTCATATGTGTAATAAATGGTTAAAAGTTTTTTTTTGGTTAAAAAGAAGTTAATAGTTACTTGTTATATATAGTTATTAAGTTGATTATTATTGCGACCGCATGGGTGTAATGCTGCTATGTGATTGCTAGATGGTGACACCAATGGGGGAAGAGTGGTGGGTTTATAGAAAAGAGGGGAACGTTCTGGGATGTTCTTAAGATGACTTAATAATCTATGATGTAAACATCTTGAGGAATTATTGGTTAGGGGGCAAATCAATCACTCGACGCCCCAGAGACTGACGGAGCTGAACACCAATGAGGACCCTAGCAACGAGCCATCAGAGGGAGGATCGGAGCTCCACCAATCATAACATCAGAGAGACTATAAAAACTGCCCCGGGGCTCAGCCCCCGGGGGTCTTCCTGAGGAACCTGAGTCCGAAGAAACGCCCTGTGCGTTGCACTGTTGTTTTTTTGGGTTGCTGAGTGGGACTTGGGCTTATCTCCAGTCTCCGCTTCTGGTCTTTTTAAATAAACGAGCAGACTTTTACTCCACCCAAAAAAGTCCAGGCTCCGTTTATAACAATATATACTATAGCATTATTAAAGATAATCATGTCCATTCCAGGTAATTCCTTCTAGGAGGAGAATTTGGTGACAAAGTCTGGTGGTTTTGACACTCTCGATCAAAGTGGAACTCATCTTTTTGTTTGCATTCTGTTTTGTTTTGGTACTTGCAATTTGTTTTTGCACTGCGTTGTGAAAGCTAGTTCTGAGGTCCTTCAGTACTTGTAAACCTGTGCCTTCATGTAAACCGTGAGTCTGCTTTCTGGGAGCCACTACTCTTCAGCAGCCTTTCGCACCCCACTTGAGCCTATTGAATCAAAATGAAATAGGAACTTATTACTATGCAATTTCCCCTACACTTTAAACACAAACGAAATTCAGTGTATTAGGACATAAAAAGACAATACTGTAGTAGATCAAAATATATTCTCTGACTCAGCATGGAATTTGAAGACTGTAATTCATCATTCTGAGGACAAAACCAGCTGATGCAGGCACATAGTTGTGGTTTTGTTTTGGTTTTGGTTTTTTTTAAAGATGCTTTAATGCATATACTGATAACTCAGAAAACCTACATGTTTTAAGTTGCATGTATTCCTTAAATAGAGTTAGGTGTCAAAGGAAATACAAAGATGTTTTGGGGGCTGGCAAAATTATAGAACTAGTGTAATTTCAGAGCACTGGGTACTGAAGGGCAGTTGTAATAAATAAGGTTCTAAATTTATGGATGGAGTATTGTATAAGTATTTTTTAATACACAGTTATGGCACAGTAATAAGTACATTAATATTAGCTACTATATATAACTTCAACCTAATGTTTCAAATTTTATCCATAAATATGTATGTACATATGCTATACAGATAAGTAGAAATTCAGAGTTTTTTATAGAGAGAGAATGAGCATACTAAGGAAGACAGTAGGAGGTGATTTATCTGTACTATATAGAAATTATTGATGTTTTTATATGGATGGAGAACAAAAAACCAGAAGGGACACAAAGAAAAATAGAGCCTACAGAGTTTGGTAAGTCACTATTTGTTTTGACATTTGATGTGAGCAAAAACTGTTGGAACTGCTCAAGCCCTTCAAGGATGGAAAGTGAAAGGATAAAAGTTATTGATTCATAGTGGGCATGAATTACAGGTCACTTATGAACCATGCAGATCAATATTAAGTGTCAGATTACATGAATTAATTTTGTGCCTAAATGACTTAGTGACAGATTTCAGAAGTGGTTAATTCTTCAGTAGGTCTGAATATGAAATCTCTCTAATTTCCTCATTTCAATGTTTAGTTTAATTTAAAAGTTTTCTAGAGATCTGAATTGGAGGAACTCTTTGGAAGCTGAGGACATTAAAGGGGCCACAGGGACTTCCAGCAGCATTCAGTTGAGGAAAGATCCTACTTTGGTTTGAGACATTACAGCAAGTACAGTCTGCAGGAGTGCACGATGTGACTTGACTTCACTGATTAGATAGAAAAAGCTGGCCGGGTAACCTGGGCACTGATGTAGATGTGGAGAGCTCTGGCAAAGTTGTCTGGCTCAGATACGGATCCTTTTTTCCTTTTGAGACCTTGAACTTGCTTGCATACCTAAGCAGGTAGTGCTAGAAATCAAAAAAGAATTTGGATATGAAGTCCCTGGACTACCCTGGAAAATGCTTTTGACCATTAAGCACCTGGCAAGTCTAATATTACTGGTGCTGAACAAAACCCTGAGGCACTTGGCTTTAATGAAGAAGCACCTTGTGACTCCAGCTTTAATTGCTGGAATGTGCAAGGAAATATTCTGAAATAAATCTGAGGCCAACCACAAGAAAAATATCCCCCAAATAATTTTTCCATAGGAAGTACTCTATAAAATTGTACAAATAAACTGGTGTCACAGTATATATAAATTTTTATAGAATTTAAATGCAGGCAAGTTTTTCTTGCATTGCTCCTGAAATAAGGACAAAATAATTTTTCTTTATTTATTGTACAAAAATCATAAAAGTCTTGAGGAAAGGGGAAATCCTTTTAAATTCCACAATGTTGAGAAAAGGGGAAATCTTTTTAATTGCTGCAGTGCCAAGAAAGATATCCATGTCACATTTCTGTATCTATGTAATAGCTTCTCATCTGTATCCTGTGTGATTGAAGAACACCCTGTTTCAAACATCCAAACTCAAATATTTATGTTCAGTGTTTACAAGGCTCTCAGTTGTAAATTACTCTTAAATCCCGAGTGACAGTGTATATATTTACTCTTCTTGGCTAGACCAAACCAAACTGGGGGCTAGTTGCTCTGCTTGCAGACATACATCTAGTCAAACTTGGGTTGTCTTAGCTTTTAAAATTCTCCAGTTACGAAATTCACAAAAAACTTTTTCACGTGTTTGAACAGATCATTTTCAAGACCCTAGGTGAAGAGATGAGTGTTCGAGAATATCTGACCTAAGTTTTGAAACTTTTCTTCAATCAAATCTGTAAATAGATTTTAAAAAGGGAAACAAAACTAAATCAGCTCATAATCATGTGATGCTATAACATGAGAATTTGAGAAAAGCATAGCAGGCAGAGGTATTGGCTTGAAATGTGTGAACAACCTGGACTAAGTTCGGTTTATGTTGCAAGGAATACATTAGAGTAGATACTATTGTTGAAGTCTCACTGAACTAATCAAAGTACAAGTTAATTCCTGCCATACTTGAAAGAAATTCTATAATCATTTTACTATTGGTGTTAAGATCTCGTTATGAAAATTTTTAGAAAGATGCCTCTGCCCAAATTAAGGTAAAAATTAGACTGTATGCCAAGGTCAGTAGTATGGGTTTTATTTAACTCTAAATGAGAGACAGGGAGAGAGGGAGAAATAGAAATAGAAAAGAGGTGGGGGGAGAGAAAGAGAGTGACAGACACAGATTAAGTAGAAAACCTCACCACTCTGTGGATCCCAATGGTGTCCCGTGGATGCTCTCCATCAGATCTTCTTGGTGCTGAGGGTCCCCCACAAACAAGGAGTCCAGCGGATCCGTATTCACTTGGGCCGGCTGGGAAGGCCCAGGTACCTCCCCTGGCGGGGGCAAGTTTGGGACAGTCTCTTGCAACAGACTGTGCATCTGTTGCATCGCTTTGCATCACGAGCAGTGCTCTGCTGCAAAGCCTCAGCAATGAGTCTGGGGAGCGCTTTGGGGCTCTTTGATGGATGATGACACCTGCTCAGGTGTCCCTCACGGGAATGTCCCGTGCATGTGGCCTTCCCGGGCTGCGGGGCTTTAAGAGCTGAGCCAGTTTGTGTGAGGGAGGATGGGTGCTCACTGCCTGGTACCAGAGCTTCCGCCACAGCCCCAAAACTCTCCTCCTCCTCC
>NW_008238452.1:1483185-1499725 GCF_000691975.1 Corvus brachyrhynchos | reverse complement strand
CTGGGAGGTGCGGCGGGAGGAGAAGCTCCAGGAGAGCCGGCAATCTGTGCTGCCAGCCCAGGAAGCCACCCCCGTGCTGGGCTGCATGGAAAGGAGTGAAGAGCAGCAGGTCAAGGGAGGTGATTGTGGCCCTCCAGTCCATTTTTTGAGACCCCACCTGGAGCGCTACATCTGTGTCTGGGGGCCCCAGCATAAGAAGGACAAGGAGCTGCCAGAATGAGTTCAGGGGAGAGCGGTGGAGATCCTCAGTGCATTAGTTATTGTTATTATTCTTCTTATCCTTATAGGTATTAATTGATTAACAGAAACGTGTTAGATGTTTTTAATGCTAATATTAAGTTTAAATCTAGTAAGATTTGTGTTTAGTACGATTAAGGAAATTTTGTGATTAATACTGTCTTTGATGTTGCAGAATGAAACTTTTTTCTGTGGTCTAGATGAGTTGAGGGGACAAAATAAAACTGAGGTTAAATTTGGTCTCTTTTCAGTTTCAACCAGCCGTAAAACAGAAACTGAATTATTGTATCAATGTGATAGTAGCTGAATGGCAGTGAAGAACAATTTTAAAGGAGAGGGAATCCAGAAGTGGCCTAATAACAGGGTCACTGAAGAGGTGGTCCTTGACTTGACTGATGAATTGTGCTCCTCTTGGCTTTTGCTTTTGGTATTTGACCTATGACCGTCAAGGGAAATGCCCCAGTCAAAACCTGTATCTTAGCTGGCAGGTCAAGATGCACGTACCTGCTGATTTCTCGAGTATATGCATGTGTCTAATCTAATTGAAAGTATTAACTTTTGTGTTGAAATTAAAATTTGTTTTGCTAGGTGACTAGGCAATGATGTGCACTTTGAAGAATGTGCTGATTTTTAAGCCTGAGCATCTTACAAAGATGCTGAAATACAGCTGTTCAGAGACAAGGCTGGTGGTAAGCACTTGCTTAAGTGCTTACCTGGACCAAGCCTTAGAGGCAACTCTTAAGATATAGCTTGTATTGAAATTTTCCTGTCTGGTTAAAAATTTGGATGTAGGTCGATCAGAGGTCATATCTTTGTGTATGGCAGTTTTTTGTTCTCTGTCTTCTCTTGGGCAGTCAGAAGACAAGGATGTATCTACATTTTCCATCTAACTTAGGTAAAAGTAAGCCAGAAAGTGAGAGGAGCTAAAAAGTGACCCTCCAATTGGAAATGGCATATGTGAAAAGAAGGTTCTGATGTTTACTCAAAGGATTTTCTCCTTGCCAAAAGATACTCACACAAGATTAGATGTCCCAGCAGCATGTGATTAGAATTTGTGATGGCATTTGGATGTCCCTTCTAGACTTAAAAATTTTAATGTTGCTTCTGGCTTCTGTGTCATAAAATTTAAATTATAATCTCTAATTCTTTCAGAGTGCCAGATCTATTTTGTAAACAGTATTCTGCAGTGAAAAGTCTGGGCTTCCGGGATTTTGAGAAGAGTTATTTTTAGACAATAGTCTGTATCTAAGTTAATATTTGAGAAGGCTGAAGAAAAAAATGGAGGAAATTTGAACTGCCTCCTAAATAAGTGAACTCTGTCGTAATAAATAGAATGTCGTGCAAGTGAGTGAGACCCAATGCCATAAAACAAAGATCTCAGGCTCAGGCTGCAAAGTGTAGAATTGTCTACACTAAGTAAATAGGGAACTGTGTGTTCAAATACATACTAGCCCTCAGTTTTGGGTTCATCAATTTGATGCATTTGACAGTAAAAGTAATTTTTTAAACTGGAAAAATTCCAAAAGTTTTTTACTGCCTTGCTGTTTCCTCACAAAGCAACCTCAGAGATTTATAGATAGGCCTGGGTTGGAAGGGACTTTAAAGATCATTTAGTATTTTAGATTACAATCCTGATAAGCTCTGTTAGGAATCCATAAAAATTAAACAAGACCAAAATCATAGTTTATGATTGTAGCTAGCTTAAAAACTAGTAGGATAACTCCTGACTATTTCTTAAACATTTTTTCTGTTTTTCTTCTTAAGAATGGACTACTATTGTTTGTTAACACTAACATTAAAAGCAATTAGAACACCTGCTCACAGTTTATTAACAAAATTGCAACAAAAATTTAAATTTGGTTGAGCTTATTTTGTTTCTTTTCGCAGTTCTTAATAACTAAAATACCTTTGTTACTTTTGACATCAAGTAACATACATAGGTATATTTCTGTTTTGAAACCTCATGCTCCGTATTGTATGGCTTTATTTTATGTAGTTCATATAGATTTCCTTATAAGCTGGGCACTCTGTCTTCTCTGGTAAGTAGAGATAATTCCCAATTGAAAAGGAAGATTGATTTCTTGTGCCAACTAGGGAAAAATTTAGCCTTCCAGAGAAAGAAAAAAAAGCAAACTAAAGGGAAAGATAGATAATCGCTTTCAACTGAAAAACTTCTTGAACTGGAAAAAAAAAAAATTGGATAATTTGGCAATACATTGTAAATGAGATAAGTGAAGCATGCTCCTCTGAAGAGAGGAGGGAAGATCGATTCAAGATTAAACATCTGAATAGGTGTAAATGAAGACTTTTCTTTAATGGAAATGCAATCCAGTCTCCCTTACTTTTAAAATTCAGCTTTGTTGCTGTGTTTTCTGGATTCCATTTTGTAACAGAATGGCTTCTATCCAGGGATAGTTATTTGCTTTAAAGAAGCTTAAAGACATTATCCCTGGGGGAAAAGAAATATGTGCAGTAAAGAGTGTGTTTCTGGTACAAATGTTATATTAAATCATCTCCTTTATATGCAGTGCCCACTGTAAAATTGTAACTGTGTGGTAAAAAAATTGGTCCCTTGAAAGAAGACATTCTGTTTTCACCCCAGGACATTTAATAATGAAGGTAAGTCTGCAATCAATAAATCCAATGTGTGTGTATGCATGTACATATGTTAAAAAATGCTTGGGACAACAGTAAACCTAAAACCCTCCTTGGTCATGTTTGGGCTTCTTAACTGAAACTTGAGTATTAAAATTTGGCCGCCCCACAAATGGCTTAAAAGGTGATGAGAGAGAATAGCTAAAATGAAACAGGAAAAGAGGGTTTCAAAAACATTCCTCCAAAAGACAGAAAGAAGCAGCTCTTTTCCCTAGACTCACAAACTGACAAGGCTGACCTCACAAGTTACTGGTTGGTTCCTGTTTGTCATTACTGCTGACTGATTACAAAAATTAACTTCAAGCACTTATGTATTCTGCAGTTGCTATTTAGGTCATAACCTTGTAGCAATGACTTTCACAGACTAATTGCTGTATGTAAGGGAAGAAGGGAAGATAAAGAGAAGTTTTGAATTTTCTTTTTTAAAAATTTTGTCTGACTGGGCCTCTTTTCCAAGAAAAGGTATGTAGCAATTTATAAATTGTATTTTAAGTCAGTTTATCATGTTTCTTCAAGAAGTTATTCCTTGCCCTAGCACTTGGACATAGAGACTAAGCACATCTAATCACATCTTTTGCTTGTCTCTGAAATAATCAGCTATCATCTGTTCCTTTTGAAATGAAGACCCTTGAAGTGATCACAATATAACACTTGAATATGAATTTGATTTCTATGATGACTTTACGCAATCTTTCACTTTATTCTACTCCCTTTCTTATGTAAATTATCAGTGTATTGCTTTTTTAATGTATTACAGTATACATTGAACAGTATTACCGTTCTTTCAGAAACGTTTCATTTACGATTCAGACATTCCCAGAGCTCAAAGTGTCTTTAATGTGTTAATGTTTCATGTGTAAATGCTCCTTCCCTGCAATTTGTTTTCTTTTATTTCTTCCACGAAATTGTTTTCAATAGACTTTTCAGTATCTGGAGAATGCATGAAGTATCTCATACTCACTTCATTTCATGTGGTAAACATAATTTTACGGATAGGATTTTTTCCTAGCCTAGTCAGAGTCCTCTGAGAAATCCTACAGGGCAGAATTTTTAGACTCATGCTGTTCTTTATGTGTATTGCTTTAAAGTTGCCATTGTGCAGAAATGTAACTCCAACTAGTTATTTGGGGTGATGATCTTTTTCCATCTGAGCTGACACCAGGGAAGCAATTTCTGGCTTGATTAGGTGCTTACCACGACTTTCAAGTTGGTTGCTTGAGGATGACCTGTATTTCTCTTGTGAGAAAACAGCTGATTTTCAGCTGGCTCCCCCTGCCTTCTGAATAATGCTCTGGGCTCCATACTGCTCATGGATAGCATCCTGAAGCAGCCCAATATCATGATGCAAGACCTTTTAGTTGTTTGAGGTTCTGAAATCCATTTCAATTGTCTTCCTATTTTGGGCAGCTGAACCTTAGCCTGTTATTTGTAGATCTCTAATGGGGTTGATGGGAGGGGTGAGCTTGGTCAGCCATGCCTTGGTAAGTCTGTGAGTAATGTGACACATAGAGGAAAGAATTTTGAAAAGGGGAAAGTAAAATGCAGCTGGGAGCTGATTTGTACCTCCTGCTGATGGAAACATTCTCCAGATCAGCTGCTGCCCTCCTGAAGCCAAGTGCTGCTGCTAAGGCAGCATGTGGAGCCTTTTTCCTTTGAGATTTTTCCAAAGAATAAGGATTCACTCATGACCTGATGTTTGATTTCCTATGCCCTACAGATGGTTCTGAATGGGTGGGCTTGCTTGGGTTCTGCAGGAGGGCAGGACTGTACGACTGGACAGCTGAAGTTTGCACACCAGAATTCCAATTAATCCACATTAAGTAAGTAGTTGAAGCCTGAGAAGAAAGGCCCTTTAGTAAATCCACAAAGAATAGGGAAAGCAGTGATAGAAGTAATCCATTCAAGATTTTATGCTTCTATCTTGTTGAAAATGATATTTTAGGAATCTGATGAAAAATCAGCTAGTTTTTTTATCTCCATTGTTCCAGTACTAAACATTATTTTCCTCGGTATTGGAATTCTTAACTTTTGTATTTTGCTCATAGATATTGAGGGTGGGTTTTTTTTTTTTAGGGATATTAAGTGGTCGCTACCCTACTGTTGCAAAAATATGTGACACAAGCTAGAGAATAATTTCTTCTGAAGCATATACAATTTTTATAAAGCCTTTTAAGGAAAGAAGTCTACTGATTGCATTCTAAAACTATGAAATGTCTTGCAAAAAATACCATAACCATGGAAACTTTTTGCATTAAACGATAGTAATATATGCAGTTGCCTCTAGTGAGTGATACAGCTATGCCAATGGCACAAATACTACTTCAGGAAGTGTTAGAAGCATATTTTCAAAAACGTAGTAGCTGACTAGCATGATATTATTTTACTAGTTTTTTGATGTAGGAAAATATTTATAGCAATTAAGGGTGAAACTTGAGGGGGAGTATGAAATTTTACTGTCTATTGAGGTCTTGACAATAGTCAAGTCAATAAAGAGAAATAAATTCTTGCTGCTTTAAATAAAAATGGGAATTTAGTTGGCATGATTGTGTTAGGGGAACCTTCACCCTTCCTGTCTGTTCAGGGCTGACAGAGAACTACCTAGAGCACAGGTGATTCCTCTATATTTACTATTTTGTTTTTTTTTGTGGGCAGTGCAAAGTTCCATCTTCTGATGCAGTTCCCCCTCTTTTTTTTTTCTCTTCCCTCCCTCCCCCAAACACCATTGGGAAACTAGCTCAGAAAAAATAGTAATGTTTAACCTATCAGCAGCTTCTTTCTAGTGTCTCTCCTAAAGGTGCTAAAGGCAAAATTATGCCTTGAAGATATTTCTGAGCACAGGAGTTGCTACAATAGTACCTTATTCAGGACCGTCTGGTATGTTCTCAACGTGTCTCCTTACCCAGAGAATGTAGCTATATCTGTCACACCTATAACTTTTATATAAAAATTCTCACAGGGGAGAAATCTAGTCTGAGCTGCTTGACCTTCTTGAGAGTATTACTCTCACTAAAATATTTCTCGTGAATCTGTGTGTATAGTGTTACCATAATAGTATACATATATATATCTATATATATATATAGGCACATCTAACTTAAATTTTGAACTGCTTTTGTGCAAATTCAATTCAAATGTAAGGCCTTGGGATCATTATTAATTCAAAAAGGAAAAAGCAAGTTACATGTTAGATTCTTTTAATGTGACCTATTATTTTACAGAGTTAAGTAAATGGTGATAGTAGGGGTTATTAATACTTAGGTTGTCTTCAGTCTAGAAATTAAAACGTGATGCTTTTATACTGTGGGTAAGACTTTCAGCAAGATAAAATATAATCAAAGTGCAGAATTGACTGTTATAAGTAAAGAATGCCCCAAGCCAGAAGACCTGGTTAGGTGTGAGGATGCTTATTTGCAAGTAGGAAGACCTGGGCTCCTGTCCTGCTTCCTAGATTTTCTGAGCTCTGGATAATAGGTGTTCACTGTAAAATGCTGACATTGCATTCCAGACCTGCATGCTCTTTTCTTTGTGTACTAGAAGCCTAATGATAGTTGTCCTTTATTCAGTGTATCATGTAGTTTAGAATTCAGGGTATTTTTAAAGACTAAGGCTTGTAATATAAATTCCCAGTCTTGTTGTGTATCCTGTCTTTTAAGAGAACAATATTTTTGTCGGCCTTTATCAACATAATGTGATTAGGCCAAGAAGAGGGCTGTTGTCATTGCTTTTTGCTTGGAGGCACACAGTGCCAGCAAATCAAGCTGCTGGCTACAGAAACACTGTTGGTTATTTTCTCATTTAAAGACAAGTGAAACTAAATGGCCGTAACAGGAGAATTTATTTTTGTTTTCTGGAATTTTTTCTGCCATAGGGACTACCATTACTTTGGAAGGTAGCCTGAAATTGTCCCAGATGCTTCTTACAGAAAAATACAAATGCATTAAAAAAAGGCAAATTCAGTGTGAAAACACACATGCTCTTTAGATTTCTGGATAAGCTGAATTTGGGGAAGATAAAAAGTTTTCATATGGGAAGAATATATATTAAAAAAGTGTTTGACAACTTCAATGAAATAATCTGTTAAACATGACAGACTGAAATTATCATCATACTGATCAAAAAGAGAAAAGGAAGTGACATACTGATTTCTCAAGGCTTCCATCAGCTTGGGCTAGCTTTGAAGTACATGTAGAAAATAGGCCTTATCCTTCTTTGACTTTGAACTGCACCAAAAGTGTTACAGAAATAGCTTTGGATCACATAGTTGAGGAGAAAACTAAATTTTAAGAGATTTATGGCTGGAAGTAAGATTCTGACATGTTCCATTTCTGGTAGTGATCAGTATCTTGATTATTTCTCTGCTTATGATATCGTACCTTCACTGACGTGAGTGCTTCGTGTTAAAACTGATGCAAAAGAGTTGACTGGAAAATTTTTCTGCTCTGAGCTTTTTTTCTGTCTTTGGAACAGAGCAGTTCATAGAAATTGGTGGTTGGTATAGTAGACATTTAATATATTGATAGCTGTACAAATAAATACTTTCTTGTCAGTTTGCTTTTTTACACAGAACCACAGAATATTCTAAGTTGGAAGGCACTCACAAGGATCATCGAGGCCAACTCTTAAATGTTTTGTACATTTTCTGTACACTGTCCATTTTGTACAGTTTCTACAATTTGCATTCAGTTAACCATTTGATCATGGTCCCTGATCATGGATTGTGAAGATGATTTCATATTGTAATTCTGTTGATCTGTGTTATTTAGGTATTAAGAAGATAATGACTATAAGAAATCATTGGTAAAATTCATAAATTAATAGCATACTTCATATTTTGAAATGAGAGTATTGAGACCAAAAATACACATGTAAACAGAGAGCTGTGTGGCTTTTTAGTAGATATCTGTGTGTCTACATGTTATTCTGATCTCCGTTTTAAATTAAAGTTTCTATCAGATTGGATAACCTTTCCACTGGAGTTCATCAGTGTGTATTATTTGAGCAGTATACCTCTTCATTTATATTAGAATGTATTATTCTTTCCATGGGAGTATCAAGAGCTATGTAATTAAGGAATAGCATGCGGGTGAATGACCTAGATATTCCACACTATGCAGCTGGGAATAAACAAATAGTTTTCGTGCGCATTAGCAAACAGAGGAAATAAGCTTTTATGAGAATCTTTCATCTAAATCAGGTGAATGGATACATATCAATATTTACTGCAATTGGATGTAGTGGTCTACAGTAGGCAGAATACCATAACAATATTTACTTCAGAACATGTCCGTCTTTGCAATGTCAGGATATTTTGTTTTACTGCTCTATATGTTGTCTTCTGAGATCACTGTATCACATCAGGAACTGGTAGCCTGGAAATCCTGAAAGCAGATGGCAATACATGACCTGCACTTGGGAATACAACCGTCTGATAACAGCATCAAAATATAAAGTTTTCTTCAAAAAGGAAAAGCTGAAGTGAAAAATGAAGCTAAAAGAGAACTCAAACCTTATAACTTATTTAGATAAGTCTGATGGCACAAGGTTTATGTCAATAAATACGTAGGATAAAAAGATCACATTTTGACTTCCTGCTCCCCCTTCCCTGGGATTTCCATGAAGTCATGCACTGTATTTCAAATCAAGTGTTTCAGTGTAAGGGGTGGTTGTGATTTCTGCTAAGGAAGACTTCTGCCTTTTTCACAAGGTGAAATGGTTAAACTTCAGTGGAAAGCTGTCTACCCCTCCCCTAACTTAGCTTTAAGAATAACTTCACAATTGATGAACTTTATCAGTTGTGCATGTTTAGAATGTATGTAGTGCATGTGCTAAGAAAATCCTATTTGCACTGTTAGAAATAAACTCACTTTTTGGTACAACTAAGTGGGGACAAAGTCCTCGAACCAAAAGAAAACTCTTTCATTTGTAATGAGTCAGCTAAATCTGGTGTGTACCTCTCCCCCACCAGGCAAATACAAACCCCCTCCAACAAAATGGCTGCTTTCTATACCCTTTCCTGGCTGGGGACAGTCCCTGTCCCCTTTCCCATTGAATGGGTACCCAGGAACTTACCATCTCTCCCAACCGCCTACTCTTCTGTCCCCTCCCCTCTCATCTTTCTTCCTTTTTTGGTCCTGTTTTCAACCCTCCCCCTCTCCCAGGCTCGACAACACCCAACAGATCAACCAAAACACATCCAAGTCATAGATAACAACAAATAGGAAACAGAACCAACAGCTTTCATTCTTTTACTCAGTAATCCTTTTTTTGTCTGCAGCAAAGTGTTATTTCATCTCTCACAGCATGAAGACTAGAAAATGAGTGGAATGTTGTAATTTAGCTGAATAGGTTGTTTGCAAGTTAATGTGGTGTAGGATGGTGGACATGTAAGGGTATATTGGTGCATTATGTCCTTATGGGAAAGCACACAGTCTCTCTTGACCATAAAGGAGGATTAACTTCCTAAATTAGGCATACAGTACATTTAATATTGAAAAAGGTGCCAGTGCTTTTTTAAAGGAGTTACTTCCTTTCCTGTGTAGTGGATTGGTTTGCTTTTTTTTGTGTTGGATTTTGTAGGGAATTTTTGGTGATTTTTTTGGTACTGTTATTTTTGTTACTTTACTTTGTTTTGTGGGTTTTTTTTTCTCCCAGAAGACTGACACAGCACAGCAACTGCAAGCAAAGACTCCTGTGATCAGGTCTCAAATGTGACCCAGAGAAAAATGTAGCTTGAGAAGTTTACATGGCAGTCTGAAGAGGGCCTTTCTTCCCCAAAATAAAATGTGGTGGTAGATTTCGTAGTTATGAATTTTGTTAGGTCCTATTTCAATAACTTGTTGATGGCTTCTTGTAAGGTGTTGCCTAATTTCATAACTGAATTTATTTGGATTCTGCACATGCTCAGCTCTTTGTGAGGTTTTTTCCTGTGCAGGAAGTAAAGGCCGGAGTTCTCAGCATCATTTACTAATTGTGACACTTGGAAAGCTTTGAGGGCACAAAGTGAGGTACTTATGCACCATGGGGAATAATTTGAACAAGTATATGTTTCTCCTAAAAATATCTATTGCTGCTGTAATATTAGGTAAGTGATTTTTAAATCACTTTGAATAATTCATATAGTTTTGATTGTCATGGAGGGGGTCTGTCATTGACAGATTCACAAATTTGTGTTTTCCTTGCTTATCTCCAAATCCCACAAAAAGAATTTAAAATCACTCTCCATTTAGCTGTATTTGACGTACATATTGACTCTTCACACTCTGCCTGCTTTTAGGAAGCTAGGCTTTGTTTGAACACCTGGTCCATCCAATTTCCTGCAGCTCCTGATTGCTTTTTCCTCTGTTGGTTGACCTGGGTAAGCCTTTAAGGCTACATAATATGGGTCTCGTACAGCTAAGGGTTTGGTGTTTTAATGTTTGGTTGAACTGTACAAAGGTGTGGTGAGACTCTGAGGGGGAAAGGAAGCCTCACTGCTCTTAAGTGTCATAGCACTTTATCTGCTTCACTTGATCCTGCAAGCTTTTTTTTTTCTTCGAAGAGCATGGAAGGGATCTTCTCCTGAGCTTTCTTCTCCATGCTGGCCAGAAGCTGTGTAAACCTTCATAGATGCACTAAGTCAGAGCATCAGTCCCACTGAAAATTGTGTTGTGAACCATGGCCAAGACACATTCAGGTCACTTACTAAGTGACCTGGTAACCATGTCTCATTTGGAGAATAGTTTAGTGTGTTTAATGTCCCTGGACAAGCCAATAAAAAGACAAAAGTGCAGTTGTATGGGTACTGAAGTCAGCCTAAAAAATGTAATGGTAGGGTTCTGTTGTTTACTGTGTTTTCCTTTCCTCTCCTCTTCCTCTCTTACAGCTGAATGTGGAGTGCTCCTTGAAGGGTGGTTAACAGGTTCATCATGTGATTATGGATAAACAATGTTAGAATCTCTGCTGAATGAGTTAACTTTATTTTGAAGCTAAATATTTAATTCGGCTGAATGACTTACTGAATATTCTGAAATGCTTTGAATACTGAAACTAGCCAAAGCTTGGCACAGTGTTTTTGAGAGTGTATTTTTTTTTTCTGGTTTTGACCAATTGGCAAACAAACCTCTAACCTAATGGCTAAATTTAGCAAAATTTCCTTTTATTTCAGTGGAGCAGAATTTTTTTCCATCCTGTGAGCCTTTGATTTGCTAGTCTTTGATGATTTTTTTCCTTAATTTTTTTCCTCTGGTTAAGGGATTGATTTGAATGTGTTTGTTAAAGGGCTGTGCTTGATTTCCATTTTTTGTGTCAGTGGAAATTTTGCTGACCAAAGCCTATATATGGCTTGTGTCTAACAGGAAAAAAGAAAAAAAAAAATTTGATTTATTTGGGGTTTGGATTATTGGTGATGTTGGCCATCAATCTTAATAATATCATAACTCAAATTTTTACATAATTTTAATAATAGGAATACTTTCAGTCTCTTGGAAGTGTTGCAAAACCAATTATAGAAATGTCAGAATTTCCACAGGAAGATAACCTTCCTCTTAGCAGTACCATGTGAACAAAACAAACTGATAGTGAATAAAGTGTCAGAATATAATTGCATTTTCTTTGAAATAAACCATCAACTCTCAATAAATAATTAAAATATGTCAGGTTCCTCAAGATGCTGCAGTTGAGTATCTTTTATTAAGAAGTGCTAGGAGCCATTATTAGATTTTTTTAATGATAAATTTTCTCTTAATGTCAGATTTTATTACTTTGCTGTTCTTTGGGGTATATTTTGTTTTCCCCAGTTTTACTTGGAGAGCATAACTTGTGTCACAGGCTGTAATAAGATATACTCTCCATGATGACTTTACAAGGAACATGTGAACCTAGACTTGCGAATGGTAAGTAAATTTTAAAACCAGTGTCCCAAGAGCAATAACATGTCTATATAAAGCCTTGGCATATATATTAAAGACTGTCTTTCTCTTTTTTTTTTAGTATTTTCTCTAGCTAATTGTTTACCTTTTTCTGTCTTAATAAGACATTTAGTTTTAATAAACAACATAAAGCCCAGAGGGACAAGTGAGGCATGAGAGTGGTCTGTGTCCTGCTCATTGGTGATGATGAAATATGAACTAGGTCAAGGGTTTTTTGACTTGCAGAATCCTGGGGTATTTTGTGGGACTGTCAGGTTGTGATATTCTTAAACTTCAGACTTCTTTATTAAACATAGTAAATTATGTATCAGAGTGTTGTTCTGTTATTTTTCAGGATAGAAGCAGGGATTTTAAAATGTAATACTAATATTTTTCACTTAAGCCTCCTGTTTTTTTTTGTGGCTAGTGTTGCTTTGCTTTTTTTTTTTTTTTTTTGTCTGATCTAAGCTGGTTGCACAATCTTCTCTGCAAATGACAGAAACTGTTGAAAAGATAGGTTTCTTCCCTCCAGAAACTGAAGTTTAAACATGAACCTTAATTTTTCATTTTGCCTAATTAAAACTTGTCATCTGATTAACTCTCCAAAACAAGTATAAATTAAATGAAAACTGAGTAAAATATTCTGTAAGACAAGTAATTAGCAAGCTGTTGTCAAATCTTGCTGCTGTTATGAATAAGCACATTTGTTTCCTTGAGAGAGGTTTTGGTTAGTTTGTTAGACATAGTTGTCTACGTAATACAAATGTTAAATGGGAATTGATCTAATACTTGGATTTATAAAGGTGTGTAAGGAAGAAAGAACCAAAACTTCTTCCAGCTTTTGCTATTTTTGTAAAGGTGTACATATGGAATTTACACATCCTTAAGCCTGGGGTGCAGTGATCTTGTATAAATGAAATAAACATTTTTAAAATGTTTCAAAAACCTGTCTGTAGATGAAAGCTGTTGCCTTCCTTTTCCAAACCAGAACTTAATCGTGCATGCTCACTCTGGTGCTTCATCATTGTAATGCTTGTCTCTTTGTATGCTGGTGGTATAGATTGGATGTTCTCCTTGGAAACCCTTCTACTTTCATTAAGTTTTAGGAAAATGTAGTGGATGCCGGTGATCAATGCACAGCATGTGATACCAATGACTCTTTTACTTTTAAATCCCTTTTTTGATGTAGTAGCCTGGTAATATTGGCTGTTCTGAGCACGACAGATTTGTTCCTTTTGAGTGTAAAGGTTTGTTAAACATTGATGGTTTACTAAAACTAGCAAAATTTTCATGCTAATAACTAATGTTATCCTGATAAACCACACTGACGACTTGACTTGATCTCTTAGAGGTGATTTCATTGGTAACAAAAACCCATAAAACAATTTGATGATTTGATGGACTCTACATCTTCATGTTCTAGTCTGCCTATAGTTCTGTACTTTCATATAAAGCCTTATAAATGGCTTGAACATTGCAGCAATGAAGTTTGAAGCTTAAAGAAAATACCCTGTTCAGGTCTACAGGGATGTTTCAGCAGGATGAGTGTCTGTGATGCATTTGCACAAAACTGTTTTCCAGGTCTTCATTATTGCTGAAACAAATTACAGAAACAGACAGAACTCAACTAATCAGCAACTGTTTTCCCAAGTACTTTCCTCACCTTGATCAAATCCCAAATCTGTACAGCAGGCTGTGTAACTGGAAGTGCCTTGCAGCATGCCCTCCAGGTCTGGTAGTGAAGTCCAATTCCCACTGAGGAGCAGATGACAGTATCCTTCGGAACAGCAATATTGCTCAGAAGATTTTAATTTATCCCATATTGGGGCTTTTGGGAACTAGGCAAAAAGGAGCTGAAAGAAGCTCCTAAATAATACAAGCATGTTCCTGATGATTTTAACTCACTTTTGCTAAACCCAAGTAATCTTGAATATCACTACCCGGGGATGCTATTGCTGTTGGCCCATAACAGCATGTGCCTTGCAGACTTCTTGCCACCTGCATATTCTTCACATCTGCCCCCCTCTAGTAATGCTTGCTGCTGAAAACTTTTATATTTCTACCTTTTTCTCTTTTTTTTGTGCTCTGCCCACAGAATCTCACATTTCTCTGCCTTTTCCCTCTCACCCCATCTTCCACAGCCTGTTGTTTGTCTGGATTAACACTTCTTGCTGAACCTTTAACCATCATAATTCTCTATCAATTATTAGGAAATTTATCAATGTTATTATGAACCCTTTCTTTTTCTTTCTTTATTTTCTTCAGAAAGCAACCTCATTTCTGGATCTTTAGAGTATATCTGCCTATCAATATAGATGTCTTTAAACTATATAAAGTGTCTTTAGCAAGAAATAGGCTATTTAATTCAATTAAATGGTGCGAGGAACTAAGTTATCTACATAGTGATATTGGGTAAAATACATCATTTTAACCACTTCTATTTTTTTCCTAGATTGTTTAGAGTTAGTAGGTGTTATTATAGAGGACCATTTTCCTGATCATGGCATGCAAGAGCAGCTGCGGATACATCAAACACTGATTTATATTTTGGGCAGTTATGGCTGGAAGTATGAAATGTAAAAGAAATAATAGAACTTTAAAATATTGGAGTTTTCAGAAATTTTCTGTTGATTAAACAAGTTCTCTTAATGACATATCTGATACAAACTTGTGATTAAAGTAGAAGAGAGATTTGAGCTCTTCTGGCTTTTGTCCATAAGGGAGGAAAACAGTTGGAAGCTTTGTGTTTCAGCCAGGAATAAGAGCTGGAGTTATTTTGGTGAACTGGTTTTCCCTTGTAGCAGGAGTGTGCAGAGACTGATCAACTCAGAGCATAGCGAGACATCTAGTAGGATAACTCTCTTTTCATTTCCTTGGGTATGGACTGTCTTCAGCCACCTGCCAGGGCAGAAACTTGGACAAGAGGTTCAAGCATAACCTGAAAAAATATTTTTCAACTTTTATGATCTCTATAAGCAAAAAAGGATTAGATAACGGACACATGAAGTAAAAGATTGGTGTTATCTCTTCTTTTACTGAGAAATAGTAGCTCTTAGCTGTTCTACAAATCTCTGGAGTTTGTCATTTTGCCTGACATGAAGTAGTCTGCCAGTTCTTACTTGACTAGGCTAAACTTCTGAAGTGTTTTGGTTTTGGCAGTGTTTGCAGGAGTGGAACATGAATGGTTCTTTGGGTGCGAGTGTGTGGTAATCCAAAAACTCTGTACTAAACTATAAACTGCCTAAATGTGAAGTGTAAGAGTGAGATTTTAAACCCTTTTTTCTCTGGTAGCTTGGGTACTGAAATTGTTCACTTCATGAGTAGGCTTTGAGCCTATTAGGGTTTTTTCTTTTTAAATAATGTAACATTAATTGTACCTCTAGTATTCTTTCATAAAGAAGGCAGGAGTGAGACTGCTTGGAAAGTTTACACTTTTGATCATGATGTTTTAATTGCTTTCTGCCTCCAGGACTGTATGAGTGTCTCCCTATAGCGAAACAAATGCAGGGATCACAGGGTCAGTGAGGAAGCAGAATGGAGCAAGGCATTTGCCTCTGAAGCTGAGGGAAAAGAAAACCCTAACAAAACCCAAACAAATTAACAAAAAGCGCCTCCAAATAACTAACAAGACAAAGCAAAACCCCTCACCTCATCAAATTTAAAATCCCCAAACAAAACAAATAGGAGATGGGTTCCTGATTTTTCTTATTTTCACAGGACCTAAATTTTCAGTTTGCAGCAACTATGTTTGTCCTAACAGGTCATGTATGTAAATAGACTAACTGAAATGATTAATGCAAGGGAAAATAAAAAAGACAACTCTTAACTCTTGGACTATGCAGTTATATATTTCATCATTTTTTGCACTGGTTTAAAATTCATGAATGTGGCAAACACCAAAAATCTAGTGGATTATCTTTTATTTTCTATGCCTGCTTTTCATCTTGTCAGTCCTCTTTTCTTCTAGCTGTTTTTTTATCATCTTTATTTCACACACATACAAAAGTTTCTGCTCCAACGTTCAGAGATTTTAGACTCTTTCTGAAGATGTGGGTGTACAGGAACTTTGAAGGCTTGCACTGAATAAAAGGAGCTGCAATTCCGTTACTGATGCTGATTTCTTTCTGAGTGACCTTTGGTTTTTTTGTTCCAGATTGGCTATTTGTGACTTTGCTATGTGAATTTATACTTTTAAACAATTCATCCCATTCTAAACTTGTGTGAATGCCTAAAAGGTCTTTCAAAAAGCTTTCTTTCAAAATTTACAGCCTTTGTCTCTTTATTTACATTATATATTGTCAGCTGAAGGACATTACATGTATGATCTGCAAGCAGGGCCAAACCCTTTATCTGAGTGTACATATCTAACTGAGGAGTTTTAAACTAAAAGGCTGAAGTACAATATTTGGAACCCTTTCTGTGTAAATATATAATGATTTTGTGAGTTACTAATGTCTGCCACAATAAATCTTAGTAAGAATTTAAAAAATAAATATTGCTCAGAGACAGTTTATCCACTCTTGTAAATTATCTGACAAGCTTCAAGGCATGTATTTGTCTTTGCCTAGGTCATATTTGGAACACATTTCTGCATTCAATCCTACATATTTTTATCAATCTGGCAGAACACCCAAGCTGTAATTTTTATCTATGATCTCTCTTTCCTTTTCCCTGCTCCATCTGACAGTTATCAAACAGTACATGTAATTGTACTGGTTTAATGGTGATTAAATTCATGATTTAAGAAGAGTCCTGCTGCAATC
>NW_008238452.1:1480448-1483173 GCF_000691975.1 Corvus brachyrhynchos | reverse complement strand
TTTCACATCTGAAAGGCAATTTTTGTGATTTGGTTCTTGTTCCTAATCAAGATGCTGCATGACTGCAGGTGATGGCTTGCAGTGGTCCAGGGACAGAGAATTCGCCAGGGGAGTGGTATGGTGTTGAGGATGTGTGCAGCTGAGGTCAGACAGTTCTTGTGGGCTATAATTTAAGGCATGTCACAATTCTGCTTTGGCCTTAAAACTGTTTCTGCTGTGCTTAATGTACCTGCATGAACTTGGGGCTCCCAGAGAGTCCAGTGGTTGTGGGATCCTGCATGGCTCTAAAACATTCTCTTATCCATGCTGGTCTGC
The DNA here is from genome assembly GCF_000691975.1 of Corvus brachyrhynchos. NCBI lineage: Eukaryota > Metazoa > Chordata > Aves > Passeriformes > Corvidae > Corvus > Corvus brachyrhynchos. The sequence continues at coordinate 1,482,858 of NW_008238452.1, read as the reverse complement.
ACTGAAATCCAAGCTGATGGGAATTCAGAGGTTTTGGTATCCGAGTTAGCTGTATAGTAAACACAGCTCTTCAGTTGTGGTAGACACCTGCCTACAAAATTTGCAGGGACCTGTCTTTTGGACCAGGTCTATGTGGCTCAGGCTGTAGTAGGTGCTGCAGCTATCCTCACAGGTCTGCAGAAATACAAGTACTGGTTTCCCATGCACTGGTCATGCAATGGATCCTTAGTCATTGAAGGGGAATAAACTTAGCCAAGGGATTTAATAGCTTGTCCTTCAGCTTATTATTTGCAGAAAAGGTTTCTGAGTGATATATTTACACTGGAAGAAATCACAAGAAACTCTGGTAATGCCAAATGATTCCTGAAAAATTGGCATGAAATCTTTTGCATTGACTGAAGAAGTAAAATGTGTGTTCTGACACACCTGAAGTGATGCTTTTGTATGTTCCTCTTTTAATATTTCCTGGGTGGAAAACTCAGGAAGTGTCAAAGCCAACAGTATTCTTGTTGCCAGTTACTTTGGCTGCCAACTCCAGCACAGATCTTCTGAATAGACTTAACAAATGGTATTGGGTGTAAGTGATTTCCAACAGAGAACAACTTACAGAGGTTCCTGCAGAATCAATTACCAAAACCCCATACCAAATGTGGTAACACAGCTTCAAGAACTATTCTAAGCTGGAAGCCATCCTCACCTGCTATCTCAGGTGACTTTGCTTTACAGGCTTTTACACATTTTAGGGATGCTGTTAACTGCAACTAGGAATATAATGCTGTGCTTTTGATTTGAGACACTGCTTAAGCAACACTCTCTCTTGTTAGATTGATCATAGCACACTGGTAGGGCAAGAAACGGGGTTTTATCCAGAGAAAAAGATGTGTGTGTATTCCTTACCTGTACATTATAGATATATATATATATATATATAGTCAAATTTAGACTGATTGTGCACACAACCTTGAAACACTTACACAAGTAGTGTTTAGTCATTTTAATAATCTTACCCAAGTGGCTGCACTCTATTCCTTCGTGTTCTGAAATGATGTTTGCTTTCTTTCAGAAAAATTTACAATAAATTTTGTGTTATTTATTCCTGCAGCCATTCCTTATTGCAAATCTTTGTTTTAGCAGTTAAAATGGTCTTAGTGTGAAAAAGGATTTTGCCTGTAAGAGTGATTTGCTTGCATGAAAACACTCCATAACATCTTATTAAGAAGCATTACAGTTCAAGAGGGCTTTGACCCAATAAACTATTTAATAATGTTAAAGGCCACAGCATCTTTGATTTAGAAGCAAAGAAAAGTAGTCTGATACATAGCAATAAAAAGGAGATGTTAAATTCAAATTTACACCTATGTTGTTTAAGAGTTAAAAGTTTATATCATGGTATTGTGTTTTAACATTTTATTTCCTATTATGAGAAATATTATTATCAGAATTTTTTTCTGATTTATGCTCATGTACATATTTTATGGTTTTGTTTTCATCTTTTATCTTACTAGTTTATTCATAAACAGTCTTACTAAATCAGGTAAAAACTCAACAATTGTTTCACTGTTTTGTTTTCCTCTATTTGTTTTACCTTCTTGAGAGAAGGTAGCTGTGGAACTCCTTTCAACATGGTAGCTACGGTCCATATTTACTGAAGCTACATCAAATCTAGATATAAATATGCTGCTCAATTAACTCACCATGGTCAGTGTTTTAATAGAAAGTAAAATGAATTTGTATCTTCAGAGGCTGCTGTTGCCTTTAACTTTTCTAATGATTAGAATATCCAAGTCAATATTGCTCAATTAATGTTAGTAATAGGCTCAGTGGTCTGGAAGCAGTACCTTTTTGTTTGTTTATTTAGGTCATGCTCATGTATAGATAAAATTCTTGAACTTATAGCAGCTCTTGGCAGTTTGAAAAGTAGTGTTAATTAACTTCTCTGCTTATATTCCTTCAAGCTAAAGTGTAGTTGATGAGTTATCATGCAAATATAATAAATCCTGAAGCTATTTCATAAACATAGTCATTTAACTTGAATTAAATGCTTCATCAATGGAGACAAATTAATTCTTTAAAGCCATATTATTTGGTGTTTAGAAATACCTCAGAATTCTTATATATGCATTTTAATTCTGGGAAGTAGAGAATGAGAAGTGGGATGATGTCTTGGTTTTGAAACACAGGTGTCTGCTAAGGAAGGCAGAAGCTCCCCCTTGAAGTGGCAGATATAACCCCTTTTCCCTCCAAGTTATTATATTTTGAAATCAAGGGCCTTTAGGTGAAGATGTGGGAAATAGGAATAACAGTTCTTTACTATATATATATATATATATAACCAGTCAAACAAAAACAACAACAACTATGGCAGTAACAGCAATCACAAACCCAGTCCCAGCCTTCTCGGCTGTCAGGC
>NW_008238452.1:1467197-1480236 GCF_000691975.1 Corvus brachyrhynchos | reverse complement strand
CAGGGCGAGCAGGGCTACAGCGTAGCGAAAGCTCGAAGCAGCAGCGGAGCAGGGCAGCCACAGCTCGGCCTCCAGCAGGGCAGGGAAAGCGGCTTTTGGGGTCCCGGCGTTGTTTCCAGCAGGAAGAAAGAACGGCCAAAAAGAAAGAAGCAGCAGCTCCTTTCTCTGCAGCTTCTCTCTCCGGACGCTCAGAGCGAACTGACCCCACACCCAGGTGTAGACAAAGGAGTAGCCAGGCCCGCCCCACTCCCCTTTTTGTCTTTCTTAAGTACAGCTATTTGTCCCCTAGCAACATGCATATGGGAGAAAATTCCTTTAACAGGAAAAAAACTAAGACTAAACTGAAACCCCAACAGATGAGAAGACCTGATGCACATACAGATCTTTACAGAAATGGATGTGTCTGCAACCTAGTTCTGCAATTGGGGAATCAGGGACTGATATAATGCCAATATTCTGGGTATTTTAATATTTTTCTCCCTTCTTAAACCTACATGTTATTTATATTGAACATTTTGCTTGAACTGAGAAGAGAATTTTTCAATTTGATGTGATTTATCGGAGTTATTTGCAGAGGATTGTAATAATACCATTGAACATATTTCCCCCAAAGTGTGTAAGAACAGCAGTTACCTGATGTAGAGTTTAATTGAATGCTTAATTTATTCTTCAGAAAGCAGTTTGTTCTCTCCAGAGAACTACTGGTTGAAGATTTAAAAGTAATTTTGCTTCCTCTGATCTTGGATAACAAAGGCACCATGGCTGTTCAGATGGGAACAGCTGTTCCTATCCTTTCAAAGTCTGAGCTGTGCTCCTTTTTTTCCTGGGAGGAAGAAGAAAAAAAGATCCTGATTGCTTCGTGGTATTGACCACTCAGGCTTCTTATTCTGAGGGGAGTATTTTCTGTATTTAGGAAATGAGTACTGAAAGATGTACTTAATAGCTTCGACATCACAGTCTTTGCACACAAAAATGCAACAATGAGAATCTGAAATCTGGCCCTAGGGAATGTGATCTTGTGCAAACTGACACTGTTTTACCTCCAGACTGTCAGTGTTCTCAAAGGAAGCCTGTTCAAATTCATTGAGCAGAATGATGTGTGGGAATAATTTCAGCTGTTCTTAGAAATCTGTGTATCACTTTCTACCTCATCCTCTAACTTTGGAGTAACTGAGAAGTCCTGCTACTCCTGTGTTTTGGAGAGGGCAGTTTAAAATTTAGTCGAGTTTTTCTCCCCCACAGTTTTAGATGTGAGATAGAAATGGTTCTTTTCCTTCAGCTGTTCTTATTGAGATAGTAGACTGTGAAGCTCAATATCCAAAAAAAAGACCTGATTCTAAAGTCCAAAATTTTACTTGATGGGATCTAAGGAAAATTATTCTGCTGGCATGGACAGAACTGATATTAGTTTGATATAACTTGGAGTATTTGACTCCCACCTAAATACACCTCTCTCTCTCTTATCGGCTAGATGAGTGTACAAAAAGATGATTTTAAGGTGGCTCTTTGGTAGCAGTTACAAATGGAAAAGAATCATATTTCTGACCAAATAATGAATGATGACAAGAGTTATTTTAGGAGTTTTCAGTAAAACATGGAATTCTGTCTTTTCACTTGAGGACATTGTGTTTTCCAGCACTTCAGTGGAATTTCTAATACTAACAGTGTGGCTGCCTCAACATTTAAACATGAAACCGGAGTTTGAAGAGGCTGGTTAGGCTCTGTAAGGCTGCTTATGTACTTCTGATGAAGATTTGGTTTCTGTCCCCAGACTGTTCAAAGTGTAAATGAGCGAGGCAAGGTAGAAGGAACTGTAATAGCAGAGACTGACATGCCAGATTGTGATGGAAAATATGTAATGACCCAAAAAATAAAGACATAAGGATTATCCCAACTTTTGTAGATAGATAGATAGTTCTAGACAATAGCTAGATAGATACTTCTAGACAATTTGCTGTTGTTGCCCCATATTCACAGTGGGCTATGCTGGCCCCCAGTTTCCTTGAAATTCACATTTGAGTTGTCAACAGATATGGCTGGAGTGCCTTTGGGGTCTGGGTGCAATAGCAGAGTTGATTTTTTACATGATTTTGCAGCATAAGTGCTCAAGAGTCAAACCTCTGATGTTTAGTTTAATAACCCAAAGAACCAACCCCTTTTACCTTCGACAGCAATATGAAGGATACTTCTGTCATCATAAATGTTTGCTAATATCTTTTTAAGTGACAGGTCCCATAATTTTAATTTGGTTTTCATGATGCTGTATGAAAAAAATTTAAAATTAAATCAAAAGCAACAATCATGCCACATTATTATTTAAATCAGGTATTTTTAATGCCTTGAAATTTTAGATTTTGATAATAAAATTAAATCTCTTTGCATGAAGAGTGAATTGAAAGCTCCATTAAAATTCCTTTTTTTCTGTGGGGACTGGAAATTACTGTGAGCTCTTGAAATTAATTTAAATAACTACTCTTCAGAGACAAAATTCATCTAACTTTTATAAGTATTGTCCTAATGATTTTTTTTTGTCATTTGCAAACATAAATTTCTTTTATAGTAATGTTTTTTGGCAGCTGTAACAGCTAGGATAATTTGTATCTTGAACAATTTGTAAATAATGGAGAACTTAATGAAAGAAGTTTCTGTAACCCAGGGGCCTATGCTGTACAGCAGAGATACAAAGATTTAGAAAAACAGATCTCTCTAATATGTCATGGGAAGGTATACCAGATATTAAGCCATTTAAAAAATCTGGTCTGGAATTTTATTTATAGGATGTGCAGATTTGAGTGAGAGTTGTGGAATTATTTGAGATGAATCATTCTAAATTTAGTTCCTTTTTCTTTGTAAATTACTGCTAGATAGCTTGGTTGCTTTTAAAATAGATTTTCTATTTATTATTGGCAGTTTTTCAACATAGACTTTTAAAAGCAACCTACAGGACTTGCATGCCAAATTCTCATTTAATTCAGAGATTTGAGCATCTTACTACTTTAGTATCCTTTGAACTTTCCAGCCTTTGTGTACGCTATTGAGAATCACAGGTTAGCAGCTGCTTAGTTTAAGTGTTTTCTGTTCACACTGGTTATCTTAGTAAGGCATGATACACTAATACTAATAACTAATAAAAGAAGAATGTTTTATTTTCAATTTTGAAAGAAGAAAATGTATAGATCATGCCTAAGGGGTTTTACAAAGTGCCAAGGCTTTTCCTAAGTTAAATGGGTCAAAGGAAATTCATGTGTTTTAAGAATTTGATAACTTAATCTGATTTCTTTCTTTGGATTTTTCTCCAACAGAAGTTGTCTCTGGGTCGAGGACTTTGAAAGATGCAGAATTTTAAGCTGATTCATTTGGCTATGTGTGGCTTATATCTGCTAACTGTAGCACCAGCAGGTGCTATATGTTCTCTTAATTTCTACCTGTTCCCCCTTAAAATCGATTCTCTTTTTCTGGAGATGCTGGGGAAGCTGAAAATGACCCAAAGCTGTATGTAATTCTACTGGGGCCTTGGGTTTGGAGGTAAAGATTTTTCTGTTTAAACATAACCACGTTTACTGAGAGTGTGTGTGAACGTATACATTTGTTCCTCAGTCTTCGCTTGTATCTCTTGGTGCTGGGTGCGGATATTACCAGACTATGATTAGTAAAGTATTTATGAAGTGTTTTTAAACTGCATGTTGAATTTTTTGGTTTGCTGCTCCTGTTACCACCTGCATGACCTAATGTATGACAACTGGTAAGGGGTCAGTAGCTCTGACCGAGGAAGCTGTGACCAGTCCGGAGAGATGGTCCCAAAATGAATCTCCTTCCTGAGGTCCGGTGTCTTCCTTCAGCTGCTGGCTAGGAGGGCCCGTGCAGAAGCTGTCAGCTCTTTAGTGATTGTCAGCTCGTGATTCCAGCTCAGCTCTGCAGGGCAGCCTCCAGGCCAGACCAGGGAGAGACGAGAGGCTCGTGTAGCTGGTTCCGCACGAACTAACTTTATTGGTCCACACTCCAGTGAAGGGGAGCCAGGCAAGAGCTCTCTCTGCCCTCACAGGGGCAGAGGGCTAGCTTTATAGGGATACAGGGGGTGGGTGTCAGAGGGTAAAGGCCAATGGGTTACAAAGGATCTGCATAGGGTCTCTCAGAGGACTCTGGGTCTGTCTTCTTCTCACCGTAACTGAAGAGTAGCTCCCTTCCCAGGGGGTCCTGCTGGGAGATTGCTCAATCTCCTTATCTCAGCAGATGTCCCTCCAGGGCAGTGGCTGGGCATACCCCACACTAATGTCCATCAGATTTTGTAGCTCTTTGCCAGCTGCTCCTACTCCTGTGGTTTGCTAAGTGCCTTGTCCTCCTGCTGCATCGGGGTGAAAGAACGTGAGGCAGCAGTGTCTTGCCTGGTATCTACAAGTGGAGATAAAGGATCCTTACATGTGATGGTTGACAACAAAAGTTGCAATTTCTCTAATCCGAGCAGTAGATGGCTGAATTTTCAGTGTGTACATGTTTTGAACTAATTTTTTGCTTTTATGCAGTATATTCTTATTACAGAATAGTTTGTGTTTCTGGTGCCGTGTTGTAACATACATCTGTATAGGTGCTCTAGCTGGGTAGGAAACTTGTTACACATTAATAAAAGTTACAAAAACTGTTAAAAAAAAGTAAAGTGAGTTTGTGTTACACTTAGATGAATTTTTTCTCCAGCAATCTTGAAATCAAATATCTGGTATTTACAAATCAATGCATGTTAACAGCTCCTGCTGTATTTTTTGTGTATGGCTGACAGTTTCATTGGGAATAAGAAGAGCTTTAAAGAACTTTAAAGATTTTATATTATCTTCATCTCTTTTATTCACTTTCTTCTTTTTTCTTTTCAGAGGGAGAGATGGGAAATTTTTCTTGAATAAAGCTTTTAGAAAACCTTTGGAAAACCATCCAAGAACTTTTGTGTGCTCCTTAGACATGCACTCTGCACTCTGAAGCAGGGCCCTGTAGATCAGTATATTCATCCAAAGTGGAAATTTCACCTGAAGTGAAGTATATGTAGCTGTACACTATAAATATTTGCTACAACTAAATACAGGCTTTTTTTTTTTTTAAGTTATTCATAAATGTATTATTATTCATATATCAATTTTAATCTCTTTCAGGTTCTGTAAATGATGGTGGCTGCTGACTACACATATGTCCTGATAATGAAATGTCTGCTGCCTGTCACACAGGTCTGGGTACCTTGGAGCCCAGCTCTCTGCTTCCTTTTCCACTCTTGGCAATTCTTGCTGAGTATTGTGAAAAGGGCTCTTGGGGAAGAATTTTAGCATGACAAAAAGTGTTTCTACTCTCTGGATTCAAGGCATACTAATTTAAGATATTCTTGCAGGAACACGTTAATTAAAGAAGTGATCTTAGTAAAGTAGAAGCCATGAGTGCATGAAAGAAGAGTAAAATATAAGAAATTTTTATGGTTGAACTCAGTATTTAGGAGGCAGACCCAAAAGGTGACTGTGGCATCCTCAACTGGAAAAAGCAGTGTTAGACTTACCCTTCAGTTTGGGCTAACGAGACAAATATTGTCAGTGAATTAAAGTATTTGATTACTGCTTTTACAGAAAAGCACCAAGTAATTTAGATGTGATCTAAAAATCACATGCAATGGAGACAAGTGTGCTGAAAAAAAATGCAGGTGAGAGAAGAAATCTGTCATGCTCAGCATTTGCAGGCACACATAGTAGAAAATATTCCCAGGGATCTTACCAACTTCCTATTAGAGAAATACATGGGAATAAAAGGCACAGTAGTTACTCATTTGTATAGCTTAGCTAAAGGAGGATATACACAATTTCTTTCCTGATCATCACTGCTAATATAGAAGTCTCTTCAGATAATTGGTTGCTTATTTTTTGGTCTTTCGCAGTTGAGGTCTCCACCTTGAAGACTCCCAAAGAAATCTTGAAACTTACTAATTAGCACAGATGCTAGTGGTAAATCTCCTTTTCCTTCACTTATTGTTAACCTCAGAAGCTTGTTCTTGTTCCTTGGGAGTTTTTGACTGCTTTTTTCCCCCCCTCATGTACTCTCCATTGTTACATATCTGGTTATTTAGAGATCCTGCATTTAGCATCCTAGTTATTTTAATAATACCCTTTTTGTGTGTGCCATAAAATACCACCTTTTTGGTCCTAGAATAGCTTTAAAGAACACATTGCCGTGTTGAGTCAGCTGCACATTTTTCTTCCTTCAGACCTTTTAAAATTATTTCTCATTTGCTATTTCATCTGTGGCCATGTTGTCACCTTTTACCACAGAACGGTGAAGTTTCTTCCTTTTATTTAATTAATGTGCCTCTCCCTTCTGGCTCCATTTTTTTTTCTTTTTTGGCCAGAATTCTCTGGCTTCTGTTTCCAAGCTTAACACTTAAACCAGTCGATGGATGAGTAGCTCAGAAGTCAGTGTGCATTGCAAGTAAAGTATCATCTACCACCCATATGCCAAATCTCAGTGCAAAGTCTGAAAATGCCTTGAAGACTATTAGTTTGATAAAAAGATGTTCACATTAATTCATTCCACGTTATAGGGCAGAAACAATAAAATGACCAAAGCAAATTAACAGACAGTAAATTGGCACGTGTATCTCACTAACGTCTCTCTATTGCCTTCCTAGGTTTCAATATTTAGTAAGTGTCCAATCTCTTAAGCAGGAACAAAAATTGGTGAGAGCAGCCCCAGTTTCCAATAAATAGGAATGAGTTATTTGATTAAAGAATAGTAATTGGCTCTTGTATATTAACAGTATGACCCAGAGCAATTTTGCAGTAACCTTCTAAGTGCTTGCAAAAACCTCACAAGAAACTGAAAACCAAAAAAACCCAACCAAATCCTCCCCCCCCCCAATAACAGTTATTTTCAAGAAATGCAGTTACTGCATTTCTTAATTCATTTTTAGGGAGCTGTCAATAAATATTAGTCCATGAAATGCAGAATTTAATTAGCTGGGATTATGATTTACGTGATTTCTGACTTGCTCGCTATTTACAATTTCTAGTAAATGTTGCCCTTGGCAAAATAAACATACTTAATTTATAGCCAGTGGGTGAGCAATTATTTTTGATTCTAGTGACACTAAATGTCACTAAAATTCTGTCTGTTTTAAGGGTACAAATACACTGTTCTGTTGCCAGAGCCTGCAAATGTGTTTATGTTGGTTTTGGCTGTGGTAGGGTTAATTCTCTTTGCAGTGTCCAGTATGGGACTGTGTTTTGTATTTGTAGTGGAAATTGTGTTGATAATTTAGGGATGTTTCTGCTATTGCTGAGCAGCGCTCTTGACACAGGGTCAAGGCCTTTTCTGCTCCTCAGACTGCCTTAACAGTGACAAAATCGGGTGTGTATAAGAATTTGGAAGGAGACACAACCGGAAGGGAAAAGAACTGTTTTTACTCTTTATAGTTGCAAGAACTTTGATGGAGAAAAACAAGGAACTGAAGGAAGAGGGATAAAAGCCATTACAGACTGTTATAGAAGGAGAAGGCAAGGGAGCATATTTTTGCCCTCAGTTCTTCAGGCATTATCACTCGACCCCCATTGTGCCAGCCCAGCTCTTTTCATCCCACAGTATCTCTGATCAGGATCTTTTTCTAGTTCCTTTTCAGTCCTCGTGCTGGATGCAAGTTGACTCTGTAAAGACCAGTGTTTTTGTGGCACTCTTGCTTGTATTGGACACCCGCAGCTCTGCTCACTTAGATACACACAGTCTTTCAGTGAGATGTGTACCAAATGGAGCTGTGCAAAGTCTGGTAATATCGAAGGGGACCAGAATGCGGCTGCACTAGTTTGACCTGACATATATTTTTGCAAGTTTGACATTAATCTGTAGTTTGCCAATCTGCCACATGCACCAGTAGAATGCTACCTGAAAGAACTGCATGGTTTTGTACCCAGGTGACAGTCAGAAAAGAACATCTGTCATTTAAGGCAGTAGTGAAAGTATGCTTTTATATGTGCCCATCATTAAAGGTGAATGGTCTGTGATTTTCTTCTAGCCTTTAATTGAAAAAGGTGTTACTCCAAATAGTCCCAGGTCTGCTAGCAGAGAAATTAAAATTCTGTTTTAAACTAAATGCAGGGTCAAAATGGAAATCATAGATTTTAACTTGTCATTATGAAAATAGTTGTTTCATAAGCCTGGTAAAACTTGCAGTTTTTTATTCCTGGAGAGGCCCAATCACTGAACTTTTCCATGTACCATCTGTGAAGTATGTTGAAATAGTGATAAACTTAGGCTCAAGAAGTGCTGTTAGTCAAATCAAGGTAAGAGTTTGAGAGGCAGTCTTGTCTTGAGACGTGTGTTCATGCTTAGCCACTTCGAGTCCAGAGTTATACATGTGACAAGTTTTGTGCTTTGGATCCTCACTGAATTACTACTGCTGGTATGAACATGTTCTTAATATTGTATATAATGTGTTGGGCATCACACATTTTAATATGGGGGGAAAAGAAAATAAGTTTCTGAAGCACTGTGCATGCAAAATTACAGATGGAGCAAAAAGACTTGATGCAGACTGTCAGCCCAGTTCTCTCACCTGTTTTCATGCTATTGTCACTGGGCACCTGTTGTACTACACCCTAGTTTAGTTCTGAGCCCATGTGCATTCAGGTGAGCTGGGGGAATTGTCACACCCGGTGGTGATTTGCTCTCTGTGCTTCAAGATGAAGGGAAAGGGAATGGAAAATGGTAGTTATATTCCTTTACACTGAAATTCCCAAAAGTCTTTCCTTGCCTGTGGAAGCAGTGGATGCTTTTATCTGGGTATTGCTCTCCAAGAAACTTGCATGGAACACAGAAATGTCCACCACATTGGAAAAAGCAGAAAAGGCTAAGAGGCATGGCAAAAGGACATGCTCAACTTTTGGACAATGGGATATGAGACTAGGGCAACCCAGTAATATTCCCATAGGACTGAGTCCAGTGACTACCAATTTAACTGTTATCATTGTAACTCAGAAAAAGGAGTGCTATGGAGTATTTTGAGTGGAATTATGGATAGGTTTTATTGGTGACACTTTCTGGTGTAAAAGGACCAAGACAAGACAAATTTAAAACCTTGTAACTACAGGAGGCTTGTCTCATAGACCCTTTCATTCCTGGAATTAAAACATAGGCAGATAGCTAATTTTTTTCCCTCGTATATTTTCTTTTTTTCTTTTTTTTTAAAGCATTAGAGATAAAATTAGAGATAAATCTGTTGTGCTGCAAAATGATAAAGCAGAAGAAGTATGTTGTTTTTCTGAAGTGATGTGCATGTTTGCAAACAAAAGTGCCTTTTACGGGGTAAATATGAAACTGAAAATTTATATATAAATGAGAAAATGCCATAAGCATTTATGCAAACAGGTAAATATTAAATTAATTTAATATATTTTTATTCTATATATAAACACTGCAGAGTTATAGTAGGATATTAGTACAGACTAATAGCAAGAAATTAAGAAAAAAATCATTTTGTAAGAGGTAACGGATAATTTTGTTCAAGTTTTATTAAGAATTATGTGCTGCAGAGAAATACAAAAACCAGAAGAACAAGTAAAATAATTACAGTATCTAAAGTATCTGTCCCCTTGTTTAGAAATATGTAGGAAAAAATTTCTTAGCTGCATCATAAACTAGTATGTGGATGCTTGTGAAAGGATAGAATAAATAAGGTAATGGATATAAGTGTCCCTGTATCTTCATTTTACAGGACACTGAAAGAAATTTGAACTGCTGCCTTGATAGGTTTATTTGTTATGCTCATTCATGGATGAGCCCTCCTCTCTTGGAAAGGAGTAAGGATTTTTATAATAGCCAAAAGTGAGAGAGCTTGACTAACTGCCTATATTATGGGTCTGTGTCATGAATGAATGCTGATAGAGGAATTTTGGCAGTGTGGAGTCAGATAAACTAGAAAGGTGTGTAGATGGATGTATACACTTAGATCAATAGAGAATTATTCTAGACAAGCTGTTTGAAAATAGTACTATGAAAGCCTTGGACCTTGTGTAAATAAGGCATAAAGCATTTAGTAAGTTACTTGATGCAGAGTAGGTCTTTATTTGGACAGAAGGACAATATATGTAGAGCATTATTAGGCAGGCACAAGCTTTGGAAATACATTTGACAATGATGAGGAATAGATCTGGTCCAAGGGGCTCAGCTTGCAAGCTGCAGAATGAGATGTAGGTTGACATGCAGATTGAGCTCTGGGTGGGAGCCCGAGACAAGAGGCAATGAACTGCCAACCTTTGGGATAACAAAGGGCAGGAAAGATGGGTGATGCCAGCCAGGAGAATGGACACTGCGAGACGTGGCACGAGTCGAGAATTCCTGACATTTTGAATAATAAAAGGAGACAAATATGGGTGACTCCAGTGAGGAGAATGAACACAGAGGGGGCGGGACTTGAGGCCTGAGAAGGAAGGGTGAGACCTGTTCATGGGAAGACTGAGGGAGTATAAAAGCGCAGGGGGTCCTCTGCTGGGGGTCCCTCTTCAGAGGCACCAGCTCAAGCCTTTTCGTGTTACAGCCCCGTGAATAAACTGCTTTAAGAACGAGATATCTGAGGCTCTGCTGAGGGAAACCCGGTGTCAAACTGGTGAGGAAACCGGGTCTGGCTGCGAGTGGGGTGTGCAGGAAGTCAAGCGGGGACCAGTTGGGCCACTGGAGCCACCTGCAGTGAAAGGGCCTCGGTCCCAGCACTGACAGTCTCTGACAGTGGTAGTGTGGCTGCCAGGGGGTCTTGTGAATAGTCAGGCTGGAAACTTTCCTTAAAAACAGGAACTGATATGAGTATAAATGTAGAACTTAGGAGAAGAAGGAGTTTTTTCCTTATGTGCAAATCTATTGCTGGAAGGGTTGGCTCGGAAGAATGAGCAATGGAAGACAGAGGTAAGAGAGAAGCTGGAACAATAGAGAGAGGGCTGGAAATCTGTATACTTATTAATACGAAACTTACAAATTACATTGCTGGTTATGACTGGAAAAATGTGAATGTCAGATATCAGAGATCTCGTTTATGGATGAAATGTGTTTGAATGCTTTTAAGAAGCCTATAGGAAATGAATCATAATAATAACTCTTGAGCTGAATGGCAATAACGCAGTAGATTTGTAGTTGTGTTTATCAGAATGTTTTAAGAGTGCTTCTCTGCATTGTGCTGCATTAGTCAAATTTGGAAAGTAACATCACTCTTCTGTACAGTAGTATGGATTCTCTTTATGTGTTTAGTAAAGATTAAAGGTCACCAATTCCTAACTCTCTGTTGTGTTATTAATTTTGATTGATACTTTTAAATTTTACTAAATTTTTCATAACTGAGATTTGTTTTTGTCCCTCATAAGTTATCTTTCATTCTGTTACTTCTCATGACTTTGGCCACTGAATTCTAACATGTTCCACATATATTTGATTATGTTGAATTTTGGATGGTCATCTGTAGTTTGAAAAGAAATAGACACAACCTTCATTCTTCCTGTGATTAGACATGTGCCTTTCTTGTTGGTAAGGTAATGATTTTAGAATATGCCTTGCTCTTAAATAGCTTCGTTGCATTGTGGTTGATAAAGGCTGGAGAATAAATTCCATCTTAGATACTGAATTATCAAACTGATTTTACAGCACTAACAAACTTGTGGAACCTAAGTGAAAAAAATCAGGTGAATGTCATCAGAATGTTACCTTTAAGGAATATCTTTATTCTGAACTCATTGTGTGCAGAGATGGAGCCTTAGATGGGAACAACTTCCATTTCCTAGTTCAGTAGACCAAACCTCATGTCATCAGCTTGCTTTGTATTTTCCTTTTCATTCTAGAAGAGCAGGTGTTTTCTTTAACTGGAGTGTGTCATTGCAGCCAAAAGAGTTGGAATATCTGTCCCTCTTGTGCCTGTTCCTGTGTGCTTTTACAGACACTGGAGAGGAATAAGTAAGGTTAATTTGATGTGTCAGGTGTTCCCTGCCTGCCTACTATACCGTCAGCTTTTGTGTGCAAAAACTATTAACTCTCTTAAAAATTGAAAGACAATAAACTTCAGAGACTTGGCTTCCTTATAGTGAAGAAGGATCCTATAGAGAAATTAAAATGTAAAGCATCTCAAGACTGTTTTCAGAGGGTTTTCTAATTGGAGGATGGATGAGCTGAGGCAGATGTCAGGAGAAGTGTATTTTACACCTCAAAAACTGTCACAGCAATAGTGCTAGCCTGTGGTTCAGTCATGGAATATGAAGATAGCAGATGGTGCCATAACAGAGATATCTGTCAGAACAGGGCTGGAAAAGCAGAAAGCTTCAAATAAGTAACAGTTTTGACTGTGTAGGTTTTAGAAGTGAACCAGGGAACGGCAAAATCAATATGCCACACTGTAGACAGTCGGTGAAAAATGCACAGTGGGTTTAACATCATCCTAACAGATCAGTCAGAAAATGCTACCACCCAGGGTAGCATACTGCTTGCAAGCCAAAGGAAAGAGCCAGTTGAACACTCCCTTCTCCCCACCTCCCCCAAGAAAGGAATTTCATCAGATTTGCCCCTGCATTTTTGAGTATATGTGTCACTGCCACAGGGGTGTTGAAACAAGATAGAAAAGGAAGGGGTTTTTTTGTAGTATGTCCAGCTCATTCTTTTTTGAAGAAAAGTTGCAACCCACCCAAAAACCTCCCAAAACCAAAAAACCCCAAACTGACCCCAACTGTACAATTTTTCATGTTGCTTTGTGCTTGTGAGTGGGCCTCTGGAATATATAGAAAAGAAGATGAGAGAAGTTCCTAGCCTGTACCACAAATAAGACTGATTTTTCCTCCACCCTGAAGACTGAACAACTTTTGTTCGTGTTTTATTTTCTCTAAGGACAAATTCATCCTGATAACTTCCATACTTGAGAGTGAGCCACCAAGATTGTGGTTGGACTTGGTGGATCGTTAACATTTTCAAGCATGCCTTATGAGATATTACAATGACTTTAAATATCATTTTGAATGTAATGTAAAGTTTGCAATTATCATTATAGATAATGTTACTCCCTGAA
>NW_008238452.1:1460030-1467146 GCF_000691975.1 Corvus brachyrhynchos | reverse complement strand
CTCTGGACTAGATTTCAATAGCTTTCTGTTATATTAATGTCAGAAAGGGCAAGGCAATAAACCCTGTTTTAGAGACCCTAATATTGCTGTGCATTTCTGTGATTTGCACATCTCTGAAATGCCATGCAGAGTTGGTGGGCCTTCCAGTTTCCATTTTAAACTTTCTGAAAACAAGCCGCAGGAAATTTGTATATAATTTTTATGAATGAAATGAACAAATGTGTATCTAAAAGCCAAGAGAGGTAATTATGACTGTGGTCAGTGCAAAATAAAGCTTAAAAAATAACACTGCCCAAGATGCCATTTTCAGATGAATGTCGCCAGAAAGTCAAAAGAGGTTTCTTTTCCCCCACTTGCATTCTTGGTTTGCTCCCATGGGAATGTCTAATTTTGATCTTGTGGAAGACTTGCTGGGTAAATTATCCCAGAATATTAATAATGTATTCCCTCCTCCCCATTTATATCAATCTTTTATCCTTCAACAGACCTTTCAGAGAAAACTGCCCAAAAAGAAAATGCAATGAACAATAATGCATTTTTCTAACCTCTAAGCATAACATAATATAAAGGTCAATGTATTTGTCAATGTAATACTTAAATGTAAAAGCAGTAATTTAGTTTCCTGACTGCTACAGGTTACAATTCTTTATTATGCTAATAAGTCTAGATAACTAACATCTATTACGTTAAAAATGCTGTAAAATTAGAAATGGATTGAACAAAAAAATACAACAAGGTTATTTTAAAATGCAGCATTTAACCTCCTTCTTTTTTTATGTCTTCCCTTTTGATTATGTATGGGCAGGTAAAATTATTACAAGTCTTCCTTAATTGTTGTATGTATTTCTTCTAAAGCATTCCAAGTGTTATTTAATTAATTCTTGAAAAATAATTAGTAACTAAAATATTTCTGATAAAGTATTTGTACTTAAATTTCAGTAGCAGTTTGGTTTTTTTTTTTTCATTCTGCAATCTTGAAATTTTGGACGTTACTATTAATATTCAAAGTGGATGGAAGGGCATTTTTTACTTCAGGACAATAGAAAACATTATGGCAAAGCCTTTGAGTCTTAATTCCCTCCTGTGCTATGTGTAGCCACCACATTAACAATCAGCAAGCCTGGCATTGCAGCATCCTGGAGCAGGACTACACACTAAAGTGCAAAGTGATGGGGTGGCCACCAGTTAAGAAGTGTTAGAGCTACCACGCTGCCTATGCCCACAGTCAGTGTTGGAGGAAGATTCACCTTTTGGTTTTGGTAAATCCAAGCATAACTTTTCAGTCTTCATTTTTGTTTTTGAACATCCTTTTAAAATCATCGTTCCCAACTGATGCTGTTTTCTGGTGATTAATTAAGAGCTTTAAAATACCTAATCAGAGTTTAAAACTGGAGTGGTCTTTTAGGTCTGTACTGCATGTATTGAGATGTGTGTCTGGTTTTAGTTAAGAAGGATTTGGTAGAGAGTAACTGTGACAATAATTCTCTGTGCAGGGGGGAGAGAATGTCTTAAGAAGGAGAATTAGGACATCCCACTCTTTTTGCACATTTTTGTGTTTTTTTAAAGGATCTGGAAAAGATGGTGAACAGTTTGGTGATCTATAGCTAGGGTGAAGAAATTTTTACAGTATGGGGTGATTTGGGTACTTAAAATAGTATGCAAAATTATCAGGAAATCTTTGCTGCGCATGTTGTGATGTGTGCTGTTACTTCATTATCAAATTTGGTGAAATGACTGGGGGCAATGTGAAGAAGGCCTGTCAAAGCCTAGATCACGTGGAATTCAATACAGGGATTTTGGCAGACAGGAGAAATGGTCTGGCAGAAATCTCGTGAAGTAAAACTGAGGAAAATGCAGAGTCCTGTAGCTGAGGAGGAATAACCTCCTGCACTGACCAGCTGAAAAGTAGCTTTGCAGAAAAGACCCTGGAGTCCCTGGTGGACACCAATGTGTACATGAGCCAGGAATGTGTCCGTGTAGCAAACAGAGAAGGTTTAGCAGCCTCCTGGGGTGGATTAAGAATTGTTGCCAGGAGGTGGACGAAGATGATCCGTTTTCTCCAAAAAGCACTGGTAAAATGCATCTGGAGTGCTGGCACCAGTGTTGGGCCCTACAGGAGAAACATGGAGATACTGGAGTGAGCCACTGTAGGGCAAAGTTGAAGGGATAAGAGAATCATATCTATTGGAGAGAGGCTGGGAGCTGCAACTACTTAGCTTGGAGAAGAAAAGGTTTGCAGGGATCTTATCAACATCTATAATTATATCAGGGAGAGTGAAGAATACTGAGCCAAACATCTCAGTGTATCTTGTGACATGCAAGAGACAATGGGCCCAAACTGAAAACCAGGAAATCCACGTATGTGCAAAAAACACCCTTTTTTTTTTCCTCTTTCTGGTCAAGGACTGCAGCAACTTGGCCAAAGAGTTTGTGGAGTCTCCATCCTTGGACGTAGTCAAAACTCATCTAGGGTTGTGTCCCTGGGTAACCTGGTCTGGGTGACTCTGCTTGAGCAGGGTGGTGGGGTGAGGTGATCCTTACAGGTGCCTGCCAACTTCAGCTTCTGTGGTTCTTTGATTTCCAGTTTCTATTGCCGGTGATAAACTGCTGCAAAATCCAACATTAGAAATTTTAAGCACACCTAAGTCTACTTATCTGAATGTCTCTGACCATTAGAATGATGCATTTTACTTAAAAACACTGAGTTCTCTGTTTCACACACACTTACAAAGACCTTGGGGTTTTTTGCAAATATTTGTACCATCTTTGCTTGCGTGTATTTTTCATGCTGTAGATGCATTGCAAGAGGGACAAAATACTGATGCCCAAGAGACTGTCTACTGAATTGAAAATCAAATTGAAATACAAGTCACATATACACTTGCTCACACTCTCAAACTCAACCAAACTGTAGCCCCTTAGACCTGAAAATGCCTCGTCACCTCTACTATTTTTTCTTCTGGGGAAAATAGAATCATTGGTGTAATCCACACCAGAAATCTGCCAGGGATGCTGACAGACCCTCTCCTTTTCTGCTCTTAGTATGGATATGGTCTAATTGCTTGGGATTATCATTTTATTACTTCTTCCCTATAATTAACGTGTTCTGCCAAGACATTTTTCATGATAGACTGAATCTGTTTGCTGCTAGTCCTTCCTGTTTGCCCCGTTGTTTTGGTGTCTCATAGCAAAACATGACTTCCATAATCATACAGCCACATTATCCACTAAGGATTTACTGACAATGATACCTTAACCGGATACAGCTGAAACTTAAATATATGCAAATGTTAAAAGTATATTTCTATAATTTGCTGGGGAAGAGAAGTAGGATTTGCTACTGGTAGCATTTCCTGTAGAATCGTGTAATCCTCTGCTGGTAGTAACAGCAGTAATATTTGGAGGACATAATTTGGTAACGCATTGCCCTCATCAACCCTGGGCTATGTGTTTATTGGCATGAAGTGAATGACTTCAGGTATGACCTTGCAGAAGTTTTAAGATCTATTAATCAACCGGTGTTTCTCTTGTTAGGGGAAGGCATGAAGTAGGAAAAAATAGATTCTCTTCTGATAAAAATTTCTGCAGCATTCACTTATTTTGATTGAAAAGGGGAAAAGATGGGACAGGATGGTGTGGCATATGCCCTTTTAGAATCCTTCTGTGATTCTCTCTAAATGAGGTTTGTACTGTTCTTATGCTTAGGAGAGGGAAAGGATCATTAAGTGCCACTTTCACCTCTCAATGCATGGGTTAAGTTAGTGCTTGCTTAAATTTAATCTAAATATGAGTGCGGAGGTTGGGGGAAGATAAAGACTTGAAAAGAAAACACCCTGCTCAGCCTTCCCAAAACCAACTGCCAAAACCCTGAAGAAACCAAAAACAACAGAAAGGGCAGCAGACCATCTTTCTGGGGTGCCTAAAAAATAACCTTTCCTCACCATATTTGATGGAAATTTTATTTATTAGAACATTTTAAAGTATGGGGATTTTGTTTGCTGATGGTTCAAGAAACAGCTGAGTAGTTAGTGAATATATTTGGATTCTGTGTACCCTAGTGGAGAACTAGTTGCTGACTACTTGTATTAGATACTTTCTTTCTTTGTGTTTGGCAGTAGTGCATCACCATAACAAGTTCAAATAAGAAAAGGACAGAGAGAATTTCCAATATGTGTTTGTCTTTCACTTTCGCTGTAACAAAATGCAAACAACTTTATTTTCCATGAGGCTGTTGGTGACTTGCTTTTATTTAAACAGAGTTCTTGTTAATTCACAGAACTGCCTCTTGATCTGTCCAAGGTAGTTATTATTTATATTATTATGAGAAAGGTATGAGAAAATAGTATTGAAGATGCTCATATTTAATTTGAAAAGACTCTTTGTGGGTTATTTGCATTTAGAAATGATGACCTGAGATCAAAGTCAGAGCCCCTTGGAACTCAAGATTCCAAGGTAGTCTAATTCTGAGATGTCTACTGAAATCTTTCAAAAATGAAATATAAACTACAGTAATGGGCTATCAAAACTGTCAAGCTGGCTCAGCAGAATGAGTGATATGTTTAAGTGTGATCGTTTTCAAAAGCTCCATGAAACTAGAATAGTTTCATCCAAATGGCCAAAAGCCACTTCTGTATCCAATTATCAAAACCAAGCTTAACAAAAGCTGTCAAGTGCTGAATTGTGTTTTGGAATTGTGCTGTACAGTGACAAAATGATTACCCTTAAAGAGAACTTTGCACATAGATTAATAAACATTTTTCCTACTTAACAAATCTAAAGCAGTAATTAAATATCAAAAGGAAGCAATTCCATTTTTAGCTCATGCATATACCCAAAGTTTAATTGTTGCTTTTGTCTACATTTTTCCAACAATTCTGTAAAGTGTGCAAGCACAAAAGGTGAGGATTTAACATTAAGTGAAGTCTCACAGACTGTAAGTTATCACAAAGCTGGCCTTATAGAAAAACACTGATTATATAAAATTAATTAATAAAATTCTGATCAGTGATTCTCTCTAACTGGAATTAATAATCAGCTACTCTTTGTATTTTTAAATATATGCTTCTGACTTTACTGTGTGCATTAAAAATAGAGCTGAAAGAGTTTTTTAGGGAGACTTGCTGCAAGCTCTTATCTCTTTAAAAATAAAATAAAGTCAAGACAAGCTTATGAGAAGAAATATAATTAAAGTCACAGATGAAATTAAAGAGGGTGGGAGAAATGAGGACACCGAAGATTCTTCTCTTCTCTACCCTTTAGAATCCAAAGCACTGGGGAGTGATGAAACGGAAATGGAAGGGAAAAAACTCAAACCACTTCCTTTTTAGTTCATAGAAAACTACCTTAAAATGTTCAATTCAATTGAAATTTCCATTTCCCAGGCCTTTTGGAGCTCTGCCGAGACTAGGTGTCTCTCATCTCCAGTTTTAGCAAAGAATATCTTTGACATAGAAGTATGAAGATAGAAAAATGTGGTTAACATAGATTTCTGTTATAGGTACTTTGGTCCTATTTTGCCAGCATTCTTAGACTGCTAATGAGTTTTGTGGAAACTTGCTGTTTTTCTTGTTGAAGTTGATAGGCGTAGAGGAAACTGTTTTCACTTTGAGGGGAAAAAAATAAGAATTTTTTTATCTTTCAAGAAGACAGATAAAAGTTGAAAATGTAAATGAGTGTGTCCTGTTAGAAACCAGGGGTAGAATGAAAAACTCTAAAACATATAGTTTTAAAATGCTCTTGTGGAGTGTCATAAATCTTTAAGAGGGAGCTGACTTTTTCTTGTTTAATGTTTAAATTGTTTCAGGAGAATGAATTAAAAAAGAAAACCCAGCTGGTTTTGGGGCACTCTTTTGAAAGCGATGGTGCTTGTTACTGTGAATTCAGCAAAAGCATTTTTTTGTTTTGGAAGAAATATTTTACTGGATGTCTGTAGAATGAGATGCTTTGTTGTTTTAATATTTCATTTGGTCTTGAAATTTGATTTTTGGTAGACAGAATAAATGATTTCCCATCTTTAAAAGCTAAGAGCAGCAATTCAAAGTTATTTATTAGCTTTTCTTTTACTGTTTTGAGTCTTCAGTGTTTTCTGGGACTAGCAGGTGAAGGCAAGCAAACTTCTGATTTTCTAACTTCCGTATTTCTGTTTTCTCAGCCAAGACAGAAAATAGTACACAGCTTAGAAGCAGGTAATGCTTTTCTACGTGTATATTCCATAAGTTGATTTTTCATACTCTTAAGTGTTAGGAATCCTTTGACATTTGGACTTCAGAGAATTACTTCTATGTTGGAACCCAAAGTGCAGGAAGTGGTTCTCTGCCTGTCCGGAAGGACCCATCCCCCCAGGAAAACACTGTTTTTAACCTTCATCCATGGAGAGGGCTGCCAAGGCTTTGGGATGAATTAGAATCTACAAGGGTATGAGTTAGGTGGTAGTATAATATATAGTTTGTTACGGGGTGAAAAATTTAGAGTTTTTAGGTTTATTAGTATGGTAAGTAGATGAAGACAAGATGGAGGACTCCTGTGGTTTTCCAGGTCTCTTCCTTCTTCTTCACCTACTCCATTTCCTGCAGTGTTGGTAGCACAGAATGATTGGTTAGGAAATGCCGCAGTACAGGGCTATGTGAATAGATAGTTCATTAGGCATTGGTAGAAAAGTAAAAATAATGTACGTTCTTCGTGACACCTGGGTGATTTACCTTTAAAAGGGCCTTGAGTTTCCTGCATTGTGTCTTTTTGGTACTTGCTCTGCTTCATGCTGTGTTGCCGGCATGTAAATTACTGATAAGATATAATAAACAATCTGAAGACCGAGAAGATCCAAAAGTCCCGTTCATCTCTTACTCCTGGCAAGGACTTTCTCCCCCATCCGGGGAGGATATGTGGGGGTTGAGAACCTGCACACTTCTATAAGAACGCCTTAATCTTTCACCCTTCTTCAGAGGCTTCACTTAAATGACTCTAATCTAGTCTGCCTGTTAAATTTTTCTTTCCACAATCATCTTTTGTGAGAAAATGAACAATATTTTTGATAAGTACAGTTTCTGAAGTAGGAGATGATGTTTAGTTCTTCTGTAGAGAGAAGTAGTCAGAATAGAGGGCAAATTTGTGTCAGCA
>NW_008238452.1:1455389-1460000 GCF_000691975.1 Corvus brachyrhynchos | reverse complement strand
AGATGTTAAAAGAGTTGATATTGTCGGTTAGTATCTTTCTAAAGTAGTTGATAAGTGTTAGTAAATGTTATGAAACATCAAGCCTTTTAAATGCCAAAACAAGTGTGCCAAGCATTCATAAGTACTTAGAAGTAATTTTCTCAGTCACATGGCAGTACCCTCAAGGAACATCATGCCTTGGGCTTTGTGGAGAATCCTGCTCATACTGGGGAAGGTTGAGATGGCTTTGAGATAGTACATGAGGCTGAAAGGTGCTTAAAGTGTTATGGATCAAATTCTGGCCAGTGGACACTTGAAATACATCACTGGGCAAACATATGTAAGTGTTCTATGTTGTTGGAGTGGAGATCAGAGTAAGAAGTAAATACTTATTATAAATTCTGACAAAGGATTTGACTGTGATATTTGTGAACTCCCTAAGAGTCTGATTGAAATAAAGGCTTTCATTCACGTTATGTACACACTATTTCATGTTTTTATTAACTGCTAAAGCCTTGCTCAGACTTCTGGAGTAGAATTGGTGTCAGACTGCATTGCTGAAATTTATAAATGTCTAAAGAATACATCCAGTGTTGGTATTTTAAAACTTGGCTTATCTCATTTTATTTGTCTTACTGCACGTGTCATATTTACTACTTGCAATAATTTTGCTTTTAGGAGCTTCACTGCTTCTCCAATGTTTTTCAGTAGATAGCAATTCATGGTTTGTAGTGCAAACTACATCACAGGGATGAATCACACGTTGACTTCATTGGCTCTCCAATCACAGACTGAGCCAGGCTAAAGGATGGTTAATATGTTTAAAACTTTCTAGTTTTGCCTTTTGTCATTTAGATAAATTTTTGTTTCATTTATTAAAACAAACAGAACCTGAGCATTTTTTGGAAGACATTTCCTAGGACATCTCTGCCTTGTGTTCTATGTGTAGATTCTGAGTTATATAGCTAAGAACTCTTCCCTTGGAAAAGCTGTCATCAAGAGAAGGTATTTTGATAAAAATTTTTTAGTAGGTCATATGAAGAAAATATTTGTTTGTTTTAAAAGAAGTTTGATTTGTTGTGGCAAATAAATATAAATAGAAAATGCTTTGATCGAAAAAAAAAAGAGAAAATTCCTGGAGTTCTATTTGGCAACAGCTGTAACTTATTGAAATAGCGGAAATTAAAAAAAGAAATGGGTTGTATTAAAATACCATGCTCTAATGACATTTCATGAAGAAATATAACGATAGGAATAATAAACCATGTAAAATTTCAAATTGAAGCCTAACATTAGATTTTCGTAAGTATCTGTAGTGAAAAAATGTAAGGCTTCAAAATATCTATTCTGTTTGCTTTAGAATGAGAAAGATGTTAGAAACAAAAATGTTTACCATGACTAATATATGACAGTGTTTTTTTCTTCTTCTATGAATCAATTCTATTTTAAATAGCATAGCAACTAAATTGAGTCTGAAATCCCAAGCTGTAGTAATATTGTTTGCAATGATTCCAAATGGCTTTGTTTAAAAAAAAAGAAGTCATGACAATCGTTTTTACCTCTTATTTGTATGAAATCATTCTTATTTTGTATAAGGAAAAGCCTTTTTTTCTTGGAAGAAAAGGAAGTTGTATTGTAAGACTTCTGTAAAGACTTGTGACATTGCCAGTGTTGGATAACTGGATAATTTTTTATGCTTCTGTGATATTTCCTGTTCTCAGTTCTGTACTCCAATTAAGCATGTATCTTAGGAAATATTTAAATATGTGCCTTGGGCCAACTGAGTGTAAACTTAAGAAAGGTCTGTATGAAACACTACATACTGCAGGTTGGTATTGTCGCTCTTGGTGCTTTATGCAATATCATGCTGGTAGACACTTGAGTTATGGTGCTGCAAAACATCTTAAAGTGGCCAATAGGATGTTATAGCAGGTTATTTATGATGGCTGGTGCCCTAATGAGTTTGTCTGGTATGATACCAGCTTGGGAGTGAGTTTTTATTTTAACTAATTTATTCCGATCTGTTGTTTTATAAAAGCATGTTTCAGTATTGTGCGTAATTGCTATTGAACAAAAAAAATATGTGCCATAAAAGCTCAAATGTTTTGAATGTGTAGAGCACCTCAAAAGAACAGATAGGGGTTTTTTTAACTCTTCACCTCCTCTTTGTCTGCCACTTTTTAACCCAAATGTCAATGTAATGGTGGCTTAGATGGCATTTTCAATGAATCAGGTTTTCTTGTAGGATCAGAAATTTTAAGTGTAAGTCAGCTATGCAGTAACCACTTCCAGATCTGGAAAAAGGATTTCAGTGTGAAAACACAAGACAAGTACTTTGAAACTAATACCAAGTGATTGTTCTGACTTATTTTCACTTCGTATCTTCATTGTTGTTAATTAAAATAAAATCTTCCCAGCGGCACTAAAATGTCACTATCTTCACTATCTTTCACACTCTTCACCTTCTTGTTCTTGCATTTTGAGGGAAAACTCCTTCGAGCAAAGAGTTTGGATTTTTCTTTTTTTTTTTTTTTTTTGGTGGGTTGTTTTGTTTGTTTGTTTGTTTAACTGTAGCTGTGCGGCATAAAGCTCAGTGGAGAATGCTGTTACTTGATCAGAGCTTCTGTGTGTAACTAAGACAGACAATGGCAATAACAATTGTACAGTTCTGGAACATTTTTGACGTGACATAGAACATGCTTCATCTTTGTTCTCTTTTTAGCTCTGCATCTCTTTTAAAGGCACCTGCCATGTTGAAAAATTTAAAAAAAAAGAAAAAAAAGAACCAACATTGGATTTAGCAGCACTGAGAGGAATACTCATATGAACTTTTGCAAATATTATTCTGAAAATGCCATTCTAAATAGACATACCTCTATGAACAGTAACCTGACATTTATAACTATACTAAATAATGCAACAAAAGAATTTTCAAGGTTCATGTGAACCTTTCCACATGCAGCCTTTGCAGCATCTTAAATTATTTACCATGTTTAGAAACCATCTCAGTGAATCAGATTTTTGAAACACAAAGCAAGTATTAACTATTGAGTTACATGAGAATTTAGAGTTTGTGTCAGAAGTAAGATGCTGGTAATTTTATGTGACTTGTGGTTTTACAAAATCATGAGGTAAACTATTCCATTTCTACCAGTACAAACACATGCACTTCATCGAATTTTTGCAAGACAGGATATGCATCTTTAATTATTTCTACACTGAATTGGAATATCATCGTAGTATTTCTGTAACAGGAGAGAAATGAGTGGCTGATTCTTTAAGTCTTATACACCTAAATAAATTCTGACTTCTTTGAGGAAGAACTTGACCGTGCGGGTGACCTCACACTGGGACACATTGCCCAGAGAAGCTGTGGAATCTCCCCCACTGGCGATACTAACCAAAACTGTCTGGACACAATCCTGAGCCCTGAGCTCTGGGCTGACCCTTCTTGAGCAGGGATGTTGGCCCAGATGACCCCCTGTGGTCACTTCCAAATGTAACCATTCTGTGTTCTTTCATTTGGCATTTAGCAATATGACTTCTGTATAACAGCAAATTTATGCTAATGTCACATGGAGTTACTAATTTACCATACTATTTAATGGTATAGGAACTCCTGATACACACCAAGATACAATTTAATTTTAAGATTTTAAAATTTCTCTTTAATGGCGGATAAAGTCTTTCATTCATTGTAGTTTTAAAAGAAATTTACTTTCTACTTTAACTTTACAGGGAACTGGATTTGGTGATCTTCATGGGTCTCCTCCAACAGGAGATGTTCTATGGTTCCATGAACTTTTATCAATATGAATATCTGGGAAGAATTTTTGGAATATTCAGCATTTTCTGGTCTGTTGTGTGTTCTTTTCCTATGTAGTGGAGTGAATACAGGAGTGCAAAACCCAGGAAACTGTCCCTTCTGGCATAAATTCCAGTGCAGCTGCTAATAAGCAGGTACTGGAAATGTTCTTTACAATTCTTTGAAAGTCTGTCAGTATCCTTGGGGAAGATATAATTTGTAATGGAAAAAACAGTAATATTTATCTCAGACCCTTGTCATCTCGATAGTTAGTCTTTATAATGGAAGTATTAATGCATGTATGCTAAGGCTTAGTGTCAAGGATTAAAATTCAGTTGTACAAACACTTCCTTCCTCATATTTCAGGGATTTGTAGGACAAGGCTGGTTTGCTTACACAGATTTGTTCTCGAAATGAACTGTTCTGGAAATTAAACTAACTTAAGCAATAACCAGATTTTCAGCTGTTGCAGTAGTGTAACCTGAAGTAATTTATTTAAATCTGAAGCAGGTGTCAAGAGTCCTGGAGCTGACTGCTGAATTTGGGTCTCTGTAAACATAACTACTGTACAACCAAGGCAACAAACCATACAATTTGCTTTGGGAATGAATATTTAAAATACCCAAATTGTCTTGTTGGTCTGTACTATACTGGATCAAGAAAAAAAAATGCTATTCAGTTTAGGGCCATTTTGTTTGAGGATGGTGTGAAAATCCTGTTCTGTATTAAGGAATGCTTGCAAAATAATTCTTTAGATAATGGGTGAAAGTTAAGAAAGGAAAACAAAACTCATGCACCAAAACCCAAACAACTCTGTGGCTTTCCCT
>NW_008238452.1:1415138-1455222 GCF_000691975.1 Corvus brachyrhynchos | reverse complement strand
TCCCTACATCAGACTGTGTTTTGAAATAGGATGAACTTGAAATTTCTTTTAACTGATGAATATGTAATTTTAAAAAATGAAATATAGGCTGCTGAAACGGTTTATATCAGAGTTTAAAGCATTCAGTTCACAATAGAAGATGTAAGATGGCACAATGACCTCCTGAGATTTCTTGGTTTATTTTTTCAGGGAATTAATTTTCTTCAGGATTAGTTCAGATACTGCTGTGCAGGCTGTGTCAAATTCTCAGTGTATTTTCCTGATAGCCATACGTACTCTAAATAGGCAAACAACAAAAAAAATAAAACATGACAATCAGTTTGTGAAATGTCAGTTTTAATTTCTTGATTGGCTCACCAAACTCTGCTCTCCCAAGAAAGGATAGGAAGGGAAAAGGAACAGTTATTTTTGACATGCCCCTAGGTGATTATATTCTTCTTCATCAGACAAGAATGTGTATGCTTGATTGCACAATGCAGAAATTAAAAGCTGCTGCACTCATTTGTAAGGCATGTTTTCTTTTGGGGTTTGTGCCACCATTTAGAATAATCTTTGTCTCATTTTAGCTGTGATCCTCTCTTGGGGAATCAAGGGGAGTGTATTTTTATCTGTATTGATGAAGATATAGCTGATCAAAAATACAGTAATGTAGGTTTTTTTTATGCAAAACTGAAAGGAACTTTCAGTGGACTGCCAATTAAAATTTTCTTGTAATGTAATAATAGAGAGAGAGGAACAGCACACATGACAAAAGATCCTACTGGAGTAATTTGCCTTTTAGAGCACGTTGTGCCAAGTGACTTCACGTTTCAGCAGTGAGTGCAGTGTTGCATGTGAGGTAAATGTCAGACCTCGTCCCTGCTGTATTATAAATATCCCCTTGCATGTGCCCTGGGGAGCTGCCTGATGCTAGACTGAGGCAGGAACCCTGAGAGTGACCTTGGTCACCATCCCAGAGGAAGGTGGGATAAGAACCTGTTCTTAAAGGAAGGGGAGGAAGCACTTCAAGTTGCCCTCCCCTTCCTTCCTGAGATCCTCAAGTTTGAGTGCTTTGTCTTTATATGCAAGTCACTGGAAGTGTGCATGGGGAGCAGCTCTCTATTCCTATATCATCTTTATGGTGTGTAACTTCTCCCCAGTGCATGGCAGAGGACATAATTAACTATCTCCTATTGAATAGCCTATCTCCTATGCTTTTCATGCTGGAGGATGAATATAGACCAAATTTTTCAAACACAGATGCCCGACATCAAACTCAAATTTAGGTATTTAAATCAAAATTGCTTTGTTTTCTGGGCGCTGAACTTGTAGCAGCTGTCCATTTTTGTGGGTGCTTACCTGATTTTCGTGGTTTAAGCCCAGCAGGCAACATTCTACACACAGAATAGCCCTCTGGCCTGTTCAGGTCAGCTTTTCTGGCCATGTTCCCTCCCAGCTCCTTGTGCTTTTCCGCACTTTCAGAGTAAGGGAAAATGAAGAGTCCTTGATTTGGGGTAAGCACAACTGAGCAACAGCTGAAACATTGGTGTGTTATCAACATTCTAAGTCCAACACAGAGTTAATTTTCTTTCTAGTAGCTGGCATGGTGCTATCTCATCCAAAAGCAGGACGCTGACTTTAAAATGAGACTACTATGGTTAAAGTGCTAAATATGCATCTTTACAATCAATTTCTTAGTATTAAAGTTGGAAAATTCTGGCTGTCTATGCAGTAAATTTTTCTGTTCTTCATTTTGTATTTGCACAGCTATGTTAATTAGGGAATTAACAAAAGAAACCATGATAATAAACTCCTCTGACTCACACATGTGGTACCTAATTCCCACTTCTCATCTGGCTCATTTATTTCTACTTCATTATACTGACCAAATTCATATCAGATACTCTTTCTGAACAGTTTTTCCATTTTGAACTTGATAGAGATAGTTAAGTTTTGTGCTTATTTGTTGGAGGTTTTTGTTTTTTAAGGAAAATGAATACAATCTTTGTAGTTCACTAGTTTCCTAATCTTGAAAGCCATAATATCACCACCTTAATATAAACGATGTGCTGATTGATTGACTGACAGGCAGAAGTTTTTCTTGTTTGGCTGGAAATGCATTTGCCAGCAATAAGCCATTTTTTTGCCAGCTATTTCTTTTCTGAACACTTTATTCCACTTGAATGTTAAAATACTTGTTTCTGTACCATTATACAGGGAAATAGTTTAGCACTTCTTTCCCCGTATTAAAATGCTGCATGTGCAGAACTGCTTGGAGTGAATGATTATGAATATATGTTCAGAGCTGCATATTGAATATCATATTTGAAGTCAGACCCAGATATGTGTAGAATAAAGCTTTCTGCCTGTGTCATGGTGTTATCATTTATCTGCCTCACCGCATAGCAAGCTTTGCAAATAAGATAATTTTGTACCAGTCTACAGCCAGATATTAACAGCTGTCTTTCAGTTGTGCTCAGATTCAGATCTGAGCTTTTAATGCAGCTCTTCTTCCAGAATGCCCTTTATCATCAGGGGAAGGGGAGAGACAGCTGCTTTGCATTTTTCAGATGTAATGTGGTTTGGGGTTTTACCAAGACTCAAGTCTCTTGATAACAGCAGAGCATACAAGAGTGAAGAGGAGAAAGCTTAATATTAAAACAGTAAATAAAACTACAGATAACCTTTGGAAAGGAACACCTGAGTCACATGTAAAATAATATATTTAGGAAGATTACATTTTATTTTTGCTTTTGCTGAATTGCACCAGGTTGACTTTAAGCCTTATGAGATATATGTCTGCTCACCAGGTGTGAGAAATAGTTTCATCACCTACAGGTGGAAAATTGATCTTTACTTAGTGTAAGGAAATGTGTACTATTTCTTTAGATTTATGGTTGGAAGCAGAACACACCCCCTCATGCTGTACAAAAATCAATTTACCAGAGCAGAAGGAAACTTAAGTGTTTTCTAAACTGTGAAACAGAGTGGAAACAAACAGTTCTGGAGGTAGCACTTGCTACTGACTGCATTAAGGTATACTCTACAATGATAGAGGAAGGCAGTCTTTTTTTTTTCCCCCAGTTATTTTCATTGTCAATGCTTGTCTTTCAGGCTTTGTAGTGCACCTGGATTTATAAAGCAAAACAGCCACTAAATAGTTTGCTTTGCTTTTTCCTCCTAAATCGTTAATCTGTTGATTCTGCTTTTTTACAGCCAGGAATGCTTCGGTGTCTGGATAGTCTGATGTCAGTTTAAAACAGCAGGCAAGGCATCACTTAACTTCAAGTGCTCTTTTTCCTGAGATTTTTGGGTCACTTCGATAAGTGGTGCCCTCAGGCACCTGAGTGATAGAAACTACCAGGAGTGTGACCCCTGCTCCCTGATTGAAGCCTGTCATGGTCCTCAGCTGGTGGGAGGATAGTGCCACTAGAGTCAGGGAACCAAGGGGTACAGCCTGGCTGCAAGGCAGAGCTGCAATTTCAGCTTCTGTAGATGTAGTTACCACTGTTTGGCCTGTAATGTTTGGCAGAAACTAGGGCAATTGCAGCAGTGAGACCCTCAGTTGTAGATTATATACTTCAAATAGATCACATGGAAACTGAATTTCATCCACAGCCCAGATAATCAAACCTTGCTCGGATGTGGCAACAAGAATTGCAGGCCCACTTTTGGATTCTGGTTTAGACAAATTTATGTTGTACTGATATTAATGCAAGCCGAGCCAGTTTACCCTTAACCACTGCTACAGATCTGGTAAAGCAGTTACAATCAATGGCAGTCATGCTACTGATAATGATACATGATAATCCTTCACACCAGGCTTTCAGAGAAGTCATGAAATCAGGAAACCCTGTACTTGTTGATGCTGGCCAGGTAAATGCTCCCTTCTGTTTCAATATGAAGAAAAAATATTATTTCTATCCAAAATAGTAATTGAGCATACCTCTACCAAAATGCGTAACGTAATTAATTTTGTATGTGCTGGTAAAGTGAGCTGAGGAGACTTCATAAATTGCTGAACAGCATAAAAGGCCACTATGATGCCTGCTTTTCATCCAGTTGTATTTAGTTGGTTATGCATTTCTACGTGTGTGTTTTCTGAACAGTGCTTAATTATCTCTGGATTTTAACCTAGTAAGAAATCCATACTGTAGGCCTTATTCCCACACTAGATGGTGGGATCTGAGGAATGTCCAGGTGAGGTAACTCAAATGTAAAATTTTACTTTATTTTTCCTGAATGTGGGGGACTTTTTCTTTTTAAAGAAATCCATCAGATCAACCTGAATCATTTAATAGGATGAGTTATCACTGCACATCACACAAATTGGCTTCATGCAAGCCTTGTTGGAACAATTTGGCTGATTTTGTGTGCGTGTGTGTGTGTCTGTAGAGACAGCCTTTTGAGATGTGATTTGTACTTGTTCAGCATGAGCTGCAGAGTATGCCTTTTTGACAGCTTGGTCATCTCTGAATTCAAAGAAGAACTGTCTTGAGAGAGATTGAAAATTGTGACATTTAATCTTTTCAATAAGAAGTCCTTGTGCATTACCTTTGAGGAAACACTGGGCAAGCTTCAGAGTAACACAGTGTTATTTACATTTGAGATCCTGAAACCAGCAGCAGGAAAACCACACCATTTTAGTCGTGAAAGTAACACTCTACAGCTACTCGATCTACCTAAGAAACAGCATTTAAAATGAATGTCTGATAAAGAAAGGATCTGTGGCCATACCATTCAGCCACTTCTTGTTGTAAATTAAATATATATGTAAAATTTCAATCTGCCTTTTTACCGAATACAAGCCTAGTGATAACATCCATCCCCCATACCATCAAAAACCTAGGTCATAGCACCAAGATTACTGAATGGTATCTTCTTGGTCAGTGCTTTGTTGTTCAGAATTATCAAGTTTTACTGTGCTGAGATTCCATATATTAAGCACAGTTTGCATTGGAAAGTAGGAGCTTGGTCTGCATGCAGTATCTTTATCCCTATTTGTAAAGTATGGTCAGGAAACCTTACAACTTAGTGTGTCACTGAAAAATCAAATCTTAGAAGATTGATTATTTTAGTAAAATATCTGCTTTGCCTGGATTTTTGCCCTTCTCTTACTGTATTCAATCTGTGTTTTTGTTGCTGAGCATGAGAGCAAATTTCATTATTTGATTTTATTTAAAACCTGCACAAATTCTAAATTTATATACGGATTTCCAGC
Source organism: Corvus brachyrhynchos (assembly GCF_000691975.1). NCBI lineage: Eukaryota > Metazoa > Chordata > Aves > Passeriformes > Corvidae > Corvus > Corvus brachyrhynchos. Next base: position 1,450,022 of record NW_008238452.1, on the reverse strand, counting down.
CTGTAAACCAAACATGCAGGACTTAAATCAGTTGTCATGATTTTATGTTACCATGACAGAATTATAGAAAAACACAACTACCCAAAGTCCTGATAGCAAATATCATAAAAATGGTCACAAAATGAAGGATGTTGAAATTGACAGCTTGGTATTGAACTGTTTTTCTTTCTACTTTCCTGTGACAACAGTAGTTGTGTGTTGCTATTGATAAATATTGATAGTTTGTAGATAGGAAAGCTTTGCTGGGGTTAGCAATGCCAGCTTGGGTCGGGGTCTGTGTGTGTGTTAGCACAGGAGGCAGGGCTTTATAGGCTGTGTTTTGGTGCTTTGAGAACATGGCTGTGGTGCTTCTTGGGCTTCAAAGACTGATTTGTTTGGGTCTCAGTCAGTTTGTGGATCTCTGTGCTGCAGGCCTTTGTGCTGCTGTGTAGATATGAGGTAATGTGGCTTTTCATGGGAAATGCAATAAGAATCTTTGCAGAGTCTAGTCCTCCATGACCATCTGCATTTATGAAAATGGAATTTCATGCAGGAGTAAATAATTTTCTTATTTTTTTGTGATTGCATGATTGCATATATAAGCAATCTTATATACACTGGACACTGGTGTGAAGGCTCATTTGCTTGTGCTTGATGTCCTTCCTTGTCTTTTGAAATTAGTGTTAATTTTTAGTTAACATTGACATCATATAACCTTCTCTTATTTGTCTTCAGATTTGGAAGACACCAACAGGAATGACATCTTTTAACTTATAAATAAGTTGCATCCATATTAAGAAATGCCTCTAAATAGTTTCTTGGGTGGATTTACAGATTTGACTTCTGCCTTCTCTCTGAAATTTTTGATTATCCAGTCTGGTGTTCATCCTTATTTGAGTGAAGCTTTTTTTTGTATTTTCATGTTACTCTTTCTTTTGAAATTGAGTCTCCACATAACAAAGGACAAAGCCCCATTTTTGATTGACAACAGTAACTTAAAGGAAAACATCCCTTTGAGGGAACCCTTTATATGGGTTCAGTTTATCTACTTTCTTAAGGTTCAGTGGCCTTTCTAATAAATGATACAATATTTCTTAAGAGGTTTACCTTGTCAAACATTGTTAAAATGTAAATAAAGTAAATAAAATTCATTTGAAACCACAGGGTGCCTTTCATAGCATTTTGCCCCAGAAGTGAAAAAATGTGAACTTTATTTAAACAGCATATGTCTTTGAGATTGCAGATAATGATAGTTACATTCCTATGCTGTTCACTACAGCTTTGTCTGGCTTTAATTTTTGGAGTCAAGGGGCAAAAAGTCATACCTATGGATTTTGTGTTAAGAAGAGGTTCATAAATTATGGATGAAGAGTGACAGTTACTGGTATTTAAAGACATCATTCTTTTAGATGAATATTAATAGGGGTAAAAACCTGAAGGAATTCTGGGCAAAAACTTTCTGAAATAGAGCAACTGAACAAAGATTGCACAATTCAAAAGATAATGCTGTTGATACAGATATGATGGATTATCGAGCAATGCTTTTATGGATATGGATCCATGTTATGCCTGTTCTTTGTAAAGGGGAATGAATCCTCATAGCACAACTCCTTAACTGCTAAGCCAGTCTTCAGAGTTCATTTTCAAAGAGGTCATTCTAATGCAAGCAGCATGAATGAAAACTTTCAGTCTTTAATTTGTGCTCTGTGTTTGAGGCTGCTTTATGCAGCAGTTGGCCAACAAGCAACCAGAGCCAGGCAAAAATATACACGTTTGACAAACCAGTTGTTAGGGATGTTTTCTCTAATAAAAGAGGTAAATGTAATATCCAGTCCCAAATCTTGCATAAAATCGGTTACGTTTCACAGATGAGTAAAAACAGTTAAGATTTTAAATTGCTTTTTTTAAACTTGATTTTCTTATCAAGGAAGAGCATAACAAAAATTTAATTGATAAAATAAATATGCAACATGGTAAGCAAGGACAGTGGAAGACAAGTGGAAATATAGAGAGAACATACAAAATGACAATGAAAGTCAAGAGAAGAAAACTAAATAGAGACATAATTAATGGACTTAAAATAAGCAAGTCTTGTTTGACCTGGTGTCGATTTCTGTTACTTTTGTCTCTCCCTCTCCTTGTGAAATAACTAATGGTTCTGTACCTGTCCAGTCCAAAATGGGAGCTTTGGCTAGATCTGATCCCCTGTTTGGGGATCAGAGGCTTGTTTACTCATTTTACATTGAATGCTAGGAAAAGGTCTATTCTCTTATGCTTCTTTTTTAGGTTATTTTGTTGTGCTGATGTGTCTTTCTACAGGATGTGGGAGGGATCTATATGCTACTGCATAAGGATTTAATGAATTTATAAAGAAATTGCTGAATTTACCCTTTATTTCTAAACCTTAGTGAAAGAAGTATAATTGATCATTTTAGAATAATTCTGGTTTTGTTCTCAAAGACTATTGGTTTCAGGTAATTTATTCCTATGTAAATCAGCTATTTTTAAAAAAAATAAATTGGTGAATCTTGCATAGTGTATTAGAGATCTGATGTGCAGAGGCTCAAACAGGAATTTTAGAGTCACTGTCTGGAGCCTTGTGAGATGATGCCCTTACTGTAAAGCATTCTGTTTTGTCAACAAGCTTACATCAATACTTGGCAGGTCATTTATGCAGCTTTAATGTTTCAGAATATGAACTAGACAAAATAACTAATATAAAATTGAAACTGCTTTGCATCTGCAATTGACAAATCCTATTTTGAAAGCATGCATGAACATGAGGATCAAACTTAGCTTTTATCATTTACATTTTTTTCCAATGTGGAAGTGTCTGATCAACTTCTAATTCACCTGTTGTTGATTTCCTCATTCTTTCCTAATCCCTTGAAGCTGAGATGCCCTCACCATTGGGGAAGAAATTAACAAAATCTCTGACTGGAATGTATGAAGCATCCTTTAGGGAAATGTAAAAGGTTAACCTAAATCCCAGCACACAGAGATGTCAGACTAGGACAAATCAGCATGGACAATTACCTGGAGGTGGCACAAGGTTAGGGTGGAGCATATATGTATCATATAAAGTTTGTGTATTGCTAGCAGAATAAATTTTTCTGGATGAGAAGTCGAACAGGCAGAAATGCACATGTCCACAGGTCCATGGTGAGCAGAGATGGTTTTAGGCTCCAGGTTTCACCTGGCAAGCAGCAAACTGGAATATTTTAGTGATTTTGGTATGTCCAAACTAAAAATACCTAAGTGTAGGATTACAGAGATTACAGGATTACTGTCCTCTCTGGATGGATGTCAGTTATATTTTAAGCTCATTTTCATCCAAATATATTTTGGACTAGTTTCAACAGATTGGTCAAATTGATTCTGAAGAAGGCTGTTCTCTCTTTCCTTACCTGATAATGTAAGATGTTTTAACCCTTCAAATTGGACTCACTCAGCCAACTTCAAATTCAACATGTGTTGGTATAAGACCATTTTGTAGTATGTGTATTACTTGTCTAATTTCCAAATCTAAATGTTGTGGGTCCTATGATTGTGATGTCTGAGATGTGAATGTCTTAAATGAATGAATTATATGTATATGTATTGTGGACACAAAAATGCTGCTAGCAAGGATTTTCTTGCTATTTTCTAAGCCCGTGAGAGACTTTTCTTTCTCACAGAAGAGGTAGCAGAGTTATGTAAACAATGAAACACCTGCAGCCTTGAAAAGTCTTGTTTATGGTACAGTAGAAAAATATTTTGACAATGGATGTTTTAGGAGTTTAGCCAATCACCCCAAGGGGTGGCTGGTCCTTTGTCCAATTAGACTATGAAGAAAAAAGTCTATAAAAGAGTTTGTAAAATAGTGAAATGAATCAATCTTGCTGCACAATTCCTGCCTGCTGGATCTTCTCTCCTCCTCCCTACGGCTGCGGGACACAGTGATATACCCTAGGGCATTTTTTTTAATAATGTATCATAATTGTAAAATATTGGGAACATTCAGCTTGGACCTTGGTATGACATAAAGAGGCATCGTTCTACTGCCTCTCTTGGTCAAGACAGGCATATTTCCCCATCCCTGGAAGTGTTCAAGGCCAGGCTGATCTGGGCTTTGGGCAGCCTGATCTGGTGGAAGATGTTGCTGTACATGGCAAGGAGGTGGAACTAGGTAATCTGTAAGGTCCCTTTCAACCCAAATCATTCTAGCGTTCTATATTACCACATGCTCGCTTCTACCCGTTTCCTAGGGTAAAGTTTAATTCCAGGACACTTGGGTGTTCTCCAAAGGATTTGCACTGGTGTGTGATTTTGTCTAAAATCTGTTCTGAAGTCATTCTATTTTGTGCTCAACATTTGCATGCACGTTTTTAATATGTAAACGGTCCTGCATTAGCCGGATGTGTGCTAGTGCTGCTGGAGCTGGCACAACAAAATGTGCATTTGCTGGAAGGAACTCAGGAAAAAAAACCCCTATCAAAAGAGATTGGAGATTTGAAGAGACCAATTAGTGGGAGAAGATTAAATGGTCCCATTGTACCCTTTTCATGCAGGCAAAAATTCAATGGAAGATTATGTATTTGGTTTTGGAGGGAGGGAGGGGCCCAACCAAAAAAGGGAGACATAATCAGGGAAATAGTAACTGAAGGGATACGATAATCATCTCAAATGCATGAATAGAGAAGAAATTTAAAATGGAGCTCAGAGCAAAAAAAAAAAGCAAATAAGGGTAAATTAACTACAGAAAAGTAGCTTTGAAAAAAGAGAAGAAATAGAATAGCAATAAAAGGAGAAGGAAAAAGGTAAATGAAAATCAAATTCTTTAGGATGTGGAATGGCTACCCCAGTAATGCTGCAGAGAATCCATTACTGGGATAATTTAAGATGTAATTATTCTGAGCATTAAAAATATGAAGGCTAGAAAATACAGGCATTTTGAAAGAATTTTGTAATGCCCCATAGGTGTTCTTATCTCTGACCTCTGTGTGTGTATTTATGCAAGAATGAGTGCAGTAATACTTTAAAAAGATAGGTCCTGTGTGGGGTTGTTGTCTGCTAATTTAAATGTTTGACTTAAGAATGCCTACAAGTGGAAGTGCAACATTTTGCCCTCATCCTAATTCTGGTGCTCTGTATTTCGTTCATATTTTCAGGTGCTCCATGCATTTCAGCTCACTTTCAGTCAGCTTTTCAGTAAGAACTCATTCCATTTGGGTGTACATCTATAAACACATTGCCCATCCAGGTAACCGTGGGCTTTCACTGCTAAATTGTTCTTCCATTCATAAAATTACAAACATGCGAAGCTTGAAATATTTAAAGAAGTTTGGCTATTATTTTTCCTTTGTAGTTTTTTGTTTGGTTGGTTTTGGTTTTATTTGGCTGGTTTAGTTTGGTGTTGGGTAGTTTTTTTTGTTTTGTGTGTGTGTGTTTTCTAGTCATCTGAAAAGAATTTTGGTTTTCAATGTGTTATGGAACTTCTAATCTCTACTCACCAAAAATCATGGCAGAAAGTACTTTCTGTGATCTTGGTTATGTGAGCTGTTTGCTTTTATTACTCTATGCTGTGTTTACTTCATCATGTAAGTCTTTGACTGCACTAGGATTTTTCAGATGTTTTACTTCATTTTATATACTGCCTGTAGATAGTTCTTTCTACCAGAAAATGCAGATTTCCCTCTTGGAGCAACAAAAAGAAAGTCAGCATCAATAATATAGTAACTGGTTATTAGATTTGCATACCAACTCATGGGTTTTTGGGGCTTTAGATTAATTCATTACTTCTGCCTCTTTCCTGAAGGTTTTGGTTCGACAACCTTGTTTACTGCTATTAATACATCCCATGATTAATTGAATCACCTTATCAGCCTTTCTGATTTGGCTTTTTCACATTTCCTTTAGGGTGTACCTGCCTTTTAGAAAGGGGCTATGGGGAAAAACCAGAACTAGTACAGACCTCTTGAGTGTCTTTTCCTGTGCAAAGCTGAGTAAAAATGCCACTTTCAGTCCATGAAATTACTCTGAGAACAGTCCCTTTTCCTCTGTTTGTATAGAACAGCTTCCTCAGATACATACATGTTGCCACATTTAGACAAAAAAGAGTATGTTTTGGCAAAGAGGCAATTTTGATTTTTAAAATGATCATGCTTTAAAATTTGCTTGCTGCTGCTCTGTGTATGAAGGGTAAGGATTCAAATTTTAAAGCTTGGTAATTTTGTAATGGGTTGCATCTAATTTTGTTTATATTTCAATCTGCTACAGCCAAAATTTTTATCTTTTCTTCATCTGTGACAGCATCTGCAATTTTCTTTTGCAAGGAAAAGGAAAAAAAATACCCAACAACAAAATTCCACCCCACAGAAACAAAAAAACCCCCTCTTCCCTAAATGGAGAGTGTGCAAATTCCTGAAGTGGGATAAGGGACAAAAAAATGCCTTGGAAAAATAAAGATAGTCAATGGATTTGAAATATAACTGAACTGTGGCTAAACAACTTAACTGAAAAATCATACTTTGATAGGTTTTTCTAAAAACCTGCTTATTTGATGTTTATTAGTCTTAACACCCTAATAAATAAAAGCTGACTCACTAATATACTGCTAAAATTGGTTTTCTATATCATGCTTGCTCTTTTCAATTGCTGACTTGTGATTAAAATGTTTAATGATGAGAGTCTTTATTTCATTATTATTTCATTATTTCTGTATTTTCATATCCATATCTAAAGTTTGTGTTAAACACTGATGAGGAACAGATGAACCTACTTTTACAATCCTGGTCTCTCACCTGGTGTTCCAAGTGACATCAGACCATACAGCTTTAGCAGTTGATTGTATTTGTGCTTGCACCTACTGCCATGTGAGGAACATCTGTTACAAAAAGTAGCCTGAGAAAAAAGTGTCAGGAAGTGAAATACTGCAAGAACTAAAATTGGCGCTGTCTTTCATCAATGTTGAGACTGTCAGAAGTTGCATGAGCCAGCCCTAACTATCCACAGCAGGCAATCTGATGCCAGCCTGCTGTTAAACAACCAACATTTAACAAGAAATAGCATGTAGATCCAATGTGTGGCTTAAAACATTGTGTTGAGTCATTAAAACCGAGTCTCCCTAGAGTCGTATTACAAAAGTCCTTTCTCTTTCTGTAATAAAACATTTCTCTCTGACTGTTTCAATTAAGGTTCTAACAATACATAGTGCCTCCTAATTCAGTACCACATTGGAGAACCATTGTTACTGTCAACTTGTAAAGGCAAATAGAACAAACAATCTTTACAAACCCCTGTCTAGCCAGCAAATGAGAGGCAGAAGATGGCTATATTTTCCTGGTTTTCTTCAGTCTATCATCCCTGTTAAGTTTTATATTGGTAAGTATTTCACTGCCCATGGTTCCATGTTTATGTCAGCTGTAATCCCCTCTATGTGACTTGTTGGCTCCAAGGTTTAGGACTCTCAGAAGCTGAGATGCTGAGCACACCTGCCAAATCTGTTTGATTAAGTGATGTTCAGTTGTGACATCGATGATGTGAAGTATTCAATTGCCTGGAGAAAATATAAATAGTACAGATATGTTTGGGCAATGTACCAGCAACCTCATTGTGTTTGGGTTGAATCAAGTTCTTCCTAACACTTTTTGGCTTGGTTTTGGAAATATATTCCTACAGCACAATGTCTGCCCAAATGGAATCCCCCAGACTTCCTTCTGGTTGGTGAAGCTTGCAGCACTGGAAATGTCATTATTTGATGCAGTGGTCAAAATGAACAAGCCCAGTTGCATTATCCTGGATGTCAGATATTAAATTATAAGCACAGAGAGAACTTGAATCAGTATGTCAGGGTATTAGGAGTTTTAAGACAACCTTGACAGAATTCTAAAGAGCTTCTTAGGTCTCTTGGACCCTGGAGATACTATGAAAGTCCTAAAATTGGGGATGAAACATTTGGTACAAGCAAGTAAAACACCTATACACTTGTTCTGGTGTACTTAGAAGGAAAAACAAAGTTTATGGAAGCAAAGAGATATTTTCTTGTACTGTGAATCAAAAATAAACGTTGTGAGTAAGATAAAGCCCTGAGAGCAGTGGGTGCTAAGTGCTTATAGCAGGGGAAAGCTGTTATATTGTACTCAGTGAAATAATAATTGCTCTTCAAACTATTTATTTTTAATTATACCTTTTGCAAATGAATCCTTTTATTATTATTATTATTAAAGCCAGATGAGCCCAGTTACTCCTGATGTATTTATGAGTTTTCAGCTTTTGAAATGGAATACCCCCAAAGCCACAGTTTCATGCATGAACCCTGCAGAATTAACCCATGATGTTTCTTTGAGCTTCAGCCCAGCTCTTGTGAGAATAATAATGAATAAGGAGAATTTCAAATAAAACCAAACATAAATTACTTTTGAAAGGTTTTGGCATTGGTGGTTCAGGAATGGTGATGTGTGTTGACCTAAGATACCCCTGTTTTTAAGGAGTGCTGCCCTCTCTCCTGGAGGCGTAATGCTTCTGAAAGGGCTGCTCCTGCTGAGCTGAATACTCAAGGGAAAATTACATGGAAAAATGTTAATATGTAGTGGTGGATCTTCTCAAAATAGGGTATCAATGGGTCCAATAAGTATCTATGGAATGTGTTGTCATTTTTACAGACAGGACACCCTGTTAATCTGGACTTTGGTGCTGCTGCAAGTTGGTGATTGTAAAATATATTATACAAATTTTGGTGACTATAATTTTTCTTTATTATGAAAAAAAAGCTGTTAAAAGAACTTTTTCAGCTTTTTAGTATATATAATTTTCATGTTAGGCAGCGTAGCATAGGTTTAATTGTGGTTACACTCAAGTCTTTGCTTGTGTCTGTTAAAATGGAAATGTTGTTGTTGTGAGGACGAAAGGCATCATATACCCACAACAGATTTCACTGCAGACTATAGCAAGTGGTTTAGATCATGTTTAGAAGCTGAAAGTATATTGATTTCTCATGGTCTCAGAAGGCCCATGCATTTTTTCCAGTTCTAAGTAAAAATAAACCAGTAAATGGCTGCATTAATGATGCTATCACTGGGTAGCTGCAGTATGTTTCTTAATGTCTTAGGCCTCAAACATGCAATCCCTTACTCATGCTCTACTCTAGGCAGCTTCACAGAGCCATTAGACTCAATTGGGTCATTTGTCTCAGAAATGAATTCGCTACAATCTGACTTGGTTCGAGTCACACATTCACTTCTGAATGGATGTGAATTTGCTGTGTGCTATGAAAGCCTTACCTGGAGGAAGATATTTAAAATTATTGCAAGTGGTGCAAACTGCTGTGCAGTGCCTCACTCCCAGTGAATTTTAGACTGTCTTCATTAGTAAGAAAATTTATTTTTCATCTTTTATAGCGAGATAAGTGATATATGCCAACACTGCAAAAATCACAGCATACGTGAGAGAAAGTAGTTTCTTCCATTAGTTACTTAATCTGTCATAACCATTTATTTCACTCCTTCCAGCCCTCATTCCCTCCATATCTGTGACCTTGTTTAGTCTTCCTTGTGAAAAACTAGAGCATGGTGCCTCCCTTGGGATTTCATAACGGGGAAGATAACATTTCTTTGGCACTGAAGATAAGTGATGAAAAGTCTCTAAGAGAAACTGGAGTCAGTTGTGAAGATTATTTTTGTATTTTGTTTAAATTTAATTTGGTGTCACTCAATTTATGTGAAAAGGTCTCACAACATGTATGGAAACAATCTGTTTTCACTTCTAGGACCCTTAACTATAGAAATATGGAGCATCTTTTTTGTCACTGGCAGTTTTTGCTTGTATCAGTCCATACTGTGATATAGGTAGTAAGAGCTAAACAGGGAGGCTGCAACTTCATTTATAGCTTTTTATTGTACTCCAATATACTTTCCAGATTACCTGGCAGTATTGCATCAAGGATACTCTAATGGCTCTTGATTTATTAAGAAATTTTGGGTGGGTGTGAAGGCCAAAACCCCATCTACCTACAGGTCTACCAAAGGATCTTGATTAGAATTCCCAAAATCAGGAATTAGAGAACAGACAGGAAGAATAAATAGCTGTGCAGGATGTATGCCTTCCTGCTTCAGGCCGTGACCAAGCAATTTATTGACTGATGAAGATTTCTAACCTTCCAGTGTGACTGCAACTCTCCCACTTTGCAGTAATTGAAATCTAGCTCTCAGATAAGATCTCTGGACGCCAGATGGTGCTTTGCCAATCTTATTACATCAGGAAAAAAGAAAGAATCACCTTTGGATTCCAGAGCTGTCAGAAAGAGCAGTTCCTCCCAGCATGAGTATCAGCTGGTGAGACAAACACAAGAGTTGTACTCCCTGCTCGGAAGGCTTGAGCATAATAGATGTGTGCTGTGGGTGCAGGCAGCAGAATGGAGATGACCTTCTTCCCTCAGATGCAGAAAGAAAAGATGTGGTGAGGAAAGAAGGGGAAGAGTTTATCATACTGAGCATTCCCATAGGCATTTGTAGCCAGGAGATCTCTGTGACCCTATAGGTCCAAACCCACCCAACCCATCTTTTCACTAGTTTCTCTGACTAGTGAAAAGATCAGAGAAGAAAAAATGTTTGTTTTAAGTAGGCTTGCATTGAAACAACAACTTAGGAATTGTGCTTTGGAGCTAGGAATAATGTCAGCCCACAAATCTGGGCATTTGATTGCCAGTGCATTCAATAGTTAAGGTACAGATTAATTTCTGCAGGTGATATAGAGATAAAATCACGTGGCATCCATCCTGGATATCCATTTATTCTTACTGAGTTTCTTCCATCTATAAATGGATAAATAATAGGAGTGAAAATCACCTGGACCATTCACATGTTACCTTTGTTTGGGCTTCTGGATGTCTGTGTTCATTAGTGGATCTAAGACCTACGAAGAGTGTCATCATCAACAACCAGTTGAAGATTGAACCTGTTACCTTTTTTACAGACCTTGATTGTTGGTGGCAGATGAGTAGGAGTATGCATAAGTCCCACCTGTGCTCCATCTCTCTCTCCTGTAACAAATACAGTCTGAGCTTGCCGTTAACAATGCAGAAGTGACCTGTATTTGTGGAATTTTATTTTCAGATATTCTTAGCCCTCAATTTACTGAATTTTTCATGCTGACGATCAGAATGCTCACAATTAAAATGTCTTAAAATAGATCTTACGGCGTAGTCACAAAAAAAAAAAAGGGAAGCTTGAACATATATGTCCTTAATTGAGACTTTCCAGATGAACAGATGTTTTAGAATGAAAGGTAAACCATATTTTAATTTTCTAATTCACGTTTAGTTATTTAAGGGAAAAAAATATGTTTAATGGGTTACAGGCACTGATATAAATTAGACAAAGTATCATCTCAATAATTAAAAATATTAATTTAAAATTAAAATTGAAAATACCATACTTAAGAATTCTAAGGCCTCAGTTCTCCAAACAGGTCCATGGACTTTAGTGTCCAATTACAATTGGTAGTGTTTATGCACAGATGTATTGTAAATAATAAAGTTTGCAGAAAAGCAGCAGAAAGATCTTAAATGTTCTACTTGCATGGCTTGTATCTTCCATGTAGAGTCTGACAATAGTGATCAGAATAGTTTGTGGTGAATGTTAAACGCTGACTCCATGTCAAAACTTTAAATAGGACACAAAAATCTTCCTTACATATTCTCTTTATATGTTCGTATATTGATTGACTGAGACATTTTGAGAAGTGTCCCTACTTTGCTGTGTCAGCCAGAGGTTCAATGAAAAGCTAAGCTAAAAAAAGTCTTGACAGAAAGTGTCTTATTAACTCCTCATGAACGTACTAAGAGATGTTCTTAAAGTGATGTTCTTATTAAAAAAAAGCTTTCTTCAATTGAATTATTTTGTGCATAAATCTACTTCCATGGAAACAAGAATGATGGGGTTTTTTTTAAAGTCGTCTTGAGTGCATATTTAGGTTAGATAAAGAAGGGAAGCTTGCAGTTGTCCCCACTCACTCTGCTTTGGTTTGTGTTATGTAGCTGTCTCAGCCTGTGAGAACTGGATTCCTTTGGGATGAACCTAAACTGGAAGATGCAGTCCAGGAGTGCATCTAGCGTGCCACAATCACTAAGTGGCATTCAGTCCATGGGACCAACTTAGAGGTAGTCTGGAGGAAAAAAAAGCCAAATAAAAAAATTCTGTCCCCAAAAATACAAAGCAAAATAAAATGAGTGTTCCTGAGTACTCACTGATGTTTCCTCCAGAAATTATTTTTCTGGACTTTACTGTTTGCTGATATGGAGAGAGCTACTGATGACTGAAAGGATTTACTGCATACCACAGCTCTGTGATCAGTTTATTTTCATGCCAAAACTAACACCAAAAGAGACATTTAGCCTGAACTGGACTTTCTGTCTTGAGATGGCATGGTCATGGTATATGGCAGCTGTGGCAAAGGAAGGGTAGTGATGCCTGAAGAGGCCATCTAAAACAGAGACTGGACAGGAGTAAGGGAATAAAGGTAGGTATTTATTTGAAAGGCCTTCGAAGTCCACCCTGGGGAGCCAGAGGCTATTGCCAAGATGGACCCCAAGATGGACAACAGGTCATGAGTTCTCCACACTTTTATAAGTTTGGTTCATTTGCATATCAGGGTTAATTCTCCAGTTAAAGCTTCAGTTAATGATGTAGTTTCCCCCAAGCTTGCCCCTCCCTTTAGAGGCTTTTGGTTTATATTTTTGGGCCTAGGACAGTCTGAGTGTCCTTGGAGAGCAGGCCTGGAGAGGCTTTGTTATGGCTGCCTGGCATGAGAGAGCAGAAATTAACAGGCTACAAGAAACTTCAGAGTTACACACTAAGCAGTACAGGATTTGAAAAATATGAAAGTTAAAACCTAAGGCATCAATAGCAGGAAGACATGTGTGTGAAACTAGCATTAAACTTTCCATTTCCTTGCCTTCAGGTCTGTGAAAGTGTCTGTAAAATCCTTGATGATTCTACAATGACTTTTAAAAAATATTTGTTCACCTGCCGTACTTTGTTCCATTTACATTTCCTTCAGCTGAGAAATGTAATTTTAAGTGCTGTCCTAGAGAAGAGGGATTGCTCTTGGTGAAGGAGGTTGTATCAGTCAACAGCAATTTTCTGGCAGATAAAATTTTCTAAACCAATCTTACACAAATTTTCTTTCATTGCAAGAGAAATATCTGATGGAAAAAAGTATTATCTGAGACAACATAATTATCCTATGGCAAAATGGTATGTACAGGATTTATGCAATGATTGCACACAGCATAATTTTGTTTTTACTTTAATGAATGGAGACGTAAAATGTCATATTTATGAAAGAATATTTTAAAACACTCTTGGTTTCAGCTCAGTATTAGTTTGCTCAGTATATATAGGCCAAGTTTTCCCTTAAGCATGTCAGTTACCATCAGAAAAAAACCAGGAAGATTGCCTGGACACATTTCAAGAACAGATCATTTAAAACTCAAAAAAGAAAAGCCAATGAAACAAATCCACACCTCCCACTTGTTTTTAAAATGTCTCTTCAAAGTATAATTTTCTAAATGTAACTTTTGAGGAGAAAACAAATTTCTCAAAGAGAGATGGTCCAATTTGTGAGTGACTGGAATGGTCGATGGCTCAAACATTTTCTGTGTGTGTGTGTCTGTGTGAGGGGAAGGGGCAGGCTGGGTCTTGCGTTGGTGAGGAGATGCTCTGCTCCATACACGTCCCCACACTCCAGGGCTGCATCCCAGCCTGGCAGTGGCTGCCAATCCCTGGCACAGCAGAGGCAATGCTCCACACTCACCTCTGGAGCCCCTAACCCAGCTCCTGAGTGGCCAAATGACCAGAAGTCCACACCTGGGGAAGGGCCCAGGAAGGCCAAGGGGTACTTAAAGCAGAAGTAGGGCAGGCACATGTCTTGACCCTACCTCCTCTTGGAATTTCTATCAGATGGACACTTTTGGAACCAGGGCTGGTAGCTATGTTTCTTCTTTTGTATCTCTCTGTCCTTTCCTCCTTCTAATTCCCTCTTCTTGGAATTTTTGAGTAACTTAAAATTGAACTGGCTTAGAGTGTGCAGAGTTGAATGGGTTAAGTTAATGCTTTAAGATGTGTTTCATGGTGGTTGAATGCTGCTCTAAACCTTTTGCCAAAGTTCTCTGATTTTCTGGGGTTGCCAGAAACGTTTTCTGTTGTTTTGGCCCTTTGAGACTATCTTGTTGGTATTTCTCCCATGCATCTAACTCAGTACATGAACAACTGTAAAGCCCTTTCAGAAGTTTCATCGAGTGAGTTTTTTGGTGCCTTGCACACATATGGAGGAAGTTAAGACTCTACCTGTTTAAATATATCATGGGTTATTTTTTTCTTTCAGGAACATGAGCTAAACTGGGAATAAGAACAGTATCTTTGTATCTTTGTAGTAGTAGCCACGCACACTCTGTTCCTATGCTAGGGCTTGTTGCTCCATTTTCCTTAGGATTATCTTGTAGGAATATATGGGCATGCAGCTCAAGGACTGAAATAACTATGAGCCACCTGATTGCATCTTTCTGAGATGTTGTTTGAAAGTAATATTTTAGTACAAGTTCATGGAACATTAAATCTCAGACAAAGAATAAAAAAGCTGACAAATAAGGTGTTATTTTATGGAATTACAGATGGAAATAAATTCTCACTAACTGTGGTGAAGCATTATTGTCTTCCCTGGAGAAACAATTATTGTCTTATTTTTTTGTTTAAAAGAGAAATGCAGAAATTTTCTTTTACAGCAATTAGTGGTGATGCATGGAGTGAACTGCTAAGTACTCATGACTTATCTGGATAGACAGGGCTGTCCCCTGCTAATCACAATGAATATTGGCCTGTCCATAAAGAGCAAGGAGTGATATCAAAGAGAACAGTCAGCTATTACCAGGGCAAACTCTTGGCCATGAGCTTCTGCAGATGATAATGTGAAAAGGCAGAGATGAAATTAAAAGCAGTGTTAACTACCCAGGAGGCACAAAAACATGTGATTGTTTCTTTGCATTACTTGTGTATTGTACTTGTGCATTGAGATGATATTTTTCAGTATTACTATGTGCATTTTTTGAATGTAGAAAATGCTATGGAATTATTTTTATATGGTAGCAACTGTATGAAGTATCCGGCTCAGGCAACACAGAGAACAATCACTACATTGCATATAGATGGGGGGAGGGGGTTTAAGCTGTACAGTCATTTGCTTTGGTATGTAAAAATATCTTCTATTTGCTAAGGTGTGACCACTGCAGGGTATGTCCTCCAGGGGAAGTGTTTCACTGTGCAGACTTCTTCTTTCTGGTAAGTCAATAGAACCTCTTTTGTCCTTACCAAAAAATTCCCTTGTAAAGGAGGTTCAGTGCCACTGATGTGAGGTTTCTGTTTCACACAAATTCCTCTGATACTGTGGAAGCTGTTGAGAGCTTTCTCCTTCCTTATTGATGTTATTGCACTGTGGAGAGCATTACAGAAAACTTCCTGACCTCTGCACAGGTCCTCAGGGATCCATTTTGGTTCAGGGAATTAATTGCCTTTTTTTCTCTGAGGGGACATCTTTGCAGGTACAGGTTCCTGAAGTATATTTGCATTGCAGTCCTACTGTGACTATTGCTGCTTCAGAAAGGCTTAGCTTGCCTTAGAAAAAGCAGCTTGGTGGTTTTTTTTGCAGTACAGAAAGCAAACAGCCTGACCCTGGGCAGGTGGGTATTGCAACCTGTGCTGAGTTTTTTTACTATCACAGATTCTCTGCTGGCAGAACCTGAGCTTGATGCCTTGAGAGGCTGGCTTGGAGTAACTGGTTTAGGGATGTCTGCAGCACTGTGATTGCAGTGTAGATGTGTCTCAAGGAGTAGCCTGTCACATGTAGATGGTGATAAAGTTTGAGGAAGAGCTGCTGCTGGGTAAAGATTAGAAGGATGTAATAGTTTACTAGATCACAGATTAATAGAATGGTTTGGATTGAAATGGACCATAAAGATCACCTTGTTCCAGTGGTCTGCTGTAGGCAGGGACATCTTCCACTAGACCAGGATGCTCAGAGATCCACCCAGCCTGGCCTTGAACACTTCCAGAGATGGGGCATCCACAGCACCTCTGAGCAACCTGTTCCAGTGCCTTGCTACCCTCACAGTAAATTTTTTTTCCTAATATCCAATCAAAACCCACTCTCTTTCAATTTAAAGCTCCTCCCCCACATCCTCTCTGTGCCCTTGTAAAAAGTCCCTCTCCATCTTTCTTACAGGTTCCCTTCAGGTGCTGGAAGGTCACATTTAGGTCACCTTTTCCAGATTGAATGAACCCAATTCTTTCAGCCTTTCCTCATAGGAAATGTGCTCCATCCCTCTGATCATCTTGGTTTCCCTCCTCTGGAGTCACTCCAACAGGTCCATGTCCTTCCTATGCTGGGACCCCAGAGCTGGATGCAGCACTGCAGGTGGGGTCTCACCAGAGCAGAGCAGAGGGGCAGAATCCCCTCCCTCCCCTGCTGCCCATGGAGCTCTGGATGCAGCCCAGGACATGTTTGGCTTTCTGGGCTGTGAGTGCCCATGGCCAGGACATATCCAGCCTCTCCTCCACCAGTACCCCCAAGTCCTTCTGGGCAGGGCTGCTCTCCATCTGCTCATCCCCCTGCCTGGATTGATATGAGGGGTTGAATGTTTGTTAAGTAAAAGCTCTCCTAAAGCTCAAGCCAGAAAATTCAAGAGCAGGTAGAACTGGTAGTTACTTTCAGTCCTTAGAAACTCTTGCTGTATTGGGGTCAGGTGGGAGGGTAGCAGAAATCTGTAGAAGGTGGTGTGGTGTGGGGGAAAAGAAAGACAAACTAAGGACCTGACAAGAGCAAAAGTATTAAAACATGCTTTCTTTCTTCTGAGTCTCATTTTCTTTCATTTAAATGCCTTTATTAACTTATTTGTTGCCAAAGCCTATTTCCATATTTTTGTGTGCAAGGAAAATGTAATATTTCCCAGTTGCTTTTTTATGTCTTTGGCTCCCCCAAAAGCTCAGGGGAGTGGTGATATTTTCAAATTATTTTCTTTCAAATCACAGTTGAAATTTCACCTCTTCCTTAAGATTTTTCTGTAAAATAATGGCTAACCTTTAGGAACTTAATTCCTTGGTTTATTAAATAATTTTATTCGCTTCAAATCCTTAAACTCTTCCCCATGTTATAAAAGTACAGAGGTTGTTATTTTTTGTAGCATTTCCTTTTGTAAATACTGAATATTTCTACTGGGAGGAAGTCCCTTAGGTTCCAAAAATAGCTCAAATTAGGCTTCATTATTAGTGAGAATATAAGAAAATATTGTGGACAGAAGACTGGTGGCATTTTCAAAGGTTTGTGATGAATGAGTTCAGTCACCTTGAATCCTATTGGATGGCACATCATTAATGCCACCATTCTTTTTATACTTTCAGTGAAAAGATGTTTGTGCTAGGAGATGGTTTCCTTGCTTCTGCATTTATGCAAAACCCTTTGTGCTCAAGGGTAGCCTTTTGTGTTAGCTTACCTGCATTAGGCCAGTTAACCTTGGGTCAGACTTAGTTTTTCTATGCTTCAGCTTTTTTTTTCCCCTATGAAAGGAGAAAAAGAAATGTCCTCAAACTCCAGGCCTCTATTAATGTTGGAAATAACTGGTTTGCTAAAGGTGGTGATGTTGAGGTGGTAGCAATGAGGGGGAGAAGAGGTAGGGATATGGGCTACTGCTACTCCAAAACTCTATTCCTTTTATCCTGAAAATTTTACAATAAATAAAGGTTAAAATTAGGTCCGTGGGCTGCATGAGGGTGTTCAGATATGTAAGGGCTCAGGGTCTGGTTCACAAATACAGAGCACTGTGACTAGGTTTTCTAACTCCAGAAATATTTTCTTTCTGCAAAGCTGTAAGTTCGTGCAACTGACTTGTGAATGCTAAAATAATAATGTAAGCAGACAACCCATTTTTTGGCCACGTTCTTCGAGAACAGTTGTTCTGTTAAATGAAGTTTATTAAAAGTGAGTGGTTTGCCAGAAGTTGTCTTCTCCTGGCAAACAAGAACCATAAGCACAGAAAGCTAGCAGCACATCTGTAACTCCTTTGACCCTCACCAGTTACTAAACCAGTGTAGCTTCTCCAGGCTATCTTATACTTTCAATTTGATTTAAGCCTGTAATGTCACTGACATATGTCTACATATCATGTTGTTTGAAAGAAAGTGTCTTCAGGAGAAAAGATGTTTTGCTGTGATTAAGGGACTATGTTCATATTTCAGAGGACAGTTTGTCCGTCTTTAGTCTTGTGGCCTTAACTCATGCACTTGATTGGAACCTTAGTGCTATCCTTGTTTTTGTCCTCAGATGCAAGAAGTCTGCTGAAGCTAGAAAATCTAACTGTGAACAGCCCCAAAGCTTTTAAGTTTTTTCATTTTATTTATTCAGAAAGCAATGAAAAGCACCTACATCACAAAACACACTTCAATATGTGTCTACTGGGGCACAAAAAACAAAGTCAGTACTGCTGGAGAGAAAAAGGTAGCTGTGTGTTGCTTCTGGTTTTGGCCTCCCTTGTGAAAAACAGAAGCTACTGTTGCTGCCAGATGGAGGTGTTTGTTCTTGCCTGCTGGATGAGAGGCTGCTGCAGGATAGGGCATCTCATTTTTCTGCCATTGCAAATTTGGTATAAGGCAATTGAAATAGAATAGTATAAACGTAAGAGCTGTCTGAGTTTTTCTGAAGACTGTCATGTAGAATAGTAGGCCAGTATACCTGCTTATTCTGGACGGTACTTTTTCTCTGTCCTAATTAAACCAAAATAAATTCACGAAAAAGTACCCCTATTTATATGATTTGATGGCAGACATAAATTTGCAGCTGCTTTAAGATGGTGGCTGTCACTTCATCTGGAATACAGCCTGCAGAAGGGCTGCATATAAATAGTGCTGCACCCAGACAACATTTCACAAAAGCAAGTGCTCCAAAATATCAATGCACGATTCCAGTTTTTCGCTAGGCAGCTGGCTCCAATCAGAGTGGCAATTTGCTACGTATTAGAAAAGTCATCTTGCTGCTGGCTGTCCTATAAAGAGAGCTTGTTTGGTTCTCCTTTAGAAATAACAGCTATTGCTGGCCTCTTTTATTGATAATGCAATACATGGTGGTAATAGCTGTGTAGTGGTTGAAGAACAGCTCCTTGGGACATTTTTGATCCCTTGTCCTAATTGTGGCTATAAGGAAAAAAACCTGATGTCAACTGGGAATTGGTGAGAGGAAATGAAGTAACACCCATTTTGGGCCAGGTCTGAATTTGTGGTGCTAGTGTACACAAAATGCTATCAAGATGAAAGTGGTGAAGAAATTACTGCTTTGATCTTTTCAAAATAGTTAAATAGGAAATCTTGACTTGGGAGGAATGACTAAAGAGTCACCTGAGAACAGAAAAGTGTCCTATGAGAGAGAGTAATCATTCCTCAGCATTTCCTGGAGTTGATTTGCTAAGACTGATTTTTTTTCTGAGCAATGCTTGAATAGAAACTGATTGAATTGACATTCTTCTTTACTGTGATAATTGTTTCTTTTTCCCATGGATGCTACATCTGGTTCTTTTGGAGGAATATCTTAGCTTCTTTTAGTCCAGCTCTTAGGAAAGCCTGAAGTGATTGATGTAGGCATGGTTAACATAAATGTGTATGAGCTTATAGGAGTGAGGAAATGGCTCTTCATGAATAGGTGCATAAAAAATTTCAAAGCCAAAAAGAGGTGACCTAAATAACTGGTAGAGAGTAGGCTTTGCATTCCTAGATTACTGTGGCATTGAAAGCATAGCAGTATTTTTCCTGAGAGAGCAGACAACATGATTATAGGCTACTTCCCAAGCTAGTTAACTGTTTTTGGGAAGGGATCCTCTTTCTGAATGTGTGAAATGAGCAAAACCTGAGAGTGATGAAAAATCTGAAGTACATTTGTAGTAAAGTCTTATACTTGGACTTTAGAGATTTCCTTTCTCAGACCAATTTTAAGAGCAAGTTCTAGGCTGTGCTTACCTCTTGCTAAAATTGATATCTTACCTGGGCTGTTGCAGTTGTGAGAAGTGTGTGATTGTCAGGGCACCTGAATTTCTTGAATCCCTTTGTGAGATCATGCTGTACAGAGATATGCCGAGTCAAACACTGTGAGCCCCATGAAGTCTTACAATCTGTAGAGAACAAGAGCTGACAAAAAAGTCCTTTTCCATGGTTTTGTGTGTGTTTTTGGTGTGCATGGGTTTGGGTTTTTTTAAATGAAGTCTTTCATGTACAGCTATTTTGAGGATTAGTGGATTATTCTCTCTCTGTGAAAGGATGCCTTCTCACTTTTGGTTGGATGAGGGCTGTGCAAGCATGCAGCAGGGCGATGTTGGACCCTGTGAAGGTTGAACTTTCTCAGCCCACCGTTGAAGAGGGATGTGTCAAAGCCAGCAGAGTCTTGTTCTAAAACATCCACCACAAATCCCAAACATAATTCAGTCTGGTGTCACAACTGATTCAGCTGTGTTGATGGTAACAAAAATTCCTAGAGTAAAATGAGACTTTGTGTCAGAGTACGTGCTCCAATTCATTAATTGGATTGCAGAATCTTCTCTCCTTTTCATTAAAATGCAGGGAGAATTAAAGTTAAATTTGTTTATAAAGTATGTTTCTCTAAATACATTTACTTCTGGGGCAGAAATATATTTGCCTGTTTCCCAATGACAGAAAGAGAAGCTACAGACTGTCTGCAGTTTATTTCTCAGTGCTTGGAGCTGCTTTTTATTATTCATTTACATAATTTCTGTTCTTTGAGTCATGATCTAAGCTTTGGTGCCTAAGAATTTGTCTAATTCCTTTCCAGATTATCTGATAGTGTCTCCCTCTACAACTTCCTATAACAACAAATGCCAGAACATTAGGATCCACTGTGGGAAGAAATACTTTTAAAAATAATTTTAAAATGAATCCCCTTTGGGTCTCACCAAGTACCTCCTGGTTGTGGTGTTGCAAAGAGATGGGGAAATGTGGTTCTGCAGATTTCTTGCATGATTTTGTAAATCCTTCTCCTTTGGAACTTCTCGCCAGCCTTTTTACTCTTATCTCTTAAGGAAGCTGCTCCAACCCTTTGAACATTATAATTACCTCCTCTGTACTTTCCTTGGACTACATCCTGCTCTGCTACATCCTTCTGAACTGACTTTGTACAGCACTGAAACTCTATAAAATTTGTGGAGAGACATGGATCCCGTCGTCTCGTTCTTCGCAGCATTTCTAACAATGCTCAGAGTCTCTCTCAATTTTGGCCCCTTCTGCACACTGGGCTGGTATATCTGGAAAGAATAATTTGGCCAGGATGACTTCTAGATCTTCCTCCTGAACTTTGATTCCCATTTCTGAGGTGAGCATGTGTAAGTATAGCTTTTCCCTGAACACATTCCTCTGTGATGAATGAACTGGTTTCCAACCTTTCTGCCGACTTGCTTTGTGTTTGCCTCCTCAAGTATACCTTTCACACCTCTGTTTATCCCATCCCTTCTTGGCTTTCTCTGATGTATTTTCAAACATTTTACTCTGTTTGAAAGCTTTTTAAGAGGCACTCCTCCAAATTTCTTAATTTCTCTTAATTTCCATTTTAGGTTGGTCCTCTCATCTTGTACAGGCTTTCATATTTACCTTAATCCAGAAAGCTTTCAACTCCTTAAATGCCAACATTTTCTGTAAGATGGAACCTGTAACATTCTTTCCTACTGAGGCTTGCTTGGGTTTTATTCTATATGCAGGATTTATTTATTTTTTATTTATTCCAACTGCAAAAATCTTTTTAAGCATGCTCTGCAGTTATGTAATAGAGATTGATTTTTCATGCTGCTTTGGTATTTTTAGTTAATATGCATTCTTCTTGACCAGCTATTTTTAAGTCATCTAGAGATTAACTTGTTTTCTGTTGCTCAGTTTGAATTGGCATCATGATCTCTCTGTATTTAAGTCTTATTAGTTACACTACTATCATGTTTTTCTCAAGAGCTCTCCTCAAAAACTAGGGTAGAAATCCTGTCCAGTCATTTCCAGGATCTTGCTGTGTTGATTTTTTAACTTATGAGATTAGTTCTAGCCTTTCCCCTCTGTGGATCCAAATCAGCAATTCTGTTTTTCACTTTTACATTTATTAACTAGTAACTTTAATGTATTTTATTATTCATGCATGGCATGGCTGTAGATTCACCTAGTTACTGCAGAAAAAAAAAGTATATTTGAATAGGGGTGGTTTTTTTTGCTCAAAGGTCAGATTTTTACAGTTGACAAATAATAAGGTTTATGCTTATTCTGTCTCTCTATTACTGAGTCCATGTATTTCAATTATTGCTAAAGTTGTCTTCTTCCTCATAGAGAATCCTAGACCCGCTGAAATTACTAAGAATTTTGCAACCGGGGGGGATGAAGTTTAACCTGTTGCCTTCATATAACTTCAGGATAGTGCAGTCACCTTTCTCAGTTCATAGCTGTATCTCATACTAGCATGCTTATCCCATTTAGAGATTTTGGCCTTACTCTCTGGTAATAATTTCAAGTGTGTGTTCCTCTGTTTTTTGTAAATCTGTATTATTATAGTTGAGTGTATATTTCTGAAACTATGAATATCTACCACAGAATAAATGCCAGCTTCCATTTTATCTAAACTTTATAATTTTCTCATTTACGTAGTTTTTATTACCTTATACTCTCTGCTCTTTTCCCAAATGCTAACTAAAATACCTGTACCTGAATTGGGATGAGATTGCTTATTGGAAAATGTAGCAGAAAATTGTCATTGCTCTTAGGACATTTTCTTTATTGACACTAGATTTTTCTGTCATCACATAGCTCTTATTTTGCCATGTCCCAGCAACTTGTTTTTCTACTGAGCCTTCTGAATACACAGGCAGAAAATGCAACATTCAAATGCCAATGAATAAAATTACAAGGTTTAGCAAACAATCCACCAGAGAGGCAGCGGGTTATATATTTACCTTAGCTCTACCTTCATTACTTCTGCACTTCCCTGCAACAGTAATAAAATGTGTTCACTGGGCTTTTTGTATGCAGTAAGAATTTTAATTTACTCTAGGAGGAAGAGCTAGTTCATAACTCAATAGAACTGACTGGGCTCATAAGTTATTTAGTTCAGCTCCTTGTGATAAAATCTGGACACGACACCATTTGTTATGTTTTTTCTGCCCTCTCAGCCCTGTACATTGACTCAGAGCTAAACAACTAAAGTGGCAAATGGATTTGTTTACAGTGCAAATCAGAGCCTGATCGGAAATAATGCAAAAGGCATAACCAATTACATGTTTCATAGTGCAGGGTAGCCTGAAATGAAAAAGATTGAACTGATCTGTGCTCAGTGATGCTGTACAGTTACTGAGCCACGACTGCCTTGTGGTTCTCAGTGGCTGCAAAGGATCTGATGCTGCTCTCTTCAGGATTGCTCAGGCACACACTGAGAAAACAGGCTTGCTACACATTTGCCTTTACTTCTTTGCTGTTACTGTAGTGGGTAGTACAGAGAAGCATTTTCCACATTTAATTCTTGAGGAGAACAAAAAACCGATTCTATGTCTGAGATAAATAGTCTGTGTGTGCATGTATAAACTGGGAATTTTGTTCAGTTGGAGAAAAATGGAAGGGAAATAGGGATGTAAAAATGAGGTCAGAAATAGTTTAAGTAAATATATTATTATATAATATCAAATGATATTATATATAATGGATAATATAATAAAGAATATAGTTTTCCTTGCAAAGTTTTGTGCAAAATCTGAGGAAACAGTCTTACAAAAGTGAAACTGTCAACAAAGCAATTAATTAGTCAGTGTTTGTCCTTCTTTAAGGCTAAGTTTCAGGTTATACAGGCTTAGCACATGGCAGGGAGGGTGTTACAGTTTCCCTTCAACACAGTCTTGGAAGCCATGAAGTAAAGTTGACTCTCATGTAAAACTCTTTTTCTTGCTTGTTTTTGCAATCAGGTTTTCCCCCACCCTACCACTCCAACAGGTGCCTGTCCTCTGGAGGAATTCGAGACCAAATGTCAGTGATCTGACTTCAGGTTTATGTTTTCATACCATTACGAGGTGTTTAGATTACTTCTCCTTCTTTTTGTGTACTTATTCTCATTATAGGAGTAAATATGGAGAGGCAAAGGACAGTAACTCACAAAATTTCTTTGCAGCAGAATTGTTTTCACAAATACAAAATCTTAATAACTTTATGCTGATCACATATCAAATCTAGTTTTAGCACTCAACACAGCAGTGGCAAG
The DNA here is from genome assembly GCF_000691975.1 of Corvus brachyrhynchos. Classification (NCBI taxonomy): domain Eukaryota; kingdom Metazoa; phylum Chordata; class Aves; order Passeriformes; family Corvidae; genus Corvus; species Corvus brachyrhynchos. The sequence continues at coordinate 1,425,752 of NW_008238452.1, read as the reverse complement.
CAAGGTCCATTTAAAGAGAAAGCAGCTATTTAATGTGTGCATTGCATTTCTGAAAGCTTGCTGCAGTGGTTGGAGGCTGTGCTTGCTTGTTGGCTTTTCAGGAACAGTTGTTGCAATTCTTAGGGATGCAGCTTATTGAACACTGCACCTTTTGAAAGGGCAAACAAAAATATGTAAGTAATCTTTCATTTGGAGTTGGGCACTGGAGAAAATCTGATCATAGATGTGTATGTTTGGTACGTGAAAATGTCTCAATATTTATTTGGGAAGACTTAAAGTATTCGTTCCTGTATCACCATTGCTGCTTGGCTTACCTCTTAAAATAATTTTGGAAAGCAATGAATTGTCAGATGTGATGGATTCTATATTAAAAAAAAAATTAATTCAGCCTAAGGGATTCTACAATTGTTGATTGCAATGATTTTGTGTGAAAGTGTGAGTCAATTTAAAACAATGGTCTCCCTTTGTAGTAGAATGCCTTATATTTTGGTAGTAGTTCTGGGCCTTCTATGCAAATAATGGTACTGGAGCATATGTTAGAAATTTCTTTTTCAAATCATCTTCAAAGTAAAGTGGGATCAAAGTGTCAGGAATGTAGATCAAAACCATCAAATGCTCACAAATATATATTTATGTATGTATTTTAATCAAGAGTTCAAAGGAAGATTATAAACACTATCTTCTTGATTTCATTAATGGCAAAGTAAGCCTTCTAAATCAGTGTTCAAGTTTCATCACGATGAGGACAGTTGAGTGTAAGAAAGATGCTTCAAATTTTGTTAGGATAATAACCTCCGTCTCCCTAAAATGCTGAAAATATTAAAGTAACCCCCACGGGAAAAGCTCTTACCCTAAATATGGAATCATTACCAAATCTGTTGATTGGAAGAATAGTTACTGCAAATGAAATAAGTTTTCTGTGCTGATACTTTTCTTCTCTTCTCTATAAACTGTAGTGTTGAAGATAAAATAGATTGCACAGAAGGGCTCAGTTTCTATGGTTGCAGCAGTTTTCTGAAGTATGCATTTATAAAACAGGACTCTTCAATTATTCTTCTAGTAGGAAGTGAGGGTGTGTGAGAAGTTGTAAATATCAAATTCTACTGGTTGTTTGCTTCTTTACTTGATTATGTTTAAGTGTTCAAGGAGACTTCACCTCCTTCTGTGATGAATGCCTGAATCAGATATACCAGAAAGCTTTCACCATTTCAGTATTTTAATGGTGCATGCCTCTGGTTTGCTCTCTGTCCTTGAAAAACCATTTATATTTTTCTAGTTGTCTTCATTTTCCTCCAAGTTTGTTTATCAAATTAATCACAGACAGCTTTCAGCAAATTCACAAAAGTTCTGCTTTGCTGTAAAAATCACCCATTTTCTGGAATGCTTTTGTTCTGACTAATAGGATAAAATTAAAAATAGTGTTTATTCAAGTAAAAAATCATAAATTAGAAAACTGATGTCCTCGTCAACTTTTGCTTTCCAATTTTTATGAAATCTTATTATTGGAACAAAATCCCTTAATAATATTGATAGATTAATTACAAAAATTTGTTAATAATAGCATGCATTTGTATTACTTATTTTTCTACTAATGATTTTCAAGATATTAATTCTAGCTATTTTTGTGGCTGTTCTAACCTGACATTTGTTCATATTTATTTCATTAGTTGCCATGTTTAATGTACCAGCATATCAAATCCACTCCAAATTTCAACATAGTTGCAATGGGAATAGTTTTCATTATGTTCTTCATTTACAGTGAAGAACTATTTTCTGTTTATTTTTCTATAAAATGACCAGGGATTTGGGGAAAGTTGACCAGCTAGAAACTGATATGATGCTGTTCTGCAGGATTTCAAACTTTGCTGCAACAAAGTGTCTGTCAGTGTATAAATCTGACTCACAACAGTCCCTCAAAACATTCCTAGCAGGTAGAGTGATCATTAAACAAGCCTTTAAATGTTGATGCACAGCTGTTGGTGTGGAAATAATTAAAAACAGTTGTTAACTAAGGCTTAAGGATTTGCCAGATTTGGCATGATTTGGGAGAGTAAAACTTTCCATGCAAGTAATAGAAAGAGGTGGGACCTGGCTCCAAAATTTTTAAGTAGATAATATGAGATAAAAGACAGAAGTGGATTATAGGCTGTGTAGTAATCCAGGCTAGTTTTTCTCTTGAGGAGATCCATAAACATCCTATACAGCAGAAAAATTTTTAGCTCTTCATTTCTACCCTTGGTCACAGCTCACCACTCATGATGCAGCTTTTCTCACAGTCATGCCCAAAATCAAGTCACTGACATTCTGTGTTTAAGGAAATAATATTTCCCTTCCCAAACTTCTGAATAAATCTGTTGATTACTCTCCTGTCCACAGCTCCTCTCTTGTGCCAGCATTGGTACCAAATTTGTCCTTTGCTGAGCTGTATCAATTTGCAGTTTTCTTGGCTGAGCTGAGATTTTCTGTTGTGCTCCTCAGGTGTTGTTGGCTCAAGGAGGAATCTAATGTTAGAACTACTGTGAATTAAAGGAAGGAAGGGACTGAAGAGTGTATGAACAGTGCTTCTTCCCAGTAGTCAATGTTGTCTTACTCCTCTCTTAATAAAATGCAGTCTGAATGTTTGCTCAGGAATTAAGATGACGTTAAATGTCAAAGAAAAGCAAGGCAGCTGCTGCCAAAATATCCAGCAGTCTGGGACCAGAAATGTGCAGACAAGGAAGCACAGGATGGCTGAGAGCATGCTGCTTGCTCTCAGCACACCAGCAGTCTCCCAGTTGTCAACAGTAAGTTTTGAGGAGAAGAGTGGGGCAGCTTTGGGTATTTTCAGAAGGCAACTTTCGTTACACTGATGAAGTGCAAGGAAGCAATGATAGAAGTAACAGATTAGTTATATATATTAGTTATATAACTATTAGAAATTAAATTACTTAGTGTTCTATGTTTTGAGTTTGGAAAATTTTTTTTCCTTCTCTGTGCTGCAGGATAGACTGTGCATGTATATTTTTGGGTCACTGACATAAAATTATGCACAGAGACACTCCAGTCTGGGTCTTGAAATCATAAAGCAAACAAAAGTATCAAACACCTCCCCCTTTGTCCCCTCCAAGAAAGGAAATACACACAACCAAAATGAACTCATCCCAGTGTTAATCCTGAACCTATCCTTGTCACTGTATCTGATACCAGCTATTAATTCAAATTTGTGAAAGTCTCTCAGTTATTGCTCATTCAAAAGGCTCTTCAGACATTTCTAGCACTTAGGATCTGATACTCAGATAGCATGAGTGACTGGAGATCTTTGCTCATATTACAGAATAGTTGTTTTTGGAGGGAGGGTTATAGCTTGTTCTGATGAAAACCAAATGCTGTTGCTCTGTGCAGCATTTTTATCTAACTGACAGCATACCATAAAATCTCCCTGAGTTTCCAAACTCTAAAGAGAGAGCAAAAATCTAAACTAGGGATTTATTTAGTATTTCAGAACTATTGTTTCAGATTTTGTTCTATGGTTTTAATGAATTTTTTGTATTTATTTCAGTCTTTCTAACATTGCTTTCTCATATTGGGCGGTGCCACTTACTGTTCATTCTTGAGCGGCCTAAGAAGCACTCCACTGATGTAATGTGCCACTTAGGATTCATCTCTAAGCTCACAAAGTAATGTATTCAGGAAGAAATGCTTGTAGAGAAATGTTGCTGGAAATCTGACAACAGCCTTTTATGAAAACGTGGCTGTTTTCATCTGTTCAGGGTGTGAAGAAGTGGCACTCAGCCTGGCCCAGTTCAGTTTTCAGATCAGTCTAAGTGCTGCCTGTTGATCTCGCTGCAAATGGCAGCAAGATGTGCTTTGATGACTTTTGTTCTCTGCTGCATAAGTTAGGGGTTCACTAAAGGAAATTATCATTTACTGGACCCTTTCTGATCAGCCTGACTGCTCTTCACTTCCTGTCAGAACAATGTGAAGAAAATATCTCAGTGAAACAGGGAACTTTTGTGAACTTTGGTTTATTTCTGATGGGTGGAGGCTGTGTCTTGCTCCTTGATAATATTTGTGGAGCAATATCAGTCAGCGACTCATGGACATTTCTATGGTATGTATCAACCCTGCCTTTAACACATGAAGTTTTTTTGACAGATTGTTACAAAAACAAGTTTTCTGGGTTCAGAATAGATTTCCTCTGTCAGCTGGGAATCTCAATAACGCACCAGTAAGTTGGGTTTCTCTTTAAAACACTACTGTCTGAAAGAAAACTAATCAAAAAGGAAATGGTGTCCCTTCACAGCCAGATGTAGAAGACCAGCAAGATAACTTGGGGTAGGGAAAAAACATCGAAAAAATCCAACATCTTGGTAATGAACCCTGCTTTGCCTGAGCATTATTATGTATGCTTCTTATTTTTACCTGAACGTTAATATCCAGAAGCTGAGGGCTGGCTCTAGAGTAGATCTTGTCATCTAATAGCTGTTGCTTCTGCATTTTACCATCTACGTGCAGGTGTGGATATCTAAAATATTTGGTTGTGTTCTCCTGTGGTATGAATACTTTTCTATATTTTAATACCCACTGAGTGTGTATCTCCAGGGATATTCAGTTGTTGCTCCTGCAGTTGTTGTACTATCATCTGCCCAGACAAGGAGTATGCAGGAATGTGCTTGTTTATAATTACAGTAAAACCAGAAAGCTGTCAGACCTTGTTTCATGCAGGTTCATTGAAACATTGAGCTCAGCATGGTTTTTGTTTCAATAGCTTCCAAAATATGGCCTACAAGCTGCTGTTTTCTCCCAAGCCATTTTTTTTTTATTTGCTGGTACTCCTTTTGCATCTAAAATTCCCTTGCTATGACAAGTTTCTTTTTCAGTGTATCAGTAATGTCTAGTTGAGTTATTTTTCTCTCTGTTCTCACCTCCCAATAGAAAAATTTATATACCGTGTTTGAAGTGTGAGTATTGAATGCATGTATGAAAGAATTTACTTTTCAAAAATGTTTTTTTCCTTTTAGGGAAGGAAGAGTTGGTATGCAATGCTCTTACCCATAGCTTTTATGTGTAGATAAAAACATAAGAGCAATTTAACTAAATAAGCTTAATGTGTTTTTAACAAGGCAGTCAGACATTTGGGTTGTACCTGTTTATTTTTAAGTAGTGAGCACCCCAAAGAATGTAAGAAGGCTTTTAAGCTGGCAGCTGTGTTTTATTAGAAGATAAACCTGAATAACTAACTCTCTAAACATAGAAATCTTGAAATGATGTGAAAAAGAGACACATGAATCAAGCACCTTAGATGTAAATGTTCATGTGGAAGAATACCAAGTAGATACTGATAACCTGGAAGTGCAGAGGTCACACTCATAGTCCTGTTTTTCACTTGCCCCTGTGTGTGACTGGGCAAAGGTGATGGAGAAGGGCTTCAAAGGGAATGCAGAGACCCTGCTCACCATTAGCTTTGATGTGCATCCCTCCTCCCACTGCTGCCACTTTACAGCTCTGAAGGTTATCTCTCATTGGGACCTGCTGTCAGAAGTGGGAAACTGTAATCTTGTTTTCAGTAATTTGGTTTTATTTTGCATTTTCTTACTTTTCTGCTGTATGTCTGAATTCGGCCTCTCAGTAAATGCTTGCAGATAACCATCCTTTTCATTCAAAAGAAAGCCATAAAGGCAAATGAAGATGCACTCAGAAGGGTGCCATTTTTACAGCACTAAATGTTGGAGAGCTTCTTAGGTTTTCAAATGTAGCAGAAACAAGCAACTTCTCAGAAGAGGAGCTCCACAGTCCATAATGTCATTGAGGCTGTGGCTGAACTTGAAAGTTGCAGGAATTGCTCTTTCTGTTATGGTTTGCAGGACAGTAAAATCTAACTTCTAATTGCTTTAAAGACAGATTTTGTAATGCATAGAAGGTCAGAATGCCAAACACTAAGTGGAAAGAGAAAACTTTCTTTTTTAATTTAAGATTTGTTTCAAAATTGCATAGTTTCAGTTTTTATTCACCCTTTCAAACATCCCATATTTGAACTTTGCTCTTTTGACCCATATTTCTTTTTCTGTGCTGTTGTTTATACTTTAAAACCCTTACGTGAACTCTATACTTTAGTCCTGTTCTTTGCTTTGAGCCCTACCTCAGAAGGTATCAGAGTTGTATGTGATTTAACCTGATTTTATGATATTAAAATAAATGTGCTTAAAAATAGAAACCCATCAGTCTGTGAAAAACTTTGTGATCATGTTGTCCTCGTACTCAATCTGTTCCATTTAGCATTTCCTATTTATATGTGCTGTATCTGTATTATGCTAGATATGGGAATTTTGCTATTATTGTCAGTGACTAAATTTATACTGACCTGAAAAATAGAGGTTTTCAGGATTTGCCTGGGATGTTCTTGACTGAGTGTCAGAACTTATTTTTAGCCTTTCATGGTGATCTACAGAAATCTGGTCCCATTTTAATGAATACTTTGGATACTTAATGTTCCAGGAGGTTTATAGGATATAAACATAGGATTAATTTGTTTTTTTTTTTTTTTTTTTTTAATGGAGCATTTTCAGATTTACTCAGAAAGCAGAATAGGACAGAAAGGCAAATGTCTCAGAATGTTCAAGCTAGGGTTTTTCCCATGAGGAGTGCAGGAAGCAATGAACTCTTTAGTACATGAAAATCTAGTTCTTAAGCAAAAAAACAAAGGCAAGGCTTTCATGTTTCCAGTGGTATAGGATTAAATCACCCAAAAATAAATGGATGAGAGAAAACCTTTAGCTTCACTAGCTTGACTTCTTTTGGAAAGAATCAGCTGAGCCCATGGTACTTAGTCATTGTGCTTCATGTTCAATTTAAATAACTTTGCAATCTTTTGGCTTTGTTGATTAATTACACATCACTTTTAAAATACTCATAGCCAAGTCATTTCAAGGAATAAAATTTTACAATCTCCTTCACTGCTTAAAAAGTTACTTTATAATTTTTTTTAATTGCAGGTATGGGAACATTTGCCAATTAGACTAATATAAAATGTGCTGAAAACAATGAGCATTATTTTTACCGCTATGCACAAAACCCCTCTTTAGTTGAATATAGTAGTGTAAATTGGGTTAATCTAGTAGGCACTGTTGGAGTTAATTATCATCCTATATTTCATGGTAGCTGTGAGATACAGTATTTACATCTGAAATAAAGGCAGCTAGTCAGAAATCCAGACGTTCTGTGTGAAGAAAGTTTGGCTGATTATTGATACCCAAAGGGTATCAATATGTATTTGTGTGGGAGAAGAATCTCACCCAGGAAGCAGAGAGAAACCTTGAAAATGGAGAAGGAATGTTTTATTTAACCTGAGCAGATGCAAACAGTGTTCTTCCAAGACAAATCTTTGGAATGGGATGAATGAAAGGGTTCTGATGCTGTGAGGGGTAATTGTTTCAGTTCACTTCCACTGTGTACAAAGAAGCAGAACTTGATACATTCTTGTAAACAAGTATTTTGTACCAGAATTCTGATTCAAGGCTCTGCTTCTGATACCAATCACAAGATCAGGATTTTTGAATTTGAGGATATAGGAATTACCACTGTGCGTAAGATGGACTTTTGGAAGCTAACTTTTTGGTTTTTTTCAATGTTTTACTCTGATAATTACTATGAGATTTTGTAAAGCTCTGTCCTGTCATATTGATGCAACTCTTCAGTCTTCTGGGACTGTCAGTGTGACAGGACTCACTGACAGCCTAGAAAGCTGCCAGGCTGGTTCTTTTAAAACCCTTCAGTTATCTGGATCTGATTTTTAAAATGTCAGACTTCAAAAGCTGCTAGCTAACAGATTCCTAACTCAATACAGGAAAGTGTTTCATCAATCCTGGGGCACACACCTTTGTCTCTGAAGTATGCAGCAGAAATATTTATTGGGCACTTCTGTCTTTTCTGAGTTGCAATTAATCATAATATTGCTACCACATTTTAACAGGCCACTGTTGTCACTTGGTTTCTTTTTGCTACTAAACACTTACAAATGTTGAATTTTATCAAATTTTTGATTGGAAATAGCTCATAATTATTCTGAAACATGCCTTCCAAATGCAGTGCTTTTTCTCCACCACAAAGCACAGCATAGAAAGGAAGTGGACTTTTGAAAATTTAGAGGTAGTATTTTGAAAGAGCAGGAGGTTTGGCACATAGAACTGAGACATCTGGAAGCGTAAGAGGGTAAACATGTCTGTAGTTCATATTTGTTTTGCATCATTTTTCTTGGCATGGCTTGAAATGAAGTGCAAATCAAAGCTGTTGGTGATTTTGTAGAAATAAAGAGGAAGAAAACACTTTCTTTTCATGGTATGTATTTGTGGGCAATCATTTGATATTTTGACACTGAACTTATTCACACCCCAGTGTTCTTAGTTCCTTTGGGCAGAAAATTGGTGCTGGTTACACTAACACTTGCTGGCTCCAGGACAAGGCCACAAATGAGCACATTATGCTGCCTGCCTCTTACATCTTTCCACCTCCAGTTCTGGGATGCAGTGTTTGGCAGGATGATTCTGTATGTGTCAGTCTAATGTATTCTTCTTCTCAGTTCCACTGACAGTCATAGTATTATTTCATTAAAAACTTGTCATAAAGACTCTCAGTGCTCCCAAGCACTCGAGCTGTAGGATACATGAATTCTGTGTTGGCAGATGTGTTGCATGCTACAGATTTGCACTGGGTGAACTATGCAGCTGAGAAAGGTCAGGAATGCAAGATTAGACCTTTGTCTAATCATTAGATTTGTTAGATATTCAATGTTCTCAAGTTAGGGCTTAGACTTGTATATGAGTCATTTGCAATCATGATGCTTCCTACCCTGCTTAAGGACATATTCATAATGTTATGTATTTTCATGATTATTAATAAATTGTGATTGATACCACTTGGGTACCAGAGTGAGCATAAGGTGATGAATTAAATCAGTTTACAATTTCCCCCCTTTTATGACTGAGGTGTTGTAGTTTATGCAGTAAACCAATGACTGTGAATTTCATCCCATTTGTCATTTACATCTCCTGTTCTTACCCCTTTGTGAGTGTTATGTGCTCTGCAGTGTCTTAGAGCAAACAGGAGCAGTAAATTATTTTAGAGGACACCTTTGGCCAGACAATCACATCTCTTTCTCTAAACTTTGCATAAAATGATTATAAAAATGATAGGACTAATTTTTTTCAGCATGCCACTACTTTCTAAGCAGTTAAGCAAAAGCATTTAGATATTTGCTGGATCAATATCTGTAGTAAAAAAGTAAGGCTGATTTTTGTGCTAAATAATTAGTGCTTAAATAATTACAAGTTTTATATGCAATCTATGTTAAAATTAATAAAATATCTGGGGAAATTTTGTTGAGAACGTTTTCTATAGCTAGAATTTTGTTTTATCACTTTAGCTACTCAGTTTACATTGTTTCCATTGTAACAAAGGGATCAGGACATAGACCATGCTGAGATCCCTTGGCAGGCCAGCATTTTGCTTTTCTGTGGAACTTTATTATTTTAGACCTTCAAAACAAACAAAAAAATCAGCCTGTAACAGCTAATGCTTGTCTGTGCTAATGAACCCTTAATATAATGCAGATATCTTGACCTTGCAGACAATCAAAACAGAGTTTGACTTACTCAATGACAATGCCCTTTGATTTTCCTATCTTTTCTTAAAGTGTCTTGTCACTCACTTCAGCCTTCAAAGGCATTTTGTTCTGGCCGCTGGCGTTATAAGACATTCATGATGACAGTTACACCCTGTATTGTCTCTTGTGCCTTCAGTTCACTGCCAAAGGCATTTCATACTCTAGTATGGATGAGTCTGAAGGCCAAGTAACTTGTGTGTGTGTGAATATCTTAAAAAAAAAAAAAAATTGCCTCTCTTTTGTGCTGTTTCTTTTGAATATGCAGATTCAGGTGCTAAAGGCACACAATTAAACATTTTTTTTTATTTTGAAGCTTTTCATAATATCTTTGGAGAAATATTCTTTAAGGCTTAATTTTGCAAAGTTTTTTCATAGTTTTTATTTTAAGCATGGACAATGATCAAGCGATTTTTCAGAAGCAGGAGCACAAACCCCTCAGGGCTGTACCTTTCCTGCTCACTCTCCAAACTTCTATTTTCTGCTGTTGGTGGCTTTGAAACCTTGAGACTTTTAAATCAGTTTTTAATGAGTTACAGGTACTCAAAGACCAAACTCTTAATTCAGAGGCTCTCCCAGGATGCTGTACTGAATGACATGACCTTCTGCACTGCAGAAGTGACACTTCTGACACCACGGAATTTGCTGGCTTTTTTAACCATACAGAAATTATTCTAAAATTAAACAGCTGAGAGAAGTTCTCTCATATCAGTCACAGAAGTTGGTTTCTATCATCATTAACAGTTTTCTTTCCTCATTCAGCCATGACTTGCATGTTAGTATATTTTTATGTGTTTATCCGTGTGTCGCGGGTTCGGTTTGTAACCGGGCGGAAACACCAATTTAGTGTAGTGGTTTGGTCCAAAATACTCATTACTGTTTATCTGCTGTGAGATAAGAATTAGGAGAAATGCAAAACAGGCACCAAACTTGAAAGAATATAAAGAAGTTTATTAACAGACCTAAAAGAAGAAAAAAAA
>NW_008238452.1:1398343-1414291 GCF_000691975.1 Corvus brachyrhynchos | reverse complement strand
CATCTCTAGGAACTGAGGTTTTCTCCTTTCCCATTTGGAGCAAAAGTCCTCATCTGGTTCATCTCTCCCTGTCCAAACTTCTCATGAAATTACAGCTGCGTCAGCATCTGCCTATCTCAGCGCAGGTGCTTTTGCTTACGAGTTGAACACTCCACCCCCCATATCTTCATGGAATTACAACGGGATACTCTGATATATCATAGCTTCACAACAGATTTTCAGCTTTAAGCATCTCCTCTCTCTCTTCCCTCAGGTTTTCAGCTCTTCACAGCAATAAAAGGGTTAATGCCGCTCGGCCCCGGGATGGCCGTGGCCCGGCCCGGCCTGGCCCAAGCAGGGCCTGGCCGGGCCCGCTGGCCCCCACATGGGGCCCCGCAGCCACCTGTCCCAGCACCAGAAACGAGAGAGAGCTTGGGGGGGAGTTTGTCTATTCTTAAGTGTGGATCAAAGAGGTGGTCACAACTTTAAGTGGCTTAAAGAATTGTCCATATTCAAACTGGCCAGCTGATAGGTTCTATCAGGTCCCAGAGGAAGCTGTAAGCACCCCTTAGCAAGGACATCCCTTCCGGGACTATGCTTGCTAACCTATGACACCGTGACAAACAGAAACAGTGGAAAGCACAAATATATCAGCTTGCGGTTCCTCCTACAATGGACAATTTCCTCCTCATTCTTTCCTCTTTCATTACTTGTCAAAGCAAAAGAAAGCAACCCCTTAAAAAAAGAAAAAGAAAAAGAAAACTAAAGCAGTGATTCTTTGAGAGTATTATTTTTCTAGCTTCTCCAAAGCCATGCAAGTGAGAGTCCTACAGGTACCTGGATTACCTGGTTCTTTTCAGTGTGAGCCATGTAGATTAAAAGGCTGGATCTCAGCCTTGCAGGCTGTGTGCAGCAGATGCTGTTACAATGTTAAAGCAATAATTTATCACTGCTGTGTGTTCTCTGCATTACAAACAAAGTAATTCCACTTCTGAATGGTGTTAATTGATAGATTGTGTTCCTTGAGTACTGCTCGGCCATTTTAGCTCATCAGCCTCTCCCGGAGAGAGCAGAGCTTGAATGTGGTGAGTGGTAAGTCTGAGGTGATTCTGCTTGAGGAAATTTGTTCAAACACTACAAGTAGTGTTTTTCTTTGGCTAAGCACTTTTCACTCTGTGAGCTGTTTTATTTCTGCAAAAGCTGTATCAATACATGGTTTAAAATCCAACAAACCAAACCAAGCCCCACCCAAAACTCTTCATCACCAGTTGCAAAATCCGCGTTTGGGCTGTTTAAGAGAAGAAATATTACACTTGTCCAAAGTTTTTATAGTTTATCTCCCTGTGCTTCTGAGTCACAATTCTAGTGAAATAAACTGTTCTAGTTTTCCCACTAAGATTGTATGGTTTTGCTAAAAAATTGCATTTAAATTTGGAAGGTTTTGTTTTGTCTTGTTTTGTTTTGTTTTGTTTTGTTTTTTGCCTCAACAGTAAAAGTGCTTATCCTCATTCTTTTAAGAAGAGAAGTTGAGGAGAATGGTTACATTTAAGGAAAACTTGTGAAATTTGATGCTGACCTTAAATTTTAGGGTAGCATGTATCTTATTCTGGAAACATGCAATGGAAATTTTTATGAATTTTGTGCAATATGTTTCAGTTCACTCTGTGTAGGACTTTGTTAGAAAAAGTGCATCATTTACAAAAGGAGACAAGAGTGACTTTCATAGTTTCTTCTGCACTCATTGAATTGCAAGACCTTCATTTCAGGGTGATGTTATTGCCAGCAACCACTGGATGAGCAGACAGAATGGAGAGTTGCAGAGTGGCAAATCTGGCAGTGGGTTTATCTGTAAACCAAACGAATTTCAGCCAAACATGGTATTACCTTGCAGCAGCCTGCCTGGGCCTTCATGCTGTGTGCATGCCAGACACTGTATCCTGACATTGAGCTATTTTAGTTATTACAGATGTAACAGTGAGTGAGGGGTAATTAGATATGGCTCAATAGCTCTAAAAACATTTAAGTGGTTGTGTAACTTTGGAAAAGAAGAAAAAATACTTAGGTATGTTAGGGTTTGTGGAATAGACTCATATAAGTCCTATGAAACAACATCCAGAAAAATTCCCAGATACTCTGAAGTCTGAGGATTGCTTACCAGTGGTGAAACAGGACATAAGTATGCAACAGAGTTCTTGTTGGATCTTTGCAAATGGTCTCAGACAATTTAATTTTCAGAGGCTGAGTACAGAAGGGGTTAATGGTCAGGACCTGTTTCTGTAAATTCTCATTCTAGCTTACAGTGTGCTTTGTTTACTTACTGTACTTTGAAACCAACTTGGATATATGTGAGGTAATCTGCTTTTTTAGTTGATGCTACTTTCAGTTGTCTAAAAAATACTGGGTTTGCTGACTGATCAGGTAACAGTGCAAGGGCTGTGCCTATGGAGCCATGTGTGGTACTTGGATTAACTCCCTCATCCTCAGGTATTCTGTGACATGGAGATAGATTTCTCTATTACCTTGGTTTGGCCAAGGAGTAAGCCCGTAGGAGGCACTTGAAATTTGGTGGTGTGAACTTTCCCAACAGGGCATTCCAAAGCCCTGTGTTCCATAGGGTGCCACCTTCTCTGGGCTCTTCTGTATGCCAAGAAAATTTCACAGAAAAGAAAAACCACTGGAATATATTTAACTGAGTGTAAGAAATTACAAAAAAATGAAGTCTTAAAGGCAATGTAGAGCTTTAGAAACTCTTTTTTGAATGGCAGACTTGGAGGTGTGAAAAACTGGGCACAGCTACTGTAGATGAGACCTGATAGATTACTCTGTTGTTTTATTTTCTTCTTTCAAACTTGAATGTTACAATTAAGAAGCAAGGGTGAAAAAAAATCACCTTGTGCCATGGATCAGAGAGCATGCAGAAATTCTTAGCAGGAAATAAAGCCCTGAAACTCTAAGGAAGGTCTTCAGTTTGTACAGAGTATTAATGTGCTGGTTGGGTTACAACATGGAAAGCCTAGCTTGGTATATTTGCTTCCATGGAAGAGCCCTGCATCACCTCATTTTACAGGTCATTTTTAGGATCAACTGACCCGTGTTGCAGGAAGGTAGAACAGATATGAGACCTACATTCAGTTTTAAAGTGCAATTACATATTGCTGGTTTAATAACTAGAACGTTAAGTCTTGGGCCGAAATGTACTTTGGTATAAAGATGAGATAAAAGATTTTTAATTTGCAGGTGCATCAGCCACACTTTAGTCTATATGATGTGTCCTTAACATGAAATCCATTTTTCACATAATATAATAAGAACTGTGGTTTCCAGTGATTGGTATTATGATTGGTATTATATGCAGTGAAATAAATGCTGTTATTATGGAAATCCTATTAGCAGGTCCCTATGTGCTGTGCACATAGTCCAGATTTATTAACATACCCTTCTGTAGTTACTTTCTTGAAAACAGTTTTACCTCCTATGAAATACTGAGCAGTAATGCCATTAATAAACGTGTCTAATTGCAGTGTGTAGCTGTGAAAGCCTGAATGGATTCGGATGGATTCAAACAGAAGCAGGATTATTGCAGTGGGATGTACTGAACAACATATATTTTATGTCCCTATTTTTTGTGCTACTGTTATGCCAAGAGAAAGAGTATTAAGTATATAGTCAGGCAGCTAATAAAAACTGTATGCCTTTTCATAAAGAGCTGTCAGTAGATGGCAATGTGACTATTTTATACAGACTTTTTATTCTGTATGAGGCTTAAGTCTTATAATCATCTGCCATTGCTGCTTAAATTACTGGGTTTTTTTTAAACCTCTAAGAACCCTTTAAAACTGTTCTTTAAATAATTGATAGTTACAAATGGAAATCTTAGCCCAGAACCTCCAAAAGTGATCAAAGTTGTTTTAATTTTCCAATAGTTGGGGTTGAGTAAAAATAATGTTGCATAACACACCATCGGTAAACAGGAGATTACTGCACTTATGTTTCATGTTGCTGCAGATTCAGTAAGCCCATGTTTTATTGATAGCTAGATAGTTTGGCCATAACTTATCCAAAACTGTGGTGCTTATAATGAGCACCAGATGGAATAACAAAAATAAACATGTTCTTGTGCTGTCAACAGTACATCCAGTGTAAAGCTTACCAGTGTTTTTCCTTTATTCTCTCTTCCTAGTGAATTTAGCCAGGGAGAAATCAAGCTTTGGAACATCAAGCTCATCATCTGGCATTAGATTAGATATTATGGTCATGTCAAGTGTGAACAAGTGCAGCACAAATGTATATGTTTAGTGTTTAACTGGTAGTTACTGTTGTTAATATTTCATATGACAGCAGTACAGTGAGACATAACATGTTAGATGCACAGCAAACAACTTGGAAAAATTGTAATAATGTATTCCTTAATAGTCCCCATTGGTTTTCAATGGCAGCATGGATTTGCCACAGCTTATTCATGTTCTGAAGTATTCAGCCCATGCTTGCATTTATAAAAGTGCCTCAGATATGTGATGTCCACTTTCTTACGAAGTTTTTCTTCTTATAAATCTGCCTGCAAATACCTAAATCATATGTAGCAAACTTTCCCTTAGGTCATTGCCCTCAGCAGGACTTGATTTAGGAGCACTCCATCTTCATTAGAACGGTCTCATTTATAAATCATACTGTTGTGTGAGGCAACAGCCCGTCTGTGCATCCACATGCCGTAGTGAAGAGGCTGCTTGTTGAATCTAATTGGTCTGTAATGGGTATCTACTGCTGTGTATCTTCATTCTTAACCACGCTGATTTCTCTTGCACAGAGAAGTTGTGGATGCCCCATCCCTAGAAGTGTCCCAGGCTCAGACAGGCCTTGCTCACGGCCGGGAATGAAATGATCGTGAAGACCATTCTTTGATTTTATGTTTTGGAGGCTTGGAAGGATGCAGAGCTGGCTGTACCTCCTATACCCTTCACATTTGAGTAGATTGCTGTCATAGTGACTCTGGTGAATGTTCCTCCAAGTTCCTGGTACCAGAGATGTGACTTGTGACGGAGTGGATGCAGCCACCTATCCCAAAGTGCCTCTGTGGTAGAGACACTTGCCAGGTGAAAAGGACTGAAGTACTTGTCCTGTGGGTGCATAGCAAGCTCAGGAGCCTCACTGTGGCCCTTGTGGCTGTGGAAATAGGCTGATTCAGAGAGACCCTGCCATTGAGAAGGACGTGGTTTAGGCTTTTGAAGCAAGAGGTTATGGCTGGTGTTTGCAATGGGAAATTGACCCTACCTTTGAACTTCTGAAGAAATAAATTCTTTTGTTGTGGGCTGGACACTGCAAACTGTTGTTTTCAGCTCCTTGTGACTATTATCTGGGCTTTAGTGTTTATTCTTTTTCCTGGAGGAGGAGAAGCTGCCTGTACTGGTCAGGCATTTTTTTGGCACATCCCTAGTCGTTTGGAGTGACTGTATCCTCTTATCCTGAGCACAGCAGAAATGGATAATAATGAACAGTTTTTTTAATGTGAACTTTTAAACCTATTTTTCCCCTTCACTCCTGCACCCAGGGAGGTCTATTTCTATTTCCAAGGCCAAGCCCACATCTGTTTTTCTGGCTTCCTGGTGGTTTTTTGCCTACGTGTACCAACACATCTACCTCCTGTCAATAGAGGACTCGATGTTTCCAATCAATCCCCTGGGCCTCCCCACATGGCTTTTTGTTGTTTCAGCTGGTTTACTCTATTAAAGATCTTAATTCCTCTGAACAAAGAGCTGCTAGCATGCACATCTGCTTGCAAAGGCCATGATTTCCCATGTATCAGAGGCATCCTTGCTGGCAGCCATTAACACCTTCCAGGGAAACAATGCTCTGCAGCAGCGTGGGGCATGGAAACCCACCGCTGCCATATAAGAGCCCTTCTGCAGGGAAACCATCTGCCAGGATGCCTGCCCAGCTTCACTCTTCTGATAACTGTGCAGTGGGTAGGCAGCCTTAAAGGACCTTTGAGAATTTAAAAGGGTATTTTTTCATGTACTTTGATTCATGCTGCCTTTAAGTTAAATAAAAAAATCTGGTTAAATGTATTTAATCCTCACTTTGCTCAAATCCCTATAATGTAGATGGAAAGATGTTTCTCTCCCCATAGCTTTTTATAAATAGGTTTGAACATGTAAAATCTTTTTTCTGATATTTATATGTAACTTGCCCGTATTTATATACATGGTTGTGTCCTTAAATCTGTGCATCCAGAATAGCTGTCTGCCAAAGCCATTTAGGACGAGAAATGATGTCCTACAAAATGACAGACTCCTAGTTAGTCTTAAATGCAGTTTGGAAAGAATTACAGATTATCAGCCTTTAGAAGACAAATATTACTTACTGGCTAAATCACAGGAAATATTCCAGTACCATACTGAACCCCTCTATACATTCATATAGAAAAGAAATACAGTCCCTTTTTTTTTTTTTTCTGCTCTCAACAAATTTGAAACAAGGACATTAAAATGTGGTACTTCATTAGTTCCCATTATGTTTCTTCACATTTAGTCATGCTAGCTATTTTATTTTGTTACTGATGTCCCTGCAGTAACATTAAAAAAAGGAACCCAATACCCTGCTTCCTTACCAGTCTCTTGAGAGCAATCCTTGAGAGATTCATGAGGAGGATGAAGTTTAGCAGTATTATGTATAATTTGGACTTTCTGAATGGTTGAACAAAAACTCCTCCCAGATTGTTAAGAGCTGAAGGCTGTGTCTTACGTCATTCCACAGCTAATTTTTCTTAAGTATGTAATAGGATTTTTGATTTAACCAGTGCGCTTAATGTCACACAGCATTAATTATTATCCATACTTTTGGAAAGGCACTGAGATAAAAAAATTACACTGTTTTTAAAGAAAAGCTTTTGCTTGAACTTTCCTTGATCTGGCATTGATGATAGGTAAATATAATGTGGGGGTTTTTTTCCCCCCTTATTTATATAGAAATTCCATCAATAAATTTAGCCTGGAAAGTTTTACTTCTGATCTCAATTGATAATGAATGAATTACATTCATTGATGGCTGTGGAATGCTAGACAAAAATTCAAAATGTGGGAAATTTCTTAATTAGCCCTTTGTTTTTTGGTTGTGAACTGGCAAGTATTGATCGTTAATCTCAGAAGACAACTGTGAATTATTAACTCTTTATGTTAGGTGTCTTCTTATCTCAGTAAGAAAGATGTGCAATATTACAATAAAAAACTGGAAGAAGTAACTAGATTTTCTGTCAGGAGAACTTTGCCGTCTGTTTGAACTGGTTTACCTTTAAGAAGCACATGAATACTCTGTTGTGGATGGTCTTGCTGGCTCTTCAGTGTGGAGAAACAGACATTAACAACATGAATCATCATTCTGACAGGCAGAAAGTAGCTGAGAAAGTAAAAAGCTTGACTTTACTCCAAGAGTTTGATTTAAATTCATAACATTTTGTTTTAATCCTGCAACCCACCCTTTGGAAGACTTTCAATATTAAACTCAGAAGTTAATAACCTGTGTTATTCCAAACAGGAATATTTCTGCAGTACAGGTTCCTTTGAGCAATCACTTTCCTGTGTGCGTGACTCTCTGTGTTAAGTTTTCAGCACTTCTACATGACTTGAGAAGTTAGTCTGGTAGTTGATGGTTAGAGAGACAAAAGTTCTGGTTTTGCTGAATAGGGCCATGAGGGGTTTTTTTTTCTGCAAAAGAAACAGACTGGGCAGAGAAGTGAGGTTGCCATCATGTGTTAGTGCAGCCTCACTAAGGGCTTGAATGCAACTGGGCTGCTGTGTCCTTAGACTGGGGAAGAGCTCTTCATTTCTGTAAAGTAGAAGTAGACAAATGAAGTCACCTACACAAAGCCACTTGCATTCATAAATCGTTGCAAGGCCCATCCCAGCTTTGTTTCACTGTGAACCAATAGAAAAATGTAAACATCTCAATAAAAACCCCTCATTATGGGTCTGAGATAGAATAAAGAGTAACCCCATCTCAGATTTTAAAAAGCACCATATAGTGAAACAGCTTTAAGCTTTTGAACATCGTTTATGCAGACAAAACAACTTCTGCGCTCTGTGTTTGTTGTGTTGAGGCTTTAAAAATTGGATGCATTTGACACATTTAATTCAATACTCTCATTAATTCCTTGCGCTGAATGCTCTAATGCCAATCATGCAGAAATTGTTTAAATGTGACAGTTTCTTCATAATTATCATAAAATTGTATTACAATAAAGCAAAATGCTTGGTGAAGAAATTCAAATTACATAAGCCAAATCCTAGTTAAACAAACAAACACTGCAAAAATTGCATGCAGAAAAATGTGAGAATAATGAAAAGGCTTTCATTATGGAATCACACTTCTCTGCTCTCATGTTTCACCTGGGAGATTAAAGATGCTTCTTCTCCAGAAAATGTCTGATTTTTGTTTTGTCACAGGAAGGAATCAAATGATTCCCATTAATTTCAATATGCATTTTAGTTATCTGAACTGGAAGGTTTTTTGTTTCCTTTACACTAAAGATTTCAGTTTTATCCAGCGTTTGAAGTTGGGGAGTGAGGGAGATGCTAATAGAGGGGGGAAATATACAGCAAACCATATGCAAATATTAATGCATTTTCTTTGATCTTATATGAAAAATATTGTAGACTTCTGAGGGCTAGAAATGTCACAGATAAAATCAGCACCCTTCCTAGAGGGGGATGCTGCTTTCATCCCTTTCTTGATTTACTACTTGAGTAGTCTCAGTTAAGATCTCCCAGTTCTGAGACTTGATTTCATAATTTACGTATTTAGTCCAACAGGCGTTAGATCTTGCCACTTCTTCGGTTCCTTTTTAGTCTTTAGATCTATGACTTAATGGAGGGGAGAAGAGAGAGACAACATCTAAAGATGTGCTTGAAAGGAGAGTCGTAAAGCTTCGCTTTTTATTATCCACTTGCCTCCTGTCAAGAGCCATTTCTGTAAATCAGATGAAAGAGTAAATAGATCATATAGACCTCTTGTTACTTTTGTAGTCTTGGAGGAGCCTGGAGTATTTTCCATAGTGTTATGATTTCAAGGGATGCAGCTCGGATATGCTCTTAAATGGCAATTCTCAAGCTGCAGTGTGGGGATCACTGTCTCATTCAACCAAGATCCCCTTGGTACTGCCCTGGCTCTTCTTTCATCCATTTTACAGCGTTGCATGTAGATGAAAGGTTGTCCCCACAGTACTCTCCTTAGAAGCAACATTTGCAGATGGACATAGATATTTTATGACAAGCAGTAGAAATGAAAGATGAGGTAGTGAATAAAAAGGGCACTTCTCTTAAAGTGTTACTATTTCTCAAAGGATCATGTTCACTGTTTTTAATGAAAGATGTCTTGACTGAGATTTGCCAAGTTTTCAAAATTGTAGCTTATGAAGGAAAATGACTGAATTGCAACAAAAGTCACAGAAATCACAGAATATTCTGAGTTGGAAGGGACCCACAAGGATCATCAAGACCAACTCCAAAGGGAATGACCCACAGAGGGATCGAACGCACAATCTTGGCCTTATTAGCACCAATCTCTAACCAGCTGAGCTAATCTCGTATAGTCATCTTGGATGGCTTGACTTAAAATAATTCATTTTGAAAATATGACTGATTTTCTGCTGAGTTCTTCTTTGGACTTCTTGTTAGTACACTGACTAGGCAGAAATTGGTAAATTGGAGTCGGGCAATGGCTTCTCCCTGTGGGTTGACCCCTTTGATATAAGGCCTTTTCCCCAATTCCTTCTTGTGAGAACTTCAAAGTTTCCACCTTTTTTATTAGAATCAGATCCACCTTACCCAACCCAAAGCACAAAAAGTCCCAGCCACCACCCCCAAACACTTCTCTCTGTTATGCAATCAGCTTTCTACTCGTATCTTACAGTTAAATAAATCTTAACAGGAAAATCTGCATGTATGAGTCCACAGGGATGCATGTACACATAAAGCATCAGTGACTTGGCCTCTTGTCAGAGATACAGAAATCTTGGGTCAAATTCTGCTTGTGCTTAATTCAGGATTACAGTAGTATAGCAACTGCTTTGGAGATTTTGACCAGAATTTTCACCTTGGATCTGTTATCAGTTGTGCTTTTGTAGAAAAAAACAATACATTTCAGCAAGTAGTGGCATTTTTGCTCTTTGCCAGGAAAAAGTCTCCTAAAAAATGTTCTCAGTGGTCTCAAATGTTACAGTGCAGAAACACACATCAGTGCTGCCCCTGAAGGAGGACAGGGCAGGCCTGGGTGTGACCCCAGCGCCAGCAGAATTGTTGCCGTAAGTCCTCTGGTGAACTAGCTGGGCTGGTGACAGGTGGGATCCACAGCCCAGGGATAAGGCAGAAGAAGATGGGTCAGGTCCTGCACTGGCGTAGGAAGTCTGGCCAGGATCAGGAGGAGCTGGGGCTGGGCACAGGCACTGTGCTGGTAAATGGGACCTCTGGGAGATGGGAAGGTCTATTAGAACCTGTTACTGCCCTCAGGACCTGAAAAACACTGTGAAGAATGCAGTTTTAAAACACATTGCTCATCCCCCTCCTATTTTTCCTGGTTAGTCAGGAAGCTCTGCACCAATTTACTTACAGTCTTAAGGAAAGGAAGAGGTACTTTGAACAAAGTGTTACACAGACCAGTTATCACTATCAAAGATGTCTCTCTTAAATAAGGCTGATGGGAACTGTGGGAAGTAGGGAGCAGGGTATGGTGGACGCGTGACTGCCTGCACAGGCCTATGCATGATATTCTTCACAAATTAATCTGATGTGTGAGCTGGTCTTGTGCTATGCTGCTGGTGTACACTTCCCTTCACAGGCCAAGGACATGCCATTGCTATTGAAAACCTCTGTGATTGTCATGGCAGCCTACTTCCAGCTCAGATGAGATGTAAGCTAATGCAGGAAAGGACACGAATTTTAATGGCAAATGCTTTAGATGATGGGGAGGATAACAAAACCAGTAAAACAAACACAGTAACAGTGTTAGAAAATGAAATATCAGTAACTTTCTGTTTATAATAGACAAAAATTTTAGAGAGAAGCCTGTTCTAAAGTTGACTGTATTCGTTTGCCTGTCAAGACAGATTATATCAATTGGGTGGAGCTGAGAAAACAAAACTGCTGTTTTCATAAAATATATCTGTAGAGCTTTCTGCTATGCATATTGTTACTTAGATTATGACCCCATGATTTCTCCAGTGCACTGTAAAGGAATATGCATGTTTACTCCTTGGACGACTTGTGTTTTAGCATCCCTATAGGAGGGCTTTTTGTACTCTATGCAGTTGTAAAGAAGCCTTGATGCCCAAACTCAAAGAGTTTAATCTGTGAGTAATATTGATTTAAAGATGTAGTGTAAATGTTTAGTGGCCACAGGCTTGTAGAGATTTTGCTTTGTATGGAGGCCATTTATCTTCCAAAATTACAAGGAAATAGAGCTCTTTTCTGGTTCTACATTACTTCGATGAAGGTCACAGGAGACATTTTTGTGAAGACAATGTAGGACTGTTGCACGTGTGGTATTTTTCAACATAAAAGTGCTTTTGAAATAAAAAGTTTAAATAAGGCTGCAATGCTTGAAAAAATACAATGGAGGTGGTATGAACTGCATAAATAAAATGCAGTGTAATATGAAATCCTCATACCATCACAGTGGAAAAAGCAGATACAAGAGAAATTAGCAAAACATAAAAATCCTTTAGTCCTTTTGTTCAGGCTCCTGCAGGCAAATGGCTTTCTAGGTTATGATATTCTTCTAAAGGACATTAACTCAGTTTTTTGGTCTCTTTTCTAAACATA
Source organism: Corvus brachyrhynchos (assembly GCF_000691975.1). NCBI lineage: Eukaryota > Metazoa > Chordata > Aves > Passeriformes > Corvidae > Corvus > Corvus brachyrhynchos. Next base: position 1,402,505 of record NW_008238452.1, on the reverse strand, counting down.
AAGTTAAATGCTCAGAAAATTTACCAAATCATCAATAGTGATGTTCCTTGAAGGCTTTCTATTTTTAAAGCATTTTGTTGGGTAATTTGAATGAATAATTCTTATACTGTTGGACTTTGAAACTTTTAATTTCATTGGGCTTTCTTTTCTTATTGATTGTATTGTGATGGGCCAGCTGCATCACATATCATTGCAATGATTCCCTGATACAAAAATTGGGACTTTTTCCTTAAATCAGAAAATAATCAGCAAGAAATAACTGATGCACAATTTTGGATTATGAAAAAGATTTCATTAAAAACTTCAGCATTTGTGAAATATTCTTTAAAAAAAGTGAACATTTTCTTAACTAATATACATTGTCCTGTCTTCTAAGTACTAATTCAACCAACTACTTAGTTGTTGGCTCATCAAAAATTTCTCAGGCAGTTACTTTTATGCAAATTTTAACCTCTTGTAGTCTGTCTAGTTTTCTTGGACAGAAAAGTAGTGGGTCATAGCTGAAGAGCATTTCTTCAAGTAGAAGAAAACCCAAAAAAGTGTTAATTTGGGTTTTTAAGGGGTTTTTTTGGTGTGCTAAGAGCTGCTCATCTTGAGAATGAGAAGCGCCGTGAGCCATATCCCGTGACTGCACTCATCCTCTGAATTCTGCTACTAAAGGTACCGAGTACAGTTAACAGGATTTGGCCCATTTCTCTTCACTGTTATTTGTGAGACTTGAATTTCTGTCAAGCAAAGGCAAAATCTGTTCTATTATTTCTATCACATCATAGGACAGTGGTCTGTCTCTGACATTTGTCTGAGAAAACTCCAGAGATGGTAATGGCACTGAAAAAGCTACCTCCGCCTGACTCCTAATATTTCTGCCTTGAAGATGCTGGAAAATATTAATTAGAAATATGATTTATTTTTTTAATGGGAGTGTGTATTTGGTATTAGTCACCAATGGCAAGTGCCTTGTAAAACCTGTACAGAAAAGGAGATGCTGCTCAGTTACTTCATCTGTGAATTGCCTTGTGTTAAGAATTTAAATCATACCCTTTTGTCACTTTAATGCAAAGTGGTTCTCCATTGTATTAAGAAAAGCAGACAAAGATGTGATTTAGGATGAATCCTGTGAAGGTGTAACTCTATGTTACATTCTTGGAGAACTCATCTGAAGACCAATATTGATGTGAAAGATGTTTATAGTGGGAAGCTGTATGTCAGTAACGCAGGCTTTGTGGGTTCTTCCAGCCTCCAGAAGTACGCTTTTTTTGTCAGTTCTCCCACAGCTAAGGCATTTGTCAGGTTGTAACTGCTTAAGAAACAACTCTTCACTTAATGTTGTGGTATACAGAATTTCTAATTTTCTCAGGGAAGTCATGAAAATAGAGATTTTTAGCCTGGAGGGATAAGATAGAAGTTGTCTGACTATCAAAGGAATCCTCTTCTAAGAGGGGGAACCATCAGAAAGTCTAGCAGTTTGAATATAAAACTGTACAAACCTTCAAACTCTGTAGTATAAAAGAGTGTCAAATTGCTGGTAGTTTCCCTTTTTCTTTCTTTCTCCTAGCTTCAATAAAATGATCCTTCAGCTGATCAAATGTAACGAGATGACAAGCAGTAATTTAAATGGGTTCATATTCTCTATGTAAATGATTGCAAGGGAAGAATGAAAGCTCATTTCTCCTGTGTGCTTGCATATACAGCAGCTGCTCATCACGTAATACTTATGGATGGGTTCTGTGATTCTGACAGCACATTAGGTACTGAGGTAAAAGCACGAGGGAAATGAATGAAAGAAATAGCATGTGCCTGAGATGTTGGTGCAGCCAAGGTATAACAGATTTGTCGCTGGAGATAAAACAGCGTAATTCAAATGCATCCAAATGTTAGAAGGCTCCACCAAGAGGAAAAAAAAATTGAGGATTTTCTTTCTCCTTTTTTTATCATTTAACTTTTGACTGTTGATTTAAATGAATAATGAGAGGTTGGCCATTGTGGCTGTGTTGGGTGCACTCTGTGATTAAAAAATCAGTGGGGCTGAGGCTGCTCTGCAGAATTAGATCTGAACCTTGAGGTTTCATGCTGTTACTTTGTAAAAGGGAAACCAGCATGAATTCATTGTAGAAATGGCCCAAAGAAATCTGTTGAAACTATTTTCTTTATTAAAATTATTTTCTGTGCGAGAAATGTGTGCTTTTTACAGACAGTTTTGACTTCTGAGTGAAAAAATGAAACACCTGAAAACAGAAACTTTCAGCTTTCAGCAGAAAGCTGGAAACCTTTGATTTGAAAATGCTGCTGTGCTGGTTCACAAGTGTTGTATTCTACTAAAGAAAATGATTCTCAGAAGCAAATGTAATTGAATTCTAGCTCTCAGGAGGCTGAATTTATAACTTGTCTTGGGGATTTTTGTCAGCTATTTTGATATGTTGTAACAGTCAAATTTTTGTGGGGTGGGATGAGTAAAGCTCATTTTTGGACAACTTTTAATTATGGTAGAGCAATTTATGGGGCCACATACATACTCTCTATAATCAACTCTTCTTTTAGAATGTACAGAGACCTGATTCTTTTCACTTAAATCACACTTAGCTGTCTTCCTTTCCTCACACTCCTAGAGAAATCCTTGTGTAAAGGACAGCTTGTCAGCAGACGAACTCCTTTTCATCATCACAAATAACTGCAGACATGAAATATTACTCAATTTTCTTGAGCCAGGAAAGGAGATTTACTTTAAGGGAAGGCTTAAAAAAAAATTGTTTCAACATTTCAATTTTCCATCAGAATAGACTGTGCTGTTATATATCTTAGCTCCAGCATTTTGGATATAACCTCCTGCTACATTCAGATTTAGCATGCACCTTCCTTGCAATAATTTATTTTTAGATGAGACACTCTTGGAACCTCATGAGATACTGAGGCATTTATGAGACTTCAAGGGTATGTTTAAGCTGCAAAGTAGGAACACTAGGGAGTGTTGAGGGCTACAGGGGTCAGAGCCCCTAATCCAGGCTGGCTGTATACATGCTGTGTGTGTGGAGAGGATCCACAGTGCTCTCGCCCTGCAGCTGTATTGAGGAATCACTTGGGAGATGCAGGGGTAGACTGTCCTGAGATTTTAACCTTACAAATAACTGTATTATGATACCAGAATCACTACAACAGATTCTTAAATTTCATAGAATGGCTTGGGTTGGAAGGGGACTTTGAAGATCATCTAGTTCCAACCCCCAGCCATGGGCAGGAACACCTTCCACTAGACCAGGTTTCTCCATCCAACATGGCCTTGTGCACTTCCAGTAATGAGGCCTCCACAGCTTCCCTGGGCAAGCTGTTCCATTGTCTCACTGCCCTCACAATAAAGAATTTTTTTCTAATATCTAGTCGAAACCTGATTTGAACCCATTCAATTTTAACCCATTCTCCCCTGTCCTGTCTCTACATCATCTTTTCTTTCCTGTAAGTTCCCTTCAGGTACTGGAAGGTCCTTGAAGGGAACCTTCAATTAGGTCACCTTGAAACTTTCACTTTTCCAGACTGAGCAAACCCAGTTCTATCAGTTGTTCCTCACAGGAGATGAGGTGTGCTTCATCCCTCTGATCCCTCTGAATTTTAACCCATTCTCCCCTGTCCTGTCTCTACATCATCTTTTCTTTCCTGTAAGTTCCCTTCAGGTACTGGAAGGTCCTTGAAGGGAACCTTCAATTAGGTCACCTTGAAACTTTCACTTTTCCAGACTGAGCAAACCCAGTTCTATCAGTTGTTCCTCACAGGAGATGAGGTGTGCTTCATCCCTCTGATCCCTCTGATCCCTCTGATCATCTTGGTTTCCCTCCTCTGGAGTCACTCCAACAGGTCCATGTCCTTCCTATGCTGGGACCCCAGAGCTGGATGCAGCACTGCAGGTGGGTTCTCACCAGAGCAGAGCAGAGGGGCAGAATCCCCTCCCTCCCCTGCTGCCCACGGTGCTCAGGATGCAGCCCAGGACATGTTTGGCTTTCTGGGCTGCAAGTGCCCATGGCCAGGGAATGTCCAGCCTCTCCTCCACCAGCACCCCCGAGTCCTTCTGGGCAGGGCTGCTCTCTGTCTGTTCATCCCCCAGCCTGGGTCGATACAGGTGATTGCTGTCATCCAGATGCAGACCAGCACTGGTTTATTTACTGCAATAGCCATA
>NW_008238452.1:1361024-1398317 GCF_000691975.1 Corvus brachyrhynchos | reverse complement strand
AGGCATAATGTAAGTAAAAGAAAAAGATTTTAATCCTAGTGTCCTGATCAAATGTCAACTTATGTAATTGAACTGTACCCTGCAGTCTGAGCTGGTTTGGTGATTTTGTTGTCATCTCAAGTGAGTTAGTGTAAATCCAGCCCAACTGTACTGAAATAAACAGCTACAGCTCTGTGAAAATGGTATACGGGAATGAAAAAAAAAGTCTGTGCTTTTCTTGCTGTTCTTATTGGCACAAAGTAAGGTTCTTCAAAACTTTGCAAAAAGTTCTCTAAGGTTTGATCTAAATATGAGGACTGACCATGATTCCAGAATCTATGGTTAAAAAGAAAAAGAAGAAAATATTTACCAAGTGTCATGCAATTCACACAGGCTTTGCTAACGTGACACAGAGTTGTTCCTTTAACACTTCTGCAACCTTGCCACAGCAAGATTGTCAAAGATGCTATGAGGGTGAGGCAGATATTAAACAACAAATGGGAATTCTAAGATTAATCCTGGAGAATGTGTGTATGTTCTTGAGATTTATATATTTGTGTGAACACAGGGGTTTTGTTTTATGAGAGCTATGCTAACTGTTTAGATTTTGGTGAAGATTTTTCACAATATTATACTTTACACACTGTAAACTATGACTTCATTTCTTGGGCTACATAGGAAGACTAAAAGCAGCAGTCCAGTACCTGGAAGGGATCCACAAAAAAGATGGAGAGGGACTTTTTACAAGATCATGGAGTGATAGGACAAGTGATAATGACTGTAAGCTGAAGGAGGATAGCTTTAAACTAGATATTAGGGAGAAATTCTTTACTGTGACAGTGGGGAGGCATTGGAATAGGTTGCCCAGAGAAGATGGGGATGCCCCAAGCCTGGAAGTGTTCAAGGCTTGGTTGGATGGAACAACCTGATCTAGTGGAAGGTGTCCCAGTCCATGGCAAGGGATTGGAACCAGAAGGTCTTCAAGGTCCCCTCCCAACCCAAAACATTCTGTGATTTATACTCAGTCAACTACATCAGTGTTTTTTAAACTCTCCATTACTTAAATTGTTTCATATTCCATTGTTGCTGAATTTTGACACAGAAAAATCAGACAATTGTACAAAGCAGTTTGTCAATTATTAATACCTGCTGTGACTCCCGTGACATAGACTAGCAGAGCAAAGCTTTTGCTGTCATGGTGGGTTGTTCACCCACTTGAGCCATCCAAAAATGTCACTTCACTTCTATGAAGTAAGACAGGTGCATCAACGCTTTAACATGCTAAGCTGCTCCTTTCCTTGTCACATTAATATTCTGTCCAGATTTTTAAATAAGTTACAAGTATGCAAGTCAAACAGTGTTCATGCTGAAGGCTTCTTTCTTGTACTTCACTTGGAGCAATGCTGGGAGGTCACAGTGGTATTAATCTATAGTAAAGATAAGGAAATTTAAAACATGATTGATTGTGAGTTTATTTTTATTTTTCAAGTTACTGGATATGATTACCAGAAGAGCTAATCATCTCCACACCAGAGCAGCAAGAGTAGCCCTATCAGGATGGTTGTCCACAGGTGCACTCTGAGTGACTGATGGCAGAAAACAATATCAGAGAGCTGTGTGAGCAATTGGAAAGAACAATTAATTTGACTAATGGAGGATTCTTTCCTATTTGTGAATAATTCATATGCAAATTCTGTTTGTGGTTTTTATTGCTATTTTAACTTCCCTCTTAAATTTTCATGAAGCGTTTCAGGTGTTGAGGTGATTGCAAAATGCTTGCTATTAGTATTCCTTGGAAGTATCCAGTGCTACTGGGTGTTCATGTAGGGTTCAATTGCAGGATTTTGTCCTATGCTTTTCTGAGGAGCCTACCATGAGAATTCTCAATTTGAGGTGATGGATCTAATTTATGGCAGTAATTTTAATTAGGCTTAGTTCTGGAAGTGAGACTTAGAGCGCCTCAGCTGAGAAGAATATGAAAATTGCTAGACACTGCTTTAAGAATTATGCCAGGTTTCTTATTTTAGAATTGGAATCAAGAGAAATTGATTTCAACAGCCTTGCAGACAAATTCTGCGAGGCTGATAGAAGCCTTGCAGAATCTAGAACCCTACTTATTGCTTTTTGGTTGCAGCTAATGCAGTTACACAGCATCTTTATATTATAGTGTTGTAGTTTGAACCTTCATCTCCATTGCATGAATGCCATTTACTTATGAACAAAAAAAAAAATTGGCATTACAATTAGCCTTAAGCTGTTCACACTTTTTGTTAATAATAGCAAAGCTTTTTTTTGGATGGCTTTTTGCTAAGTGCTATGATTCTCATATCGTAGTAAAAGGAATACTGAAAATAATGGCTGCTATATGCTATTTTCAAAACGGAATATGGACATTTTCCTTTTGTCCAGATCAAAGAAATATATTCCTGACAGCCTAAATGCTGCTCTCTGAGGTTTCTCTATCCAAATTTGTTTTCTGTCCTCTTAGAAGTGTTTTCAATGAGAGAGGAGCAGGCAAGGGAGGATGCAATAAAAATCTTAATTTGTTAAAGTAATTAAATATTCCTTTGCTCTCCATAAGCCTCTTCACAATTTGGTTCACTTTTCCCTGTATGTTTTTTCCATGTTGGCACAGGCCTGTGTCTCTAAAATACAAACTGTTTTGTCTGCACACTTCTAATCCAAGTTTTCAGCCAAAATATCTAGTAAAGTACAGATATAGAGTCCTGTTATGCCTTGGTGGTCTCTTGCCTGGAAAGGCAGAAGGGCTCATCTTTTGCATTGAGAGCTCTGAGTGGCTCACGACTGAAACATGGACATATAGGTTTTTTTTTTTAATTTCTTGCTGCCCTAGATGCCATAACAGCAGAATCCACTACAGTGGATATGTTCATTTTAACTCTTCCTGCATAAACAAAGAGCTTTTTATAAAGAAAAAGCTGGTTTCTGCTCCACTTGCCTTTCGCTCTGCAAAGCCAGGTACAAGCACAATTGTATGAGGCATTTTGTAGATGGTATCTCCCTATGTGTAATCTTAACTGCGTGAGTGCTGTTGAGCACAGCGAGAAGGGAGAGTGGTCATACAGACTGTTTTAAAAGCAGTAACATTTGTGCAGTTTGGATTCTTTATTTTACAGGACCAGCAAAGTGTGTCAGGTACTGCTCCTGTCAGTTATCCCAAGCCAAGGACATCTGATGATGGCAAAACCCTTCTCAGAATCTAGCTCAGGACACCAGATTCTTGATGATGTTAAAGGAGAAGAGTTACTCACCAGGGGTGTGCTCCTAGAACCTGGGATGCTCAGGCTATACTGGGATGTGTAATGTTTCTGGGAACAGACTTCCCTGCTTTTGAGGCTGTTTTATTTAACATCCAAAATGATTTTTTTTTTGGTGTGTGTGCTCTATGGCCTATTAATGTGTCTAAAATCCACCTTATTCTCTCTGCCTCTGTAAGCTCTGTGGACCAATCATGCTCATGACGCAGCCAAGGAGGATGCCATGGTGTTTGAGAGCATTGGGGCTGGAGTGCTAGCTGAGAGCAACATTGCCCCAGATGGTTCATCTGTGCTCCTGTCTATATACCCCCAGAAGACCCACAGTCTTGTTCTAGATATATTTAAAAAATTTAAAAAATTAAGAACAGTGAAACTTTATAAAATTTCACTGGCTTCATGATTCATATACACTAAGGCAGCTCCAAGAATCTCAGAAAGAGCTCTAAAGCACTTGTGTAGGTGGTTTCAAATCACAGAAGAGATGATCTCTAGTGCATGATGGACTCTCAGTCGCAGCACAATAAATTATTTCTGTGATCTATAAATTCCAAGGAGGGGAGAGAAGGCTGGAAATTACTGATATACCACTTTACTGGATCCCACCAAAAAACCCTAACAATCAAAACAGATGCCCCACCTGAAAGTGCTTTCTTATGAAGCTGGAGCTTTAAGACAAACACAAAAGTCTGCCATATTTCCAATTCAGTGCCATGCAGGAATATGGATTTTAAAGCAGTTTTTTATTTATAGACAAGCTTTATATGTCAAGCTGGTAACACAGCATGATTTATAGGCAATTAGAGCTCATGCCACAAAAAATGGCTTAAGAGCTTAAGTCTTGCCTTAGTGTCTGATATCTGAAATTATGACCCTCTGAAGGGAGTCAGAGCTCTTGCTCAGATGATGTCTCGTGCTGCCAGTTTTTGATTAAAAGTTCTCCAGATGACTGGAGTGCTGTGCTGGGGATTATTGAAGAGACCCCCTCGCTCTTTGCATGTTGAAGCACATCTGTGTGCACAAATGTAGTAACATTCATACATCTCATGTAGTAAGCTTCATACATCTCACTGGATGAGGCTGATCCAGAAAATTTGTCCAGGATATGCTCAGCATACCCTGTTCATCCCACAGCTGAGCCATCAAGTGCATGATGAGAGCTTTTACCACTCCTTTTTCCCATCTCGTTAATCCTACAGCTTGTGCATGAAGGAGACAAGTCACCAGGGTGTGGGGTTAACTGATTTAACTTTCTTGCTTTTGCCTGAAAACCCCCCTCAGCTACCACCTGAATGTGCTTCAGAGAAAGGAGGAAGCTTCAGCAGGGTTTACCTACACCCTGAGTGAATTTTGTAAGTAGTTATAATAAAAAATTAGAGCCTTTCCCTTCATCATTCTTAGAGGAAAAGTGTCACCCTAGTTTAGTTTTAAAAGAAAAACAAACAAACCAACCAACCCTAAGCCCATATATCTCTGTTTGACTAGAATATGCAGGTCAGAGCTTTAATAATATTTAATCATAATAATTATAATAAATCATACTTGAGATCATTAAAAGAGAAAGGCATTCTAGTCTAAATAAAACCATGCAGCACAAAATCTTTCAAGTGTGTTTGTCTCTGGCACTTGGCTCATGTATCTGCATCATGTTTTTATGAACGGTGCCTTTTAGAAGTTCCATTTTGAGATGACCAAGCTCCACAGTGTTGGAAATTTTCATGTGTAATTCAAATTGATAAAATGTCTACATGTAATGGAGTTGTAGTTTTGTATACTTTGGGTGTAGTTTATAAGTCTAGTCTGTAAGCAATAATAAATAAGGTTTTTCTGCATTAATTAAAAGACTTGGAAATAGTTGAGGTTAAAAAAACTTGTTATTTTTCTTTATTCCATTTAATAGTGCTGAAAATTTCTTAATCACTCCAGCAGGCTGTTTTTGTTTTTTGGTGTTTTTGTTTTTTTTGTTTTTTTTTTTGTTTTTTTTTTTTTTTTTTTTTTTGGGTTTTTTTTTGGTTTTTTTTTTTTTTAATCAGAACCACAACCATCTCTTCTGCATGTCATTGTGAATTCACAGACATGATACTACAATGTCAGATGAAATGCTCCTCCAAGTCTTTAGAGATGTCAGTGATGCAAACCCATCATAGTTACATCATGTCAAGATGTTGGTGAATAATGTCACTGGGAATCTTTGGAGTGCATTTCACAGTAAAGAACTGAAACAAAAAGATGTCAAAGCAATTCTGAAATTGGAGCCTTTTGATTATCAAGGTGATTATGAAAGACAAAAGCTGTAAGTACTTGTAACTTGGCCCATGTTACCAGTTGTTCTGTCTTCTGAGCAGCAGCTAAATCTTCCTCACATTAGCTTATAAAAAAGTAAAGATGCCCATGTCATTGAAATGTCACGTCTGTCACTTGTCTAGGATTCTGGTAGCAACTGGGGAACAGTGTGATATCATTTGATTGACGAGGATAGAAGGAAGTTTTGGCTGAAATTTTGAAAGCTGGGAGTTTTACAGTTAGGATTGAATTCTTAGTATGATTACTACAATATACACTAAGGAAGAGGTAATCCTTGTCAACAATTCTTCTGTGAAAAGAAGAAAAAGGAGAATATGGGTAGAGATGGGAGAGTTAGTTTTACCTTGTTATAACTAAATGTGTGCTCAACTCTCAGTGACTTCTGAGCCTCCATGTATCAAAGTACAAATTAACTGAGATGTTTCTCCTGCAAGTTAGGCAGATGAAAGGAACAGGTTGCTGTTGACATTTGAGATCATTCTGATGATGCAGGTATGTGATTCCTTTTGAACCCAGATGAAAGTTTGCAGAATGTGTGTGTTTTTCTCGTTAGTTTCCAGTTTTTACTAAATTTCTTCTTAATTTGTGATCAATCCAGTTTTTACAGGCTGGATTTGCTGTGACCATTTTTCTACCCAGAATCTTTACTACTTACAGCATTGTAATTCAAACAGAAAGAGAACAAGTTGCTTGAAGCAAAGCTGCTGTTTCTTCACTTAATGTCAGGTCTAGTGTCTTTTGAATGCTGGTATTCAGTTTCAGAAGAGAGATGTTCCCCCACTATTACTGATCTTGGTAGGCTGGAGATGAAATTTAAAAAATATGATAGTCTGATGTGCTGGGCTGCCAAGGGACTTGATCCAGAAATGTTGGAGGTCACTGGACAAGGTACTACACCAGATAGTTATTTTATAATACTGATATTTTATATTGCACTGAGCTATCAATGGTTTATAGATAAAAGGAATATGAACAAAATGTAAAATCCTTTCCTCAGTTCTTGATATCTCTTCCGTCACTTTTTTTTTTGTGGGTGAAACTTGTTTTAATGTGAATTTTTTCTGCTCTGAATTTTGTATGAATTAACAATTCTCAGCTTTTGTACTGCATATTGAGATGCACAAAATGAAAAGGGAGGATTTAGTAATGCTAACTACTGAAATGTCATTTGACCATACATATTCCTTTGTCAAAATAAATATTGTTAAAGAATTATGAACATAATTTCTCATCTATAATAAAGATCAAAGGAAGAGTTAAGCAAAAAAAAATATGGAAGCATTCATCCATGATTAGTGATTATTCACTTGTAAATGAATTGCCTTTGCCAGGTACAAACTCTTATTTAGTCTCTTTTAGCAAGGATATGAGAATCTGTATTTTTTGGATACAATCCTCTTGTTTAGTAAACTCCAAAGTGTAATTTGTTTTTCAGAGTACATTTCAATGTTCATGAAAATAGAAGGTGGAAATTATGAAATTAACAACCATCTGGCATAAATTTCAGATGAGTTAATTCTTGACTTCACTATAAAATCTTTTATACAAAATAATAATGCCTTTCACTTAAAAAAAATCCAACTAATTATTTGCATATTTTCTGAAATCATCTATGCTTCTTCCTCTAAGAAATAACGACTTTTCAGGCTATGCCTCAAACATTAATCTTTTTTTATAAAGATGGTTAAATTTCCAAATAGAAAATAATTTGTATAAAAGAAGGAGTTCTCTCGGATGAAAAATATATGGGAAAACACTAGCAATTTTTCATAAATTAACTGAGTCTAAAATGAAATCTAATTGAGTAAATACAAACCCAAAGACCAGTTTTAGCCCTCTAGACATAGTTAACAGGCTCTTTAAACTAGAAAGAAATGTACTGGGGATCAATTTGATTCAAGATAATTTGAAATCTGAAAACTGCTCGTCTCTGCAGTACCTGGTGTTCATTACAGCATTGGTACTTTAAAACTTTATCCCACTTATTTCAATTGACTCCAATAAGAGCAGAGTTGCTCTTCAAGTGTTCTTGTAGGTTTGTTGTTGCTGTGTTAGAGCTGCAAGATAGTGCAGAAAAAAAGAAATATTTGAAATATTTCTGATGCAGGTAGTTTTCAGATGTATTGACTAGGCTTTAAAAATATCTTTCCATGAAGCATGGTGCTCTTGGGTGTTAGTGAATCTTATAAAAATTAAACAATCTCACAAGACACCATTGAAAAAAAGAGCTGAAATTCTTAAAAGTGAGATAAATTTTCTTGCTATACTCAGGAGAGAGAGAGATATGTCACAAAACCCAAACCTTCCAGCTTCCAATTCCTTGCTTTATTTGAAAGACCAAGCTCATCCTAATAAATCCTGATGATCTGGCAAAGCATTTTTGATTGGAAAGTAACTGTTATTGCAAAAATAGTATTTTAAAAAGTTGCTTTAGACTCTGACGCTCCTCCAAGATTAATTTTTGCATACATCTATGCTTTTAAAAAGATGTTTTTGTCCTTCTTAGCTGTTGTTACTGCTGATGGAAATTAACCCTAAGAGATTGTTCTAACTTGTTAAACCTGGCCTGTTACCATCTTGATTACCTTTAAAATCTGTAGCCTAATCCAGAATCTGACCTGCTTGGTAACTCCTTAAAATCTAGTATTTTTCCTTTTTTTTGTGGTGTCTTCCAGTGTAGGTCAGTCTTGGATCTCTAGGGAACCATGACTCTAGAGTCTACAGCAAAGAAGTGTGTTCTCCTGAGCCCAGGAGGACCTAGTCTGGTTACTCCCTCTCTTTGCTGCTGGGCAGTGCTGAGTAGGCCGGTTCCTCTGCCTCTGAAGTCCACCATCCCAAGCTTTTGTGCTTCAGTCATAGCAGCCTCTAACCACAGCAAATGGAGAAGAGAAGGAATGGATTCTAGGATATTTTAAGCAGTATGGTGAATGCTCTGACAGATACAGCACCTGCTTGTCCTGTCTGGACTGCTCTGTGGGGCAGTTAGCTCTGAGGTAACTGGAGAATATGGTTTTACAGGAATGTCTTCACAGCCAAGAATGGACTTTTGGGAGAGAGCTCAAAAAGGTGCTGGGTCACTAGAGTTGCTCGTTTCCATGCCCTTGGAGTTTGTGATTGGCATAGACCTATACTAGAAATGACCCAAGTTGATGTGCGCTTTTTTCTAGTTACTTCTCATAGAAAAAGTTCTGAGTAATGGTTTTTTTTTTTCAACTCGATGGAGTTTTTAAATTCAAGAGGGCCTTAAAAAGTCATATTTGGACTTCTTTTCATTTATTCACTGCAAATGTATTAACTCAAACACAAGGGCTGCGAGCAAACCTCTTAAGAGTTTATTTGCATTTTGCCTGAAAGAAAATAAATCAACAACTGGCTGCTGCAGACATTAAAATATAGCACTTGAATTGTAACACTGCTGTGAAATTAAATATAAATGCTTCAGAGAGCCAAACAACATTAAAGTGTTGAAGAAGATGGAATTTTAAATCTTGATTTCTGGCAAGAGAATACATCTATAATAAACAATTAGGAAACAATCCAACTCCTTAGGAAAATAATTTCCTTGCATTAGTTTCTATCTGAGTCTACGTTCTGAAAAACACAGTTAAATGATTGTGTAAAATATTTGTTGTTAAATGTGATGCCATACAAGGTAAAGAGGATAAAGCGATATGAGCCTGATAATAAAATTGTGCTGTTTTTTGAAATATGCTAATGAACAAGTTGAGTAACCACTTTGGAACAGACTCTGTTGCTTTCACTGATAGATTTGAGTATTAGCACAAGACTCTATTTATGAGTTATGCCATTCTTTTTTCTTATGTTGCACATTAAAATACAGGAAATAGCACTGATTTAGGGCTGTATTATTAAACGACGGTCAAAGACAGAAATCAGAGTATGAAGGAACTGGAAAATCATCTCTCTCCAAAAGCACTACTGTGCCAGAGCATATGTTCACTGATAATTTGTCCTATATACAGGGTTGTCTTTAAAAGCAGGGTAATAAAACAACTTCAGGCAGAAATGAGTTTTGGCAGTTTATTGTTTGTTTGCCTAGGATTTTAGGTTGAAAAGAGATACCTTCTTATATTAAACAAAAAACCCCCCCCACAAATTAAAAAAAAAAAAAGGAGATATTTCTTTTTTTCACTCCATCTGCAATTAGCAAATTAGACTTGTAGTCCCAATTCAGCTTCTTCTGCAGAGTGGGAAGACAGTTGGCCTAAGAGACTTTGTGATTTTTGAAATCACAGAAGACCCTGCAGACCTCTACCAAGTCTGGGCTATCTATAGGAATTCCAGCATCTTGTTCTACATGACATTTGTTAATTAATTTATAAATGTCATCAACTAACTTTTGCCATTATCATTCAGTATTTCTATTCTGGAATATCTTCAGCATCTTTCATAGAAGGGACCTCCCCCAGTAACAATAAATTATATAAAAACTTTTTATAGAGGACATGGCAACTGTTTTCTGGTGTCCTTTTTTGCCAACCGACTTTTGAAAATTTCGAATGAGGGGTGATTAGATATTTGTATGACATTACTATCCTTTCTAATGAAGTAAATTTCTCTATCCCTATAACCACTAATGAGGTTAAGGACACCAAAAGGACAAATTGGAGTAGATGAAGAGAGGGAAAGCCAATATCTGTAATGATTTTAGGTCCATGTGGAATACCATTTGGGATATAACTCAGTGTATTTTTAACCATAATGATTTAGGACTCATAAGGTAAACCAAACCAAGCATGTGATAAATTTCCCTACCAAATTAAAGTAAAAATGTAGCAGTGATTTACAAAGTAGGCCAAACATGTTGATCACCACACCAAAGATGGATCTACGTTATAGGATCAGCAGTTTCCTAATGCTGAGCAGGATTCACAGGGATGGCTAATAATTTGCATGTAAACTACTCCAAAACTAAGTAGTTGTACTAAATCAGTTTAGGATGCTGCAATAGTTAAATTTTGAATACCAACGTAAATTCTCTAGTATGTCACGTGTTCCCCCACCCACCTAGGTTTTAAAACCTTCCACCTGATGTATTGATAAACTTGCCCTTTTACACTGCTTGTTGAACTGATGACTTAGTTAAAAGGTGAATTTTTGCAGTTCTCGTTTGCCAGAAATCACACATGACAGGCTTGCTGCCTTTGTAGATCTTACACTGTGGAACAGGACACAAACATTAATGCATGGCTTTGAGACAATTTTTAAGCTTTCTACGCATGAGATGCCCTTTCCCTGATGTCTTTATCGTGAGTCCTTACCTATGCAAATGCTTTCACACTCAGAATAAACAATTTGGAAAACTTTATGTAGAGGATGAAGGCAACAGTAGATAGCTAAAATAACATGAAAAGTAATTTGGAATGTATCTCGCCTCTCAAAGTGTTTGGAAATTCAGCAGTAGGGAAACCTGGACCTTCGCCAGTGATCTCAGAGTCACGTTTTACACACAGTGCTTTTTGTTACCAGATGACTTTTATTGGACAGTGGCTGGTTTTTCCTCCTTGTGTGATTAGACTCAGGTGTTCTGAAGCACGAATCTCCCCCTGATGATCTTTTAACTAAGGTGGCAAAATCTTTTTGTTGCTGGCTTATGTTATTACAATTGTACAGTGATTTTATCTTGTAGACTCTTCCTGTGTGGTCTCTAGAATGGTGGTCTGCCTTGCAATGTGATTCAAATTACATCACCCTTGGCCATTTTGCCTCAATAGTCAGGCCTGCTCACTCCCTACAGTTCAAAAAGCCTGTTGCATTAAATGAAGAAAATACTTTCCTCTTTAGATGGAAGATCTGATACATGATACAACTGTTTTCCAGATATGTGCAATCTTGAAGAAAAAAAAAATCCTGTAAAATTACTGAAAAAACCTCAACAACGCTAAATGAGAAAATCAGCCACTCAGATTCTGACATGCTGAGTACAAAATCTAAAATAAAATTGCTCTCAAAGATGAGAATTTGCAATGGTAATGGAACTACATATAGGTCAAATAGTCTATCTTCTTTGCCTTTTCATCTTGATCGAAAAAGTTACTTTTAAGCTTCTTGAGATTAAAGTAATTTAAAATACAAGCTTGTAGAGGGTCTGTATTCTTGTGCAACCTATTTTGGTCACAGTTTTGTGCAACAGCTGTCAGCAATACAATGTTATCCACTGTACTGATTCTTTTTATTATTCTTGTCCTGGAGTTGAAATACATCTCACAGGTAAATTCAGTTCAGTATTCATTTAGGCTTTTTTTTAAACTGTAAATATGCAGTGTAGGTGTTTTTACTACCTTCTGTTTAATTGTGAAATTTTGCCAAGGTTGATAATAGTTTTGGGAAAATCCTAAACTACTTGAGGACAATGATACCCGATGTGCCTTCCAGATGATGATTGGTATCTTGAGAATAATTATCCTCTGCGCAGTGGTTTGTCCTTTATGTTCCTTTCTTCCCATCTACTTTCTAGAGGGGATGCTAGGGACAAAGGATGTAGTTGCTGCTAATACCAGATTCCAAACTCTATTATCTACTGAGATATGGAAAAACCTGTAATTGCAATAGACTTGAACAGCAAAGTGAGAAAAAAAAAAAAGCTTATGTATCTGAGACACCAAGCATAGCTATGAAATGCAAAAGGGTAACGGCAGTTTCACTAGAAATGAAATATTCATGTTGCTAACTTACATAAAACAAAAGATGGAGTGTTTTCTGCAGGGAAATTACTTTTGCTGATGAGCTCCATTTATGCATGATGGAGTTTTAAATTTTTGAAAACCCCCTTGGTTATTTTTTTCTCTTTTCAGTTTTAGCAGCTTTAATTTTAGGCTTATAAGCAGATATATGTAAAATTTCTTGCTGAAAGGGCCTTATTCTGTTTAAAGTCATATTTATTACATTCAGCAAAAATAGAACTGCTTCTGTCAATGACAACGAATACAAAATCAATATTTAAGACTGCAGTCTCATAGACTTCATGTTACAAAGAGAGTATTTCAGTTTTGTATTGCCCTATAATGAAATGTATCTTCGTTTAACATTCTTCTTTTAATGTCTCCAGAGGTTCTAGTTTTGCACCACGCAGCTGGAAAGCAGACAGTAGCAGAGGGAGTTGAGAAACCCAGCTTTCAGTTAGGATAAAAGCACGTCCCCAGAATTATGAGGTCTGATGAGCTTTCTTCATGCTCTTGATGGAGGATCAACATGCGTGTCTTCCTTGTCTCAAAGGCAGACCCTGATGGTATCAGTGGAAAACTCTTACACACTCTGCAGACTCGACATGAAGCCAGAGTGAGGAGATCTGGAAATCTGGTCTCGTGCTGAGCCCAAATTCTCTGTAACATTCATGAATCTACCTTTTTTCTCTATCATTACAAGAAGGTTTTTGAAGGCCAGGTGATTACTGACCTTATTGGATTTTGGCCAAGATATCAGACACAAAAACTTGTAAATGGTTGCTTCTGCCAAGCTTTGGACAGCACATCACTTCAGGTAATATTCAACTTCAGCAGTTCAGGGTGAGTTGTTGGCTTATGTTCAGTGTCCCAGAGGAAAAAAACCACTAAGAGAATATAATTCTATCAAGTCAACAAAAAATATGTTCTTGGAAGATGTTAGATAGTGCAAGGGTATACAGAATATACAAAACAGCAGCAAATAAAACCTGTCTGTTTAATACCATCACCTGAATTTCTTTCCATTTTGACTATAAATAATGTAGTATTCTTAGTATGTATGTTTAGATACCAAAACACAGTCAGGTTTGTCCCATAGAACAGAATTTTTTTAAATAAGCAGTGAATTTATGGTTCTGATTTATTTGAAATGATAATATTTTGCCAACTAAATAGGTAAATAATGAAATAGATTTAGTTGACTGCACACAACAGACAAAGAGTATAGAAGAAATATGCATCCCAGGGAAAAAGTAGGTGCTTAAAATTAGTTTTATTTTTAAAAGCTACTGCAGTTTAGAGTCTCTTGCACAAGTGTTTGCTGGAATAAATTTTCTAACAGTATTTTTGCCCTTGACTCTTCAAAGTGACAGATGTTGTGAGTTAGGAAAGCTTCACCTTCCCTGCAGTAACCTTTTATTAACAGATCATAATGGTGGCAGAAGCATAACTCTTGCGACTTTCAAGATGATGAGCTAAGAAACAGGGCAGGTTTGAAATGTGTATCGACAAATGATGAGAAAACTGTCATGCTCTCCTTACTGTATAAAGTGAGAATAGAGAATTCTTTTTATACAGAGCTCTTGTAATGTAAATATTAGCAATAAATTGGTGCTGGTGGTAGTTATTTGTTGGAAACAGACTAGGACTGCCTGCTCATGCCGAGAAGCAGGGTCGGTTCTGTGACGGCTGCTGGTAGTGCAGCACAGCTGGCTGAGCTGCTCAGGCCAAAAGGTGCCACATCTGTAAGAGTTAACCAGTTTCCAGACCCTCTGGCCCTCCATGCTGTGGGACACGGGCTGTTGTAGTTCTGTGAGCTTAATGAGGTCACGCAGGAATCCCACAGTAGAGTGGGAAGTCTTAAAACTTTCAGCTGGTTGGCAAATTAATCATTGGATCATCTTCCTCTTCACCTGCTCAAATTTGGATGATAGTTACAGTATGTGAGGCTGTAGCTAAATTCATTTCTTCCCTAGGTATACGAATCTATAGTGTTATTAATAGGTAAACTACCCTTCTTTTTTGTTTTTCTCACAGCCTTCAGAGAAAAGGTCGATAGGGTTGAATAACAGTAACAGTTCTAGTATTGTGTTCTTCTTCTGTAACTCTCAAAAGGCCTTTGCAGAGCTGATAAGTATAATTAGACCTGATCAGAAACTTCTGGGCAGGACAGAGCTCCACTGGAGAATGCTGATACAATAGGACTGACTGGTTTGGCTCTGGCTTTTGTTTGTCTAATGAGTTTTGATAACAGCAGAAGACATGTTTATATTCTGTAATATGCAACAGTGGTTCTATAAATGAGTTATTTCTACAGGCAAATATTTTTCTGTTGATTTACACGATGGCTGGGAGAAACCCTTAATGTACTGAGGTTGAGTCTGTGCTTAGGAACTGGCCAACAGCCTTATCAAGAATTTATTTTTAATTTATATTTTGTGGAATGTATTATATAATCTTTAACAGTCAGCTGTAGCACTCATTCACCACCCTGGCACAGTGCAAGAAGGTGTGGTGATTCCTTTGTCTCTGCATTACAGATGCCTTTTCTCTTTAGAGCTATCAGGTTGTGATAGAGAAAATGGCCTTTGGTAGCTGATACTTTCCTCTCTAAGCAGATAGGTTATGTGGTGAATGTCTTAGAACTTGTTATAAGAACTATTATTTAAAAATAAAATGAAGTAATATTGACTTTGATACGAGCAAAACAGGCTATTTGATTTGATCTTGATGTAGTGGTGATAGTTATATTTTGCTCTTCTGCTGTCAACTGCAGATGAAAAAAACGTGGTGATAAATGGGAATCTGTACAGTCCTAGGGAGACATCCATTGCAATATAACAGCACCCCATATAAACTTAATGAATCTATTAATTAGAAATCCAGGAGAAATATTAAACTAGAAATATTAACTTCTAGTATGATTTCAAAATAAAAGGTGCATGAGGCCAGATAGCAGAAAAAATGCTCAAGGTGCCACCTCGTATCTCCAGACATGTTCTGATGAACATGTGAGCCAGTAACATCTTTTACTCTGATGTGGGGGAATTTCTCTAGGCTGCTTGGTTCACAAATTGGAGAGATTAGGTAGAAATTCATATTGTATATTTGGCAAAAGGTTGGCTTTTCTCCTCTGTTTTGGATTTGTTGAAGGGAACAGTTCAAAGAATGGCTAAGAACCTGTAATTCTTTGGGTCCATGTTCCATCCTGCCATTATATACGACACTTTGACACTTTTTACCTTATATAATGGCATATTCCTTAGACACTGTAGGAGTTAAGTCTGAAGTGTTTCACACTGGTATGATTTATAACATACATGATTCATTACAGGGATTTTCTTTATGAATGAAGTATGAAAATGTGTAAAGGAAAAAAGGGGAGAAAAAGGTTTTCTTCAAAAAAATTCAAAAATAGATCCAGGGAATATTTTTAATCATTAGCATAAAGATGTTGCCACTTTCCAGAGGGGAAGACATTTTGTAGGAGATGTTTAGCCTTGAGGCAGTTCGTTCTTTACACAGAGGCATAAAAAATACAGCTTCTGGCTGTTTTTATCATTACTAATAAATGAATAAGCACAGTTTCTGAAAAAACATGTTTTATCAGAAGGACATGTTACACTGTTCTTATCAATAATTCTATGCAAGTAAAATTCAAGCCTGCGGGATTGTATTGTTGCAAGTTTTTTATACAATCACTTTTCATAAAAGAAAAACAGACTGAGGTGATGATGAATGATGGATGAAAATTTTAGATGTAATTAAAAGAAAAAGAAGTTGAATTCCCAAGTTCCTTTAACAAAGGGAATAAAAAAAATACTGTAAAGCTATGGTTTGATAGATAATATTCCATTAAAGTGAACTGCAGGCAGTAAAATTAGGCAGGTTTATATGAGAGAGATTGACAAGCTTTAAATAACTGTGAATATGTGAATAGCTGACCTATTTTGCTTCCCATTTTAATTGTAGAGATGAACAGATTAAGGGCTGTGCTGGAGAACACAACTGGAGCTTTTAATGGAGGAAAAACAGAGAAATAGCAATCCTGTAGGAATACTGCAAGAACTCAAAGGGAGTTACATAGCTATTAACAGATCAGCTATAGAGTGATCTCATTGCTGCCATCAAGTGTGTGAGCATCATGAAACAATGATTTTTGGCAGATAGCTGAGGAACAGAAGAAAGATGATTCAGTCAGATTCAGTCATTGGAGTTAGTCGAGATTATCATGGAGTCATTTCAAAACTGGCAAAAAAAATTTCAAAGATGAGGTCATACTTTGGCCACATAGTATCTGGACCATAAGTGATTTTTACACTCCTGCTCATATTTGGTGAATAGTTTTGTGGGGAAGAATTGTCATTTTGAGTTTGGAAGCTTTATCCCTCAGAAGAAATACAGCAGCTCACTCAAAACTGCCTGGATGAGTGGCACCTCCTAATGTATTTCCTGTTTTTAGTTTTTATACTAAGAGTGCAATGAAATTCTTCTCAATTCACTTTCAGATAGGTATTAGTGAACACCCAGTATTTAACAATGCATGTGATCTTCAATTTCTTTAAATAATAAGGGAAAATCTAGTTTTTGATCATGTGGTTCAATTCCATAATAGCAAAACCTCTCAAGCTTGTATAGCTTCTCTAACTTCCCTAATGTTAAAAAAAAATGTTGATTTTTTTGGTGCCTTTTACCTTTTTCAGAAAACAAACGAGCCTAAACATCTCAGTCTTTATTCAGTGACAGGTAGCAAGTATGAAAGATCAAAAATTGGCCTATAACCAACACAATGGATTTTTATTGCTTTTAGATACAAATTCCAGTCCTGAATTATGCTGTGCCACAAGTTCTTTTGACTCTGCTGGTAAAATCAGTGTACAATTACAATTCTGGTAATATTAGTACTTTCCAGTGGGGATCAATGAGAACAACCGATGTGAGAAATAGATCACAACACAAATTTTCTTGCCTTTGTAAGGCTGCTTCCATCCATGTTACTAGTGAAAAGCCCAGCATAAAGCTTGTAATTTTAAAAAATGAATTCTTAGAAAGGTCAATTAATATTCCCACATCCTGGAAACAAGGATGGTTTGGTTCAGAGCAGTTGTACCAGGAGACAGATCAATTGTAATATGCCATTCTTGCGATTTCATAGACACAAAGGCAACAGAGACAAAGCATCAGGTGCCTGACTTGACTTTTGGAGAAACCATAATCACCACAGTGAGGATTGCAGAAGCTACTCTTAACGGGAGCTGCCGTGGTCCGCTGAGAGAGGTGCATATTCTTGATGAAGTTTGTTTTCATTTTGGTGTTGTTAAATACCTCTGAATGCTGAGTTTCTAATTTTCTTGGAATGATGCTCATTCTGACATGTCAGACATAACAAAACTGCTATTTCTTATCAACACAAATAATATAGCAGCATCTGGTAGATACTGGCTGATACCAGAGGATGGTGAGACCTTCAGAGGCACTGCCACCAGCATAGATTCAGACTATTTTTGACATCGCATGATGTTTTCAGGCTATTTTCCTGAGAACTCCCCCAAATCTCTTTAGATTTCTATAAGCCTGAAGAAAATAAAGGATTCATTTGGGCAAGAGTGGAAATGCCATCTGATTAGGCAGAGTAGCCACTTTCCTTGATATTGGTAGTGAGATCTCTTAAGGAGGATAAGTTGTTAGGGGAGGCAGCTTAGGGAAAAGCAGGTGTTTGTTCTTCCATCTGAGAGAGAAATTCTGCATAAAAATGCCTAAAAATTATAACTGCTGGGTAATATTTATTTTTTTCCTTGGCTATATAATTTGATTTCCATTCTAAGAGCAAAGTACACCAACACCCTGGAGCTGTTGATTACAGTTTATAGCTTCATTGTTTTAAGTGCCTATTATGGATATGCAAAAGCATAAGAAAGAAAAAAAGGATTAAGTACAGTAACTTGTGGTAAAGCTTCACAGGAGAAGGATTCTTCTAAATGCTAGGAAGTGATATCCAAAACCAACCACTCTTAGAAACAGTATGGCTTTATGGAAAGGCATAGAGACAGAGAAGATATCAAAGTGTAGACATGCTCATTTTCAACATGCTTATCACTCTCTAGAGAGAGAACACAACGATAGTAGATGAATCTTGCAAGGAGTGACTTTTTGTTATTATTTTATATAGGTTTGCTCAATAATGCTAACAATAATTTTAAAATAGCAGTGTTTGTTATCTGTCCAGCACATACATGTTATGGCTCTGCCTGCCCATTTCTTTCATATTTCTTTTCTATTTCTTGCTAGCACTAAATTTCAGTGGGCACTTTCAGTGAGAACCACACATACCAAAACAGTGCTGCCTAAATTCAGCTGTCATTACCTCATGTTGCAGAATCTCCTTGGCACCAAAATCATCCTTTCCTGTATGTGTCACCATGTGTATCACTGTGTGTAATCACCCTCAGGGCAGCTACCCTCTATGTTTATGTTTGAAAGGACACGGCAAACGTGGATTTGTTGGATTGCAGGATCTACCTCTTTGCAAACACTGTTCTTTTTGACTTATCTGCCTGCAAAATCTGTCTCTGCCCTGGGGATGGTGCATCCTTCAGTGACCTAGAACGGAGGAATTCTTACTCCCTTCCCTCCTTCATAATTATCCTGGCTGCTTTGCAGCATGTTCTGCTACAAAGGCCAAAGACCTTTAACCTTCTGCTGAAACTAATGCAAAACTCTCTGCACTATGTTTTCCTCTGCTCCTTGAAAGATATGTGGGTTATCCAGAGCACAAAGCAGAGTAGGAAATTTCCAAGCAGGGCTATTACTTCTTTTATTATCTTTAAAAAGGCTGTATCAGGTGGTTGAAATTTGGGTGCATATCCATTCCTTTCTGTTGTTTCTTCATGTGGGTTTCTGTTCATCCTTAGCTTCATTGTTTATTTTTTTATGTTCTTAACTTAAGACTTAGTTTTCTCCCCACTTTTTTTTTTTTTTCGTCTCTGATAGTCCTGCATTAGATATCTTCATTGTACTTTATTTGAAGGGAGGGTAGATTCAAAACAAGGTAGATCAAAACATTATATTTGTTAATACCCTGTCACAGTGGAATTTAAGTCTGATAAGTGAAATTTAAGTACTGTATGTGTAGTGGCCAGAAGAGCAACTACAGAGCAGAGCACAAGGGGAACAGAGAAGATGGTTATATCCATACAGAAGGTCCCTATCCCTGGAGACATCAGAGGCTGGGCGGGACAGCAACAGTTGCTCTGAGGAACCTGATCTAGGTGAAGATGTCCCAGCTTATTGCAGGAGTTTGAACCAGATGACGTTTAGAGGTCTCTTCCCACTCAAACTCTACTGTGGTTCTGTGATTTGGAAACTGTAAAGATGGATGGGATGCTGATTGTGAAAGCAATTTTGCTGGGCAAAGAGATCTGTGCTACGTGAGGGCTGAGGGTAAGCCATATGGTAAAAGACTAGCTCTATATTTCAGTTTGAGTGCAGGAAAATTGCTTACATCCATCAGAAATCACACAGTTTCTCCAGCTAATGTACAGTCTCATCGCACTTGCATATTAAGTAACATTTATAAAAAATTCATAAACATAAAAGAGTCCGAAGCATTCAAAATCCAACACCAGGCAATTTGATGTTAAAATCTTGCAGAAAAATTGAACCCTACTTCCATTCATCCGTGAGCTTGCAGGCGGTTAACAAGGCAGTCATAGACTTCATGCTTATTAGCTTTCCACACTCATTGGCCATGGTGTAGATTATATTAGTTCAATGAACAGTTCTTAATGTGGGTTATCTTGGACTCTATTTTATCTGGATTTATTATGTCTGGCAGTGGTGTGCATAAGCCCAACTGTAAAAGATGACTGCTGTGCTTCTGAGATATATGCCTCTCCATTCTTACTCCCTGGAAGTCCTCCAGCATGGCTGAGAAGATCAGGACAGGAATGTTTAGGTGGGTGCCGTCTGGATTCTCTAGTTCCTTCTGCATTTTTAAAAGCTGGAAAAGGGATACAAAAATGCAACCTTTTGTACAAAGCAACACAGTCACTGAGTTGGTACAAGGCTTCCAGGGTCCCAGTTTTGTCTTCCACATTTATGGGCTTGTCTGCATTTTCATGTGGTCCTTGATTTTGAAGGTTTTTCAGTTTTTCAGTAGAACTTTGTACTGGACTGGAAATGAAAAATCCAGTGTCCTTCTGGTAAACAAACAAGTTTAGCTCTCTGGTATTTAAGAACAAAAATCAGTTTGATTTTTGTTTTGTGATGAATTGAAAATTCGGGTTCAAGGTTATGAGTTTATATGAATAAGATTTACAGTATTTTTTTAAACGCAGCTAATTTCAATGGTGACATGTGGGTACTTAAGAACTGTAGTATTTGAATTTGGTGTCTTGTGAGAACATTAGCAAATATTAAGTAGTTTAAAAAATTCAGGTCAGCCATTTAAAACAAATGGGAAGAGCCTGGCTCTGATATTTTCATTTTAGCTACTGTCTTTTCATGTGTGTTTTCGCAGTGGTATCTACTTAGGTGAGAGCCTTGCTCTGCTAAGTGATATACAAATACACAGTAGATAATAAAGTCTGACTAAATGAGCTTCAACACAGACATAGTTAAACCTTACAGGTTCTGAAAATAAAATGAGGCCAATTGATTTGATAGGAGTAAATGGTATTTTGTCTGTCAGAGGAAGATTGCCCTAAGAGAATGGAAACAACATTTAAGACATTGCCACACACTGGCAATCCCTCTGCCTTTAGAATTCTCAGAGGTTGCCATGGGTATGGAACAATTTAATTTGGCCAAACATAATCAATATGCAAAGGCAGCTCAAAACAGCGCAATGTAGGCTTCACAGCAGTTTCCAATCTTAAGTTCATAAGAAATTGTTGTACTTACTGTATTTTTTGAATTAATAGCACTCTAGCTGAGTAAGGAACGCTCTGTAGCTTTCTAATTTTGCTGCCATAGAATCACAGAATGGTTGAGTGGGAGGGGACCTTAAAGATCATCTGGTTCCAGCCCCCTTGCCATGGGCAGGGACACCTCCCACTGGACCAGGCTTTCCACTTAACCTGGCCTTGAACACTTTCAGGGATGGGGTACTCACAGCTTCTCTGGGCAACCTGTTCCAGTGCCTCACCACCCAAGTAGACATTACATTTTTCCAAAACAAAGAACAGTATTTCCATTTCAGAGACAGTACACAGGACTAACTGGTAGGAATCCATTATGGCCTTCTATATTATTTGACCTTCCTCATAGTACAACCTCTGCATAATTGTATTCTCTTACAGTTTAAAAAGTTATTTCTGTAACATGGTTATTTCTGCCTCATGGTATGAACTTGTGGCATTCAAACCAGTTCGTAATTATGAAATGCAAAGAATTAGGTACATTCCTGGAAAAGTAGCTCAAGTCTTCCCTGTAACTGTTAAAAGCATTCACCTCTTTTTCTGAACTTAGCTAGCTGTCAGTTTCTAGCTTTGGGTTTTGTTATAACTACCTGTTAGATTAAAATGCTTTCTGCTATCAGAAATCTCTGCTACATTTTCTGCCCAGATTGCTTGTGATCAAGTTATCCTATAATCATCATCAGAATTGACTGTGGATCTTCTGCCTTGGTGAAAACAGATCTTAAGTCATCCATCTGGGTTTCCTCTGACTATTTTTCAACAATTTTTTCTGAATTATAGGTCTTCAAAGTAAGCCAAAAGTGTATGACATTGTCTTGATATTAGAATGCACATACCGTCTATAGAGGCAACACTACCTCTGCTCTGTTTCAGATGGTCCCTTATTCAAAGAATCTCTTGGCTACCAAATTGTGTCTAATTCTCTTGATGAATAATGCATGCATGAATTAAATGATTTCCAGGAATCAGTGCTATAATGGTAGATCTCAGAGGATGTCATTCTTCAGGAATGAAATCCAGGCGATGTTGGCGGGCTTGTTATGGATTAGCCTTTGATAAATTACCTTCTCTTGTAAAAACATACAAGCAACACACAAATAGTATTTGTGTGTGGGACAACAGAAACAGCCAAATGTCAAATGTGATGATCACGTTGTCAATGACAATATACTGAAATGAAATAAAAATGTGAGTATTGATTATGTAATTTAAACCAATGAACCTTAAAACAATTGTGCTAAAATTACTCCTTTCTTTCAGTGGTCTTTTCTTTTTCTTTAAAGCTGAAGAATAATGGAGCAATATATTACTGTTCAAAAAGTTGCCATGCTTGTGGCCTGGGACAAACACAGTTAAAACAATACTGTTAAAGTGAAAACATATTTATTTCTGAGACAAATCTGCATCAATTAGCCTCTACACCCAAACTTCTCAAGGGGAAGTGCTACAATTATTTTTATGCAAGTGTTTTTAAAGAACAAGTTATAAGAAAACAAGCGTAATTTTCTGCCATTGAAGACAGAGATTATGGTTGTTAACATGCATTAGTAGAGGGCGACTAAAGATTGATGGAGAAATTTCCATAAATACAGACATAGAAACGTTTTACAACATTCTTTTAATCCATTACAGTGCATTAGAACATTCTTCTTTCCCCTCATCTTCTGTTTTTTAAAGTTTTCAGTCTCTAATTTTAAATTCACTTACTGCAGTTGCCACTGCAGCTTGTAGTTTACTGGCCTTTGGCTGTGCTGAGTTTCCACCAGGTTCTTGTTAATCACTGACATGAGTTGCTGCTTCTGGAGGGAACAAGTCAGCAGAATGTAGAAAGTACTCAGTTCCTGCAGCTCAGGGCATGCTCGGTGGACAGTTTGTCACAATGTTCAATAACACTCTATATAAGATCACTGGACTCCTATGATGAAACAATAACTTTTATTGGTTCAGTCTTAGAAGACCCAAGCTGTTTTCAATGAGGAGAAAATCGCCTCTCCTACAGATGGGGCGTCCCTACTAGACCAGCAGATGTTCTCTGTCTGGTACATAATCAGTTTCTCTATTGGATGAGATATTGCATTTACTGGAATGTAGTCCCAGAGAAAAATTACCAACAACTCTGAGAAGCTGCTGGCACCCTGCAAATGAATTTAAATATGAGTTACAGTTCTCAAGAAAGATGAGAAGAGTCTAAGGGAAAGGTAGAGGGTAAAACTCTGAGTAATTTAGGGTTTCTGACAGCTGCTAAGCAGGAGGAAGAAGGCAGAATACAAAGTGGTTTTTATAAGCGAGAAACAGGGATGAGCTAGGGAAAATGAAAAATGAAAAGCAATTAAGAATAGGAAAGGTAAAACAATGTAAGATTTCAAAAAGAGAGAAATCTGCTCATGAGCAGTTTTGAAGATATGTATAGGCAACATTCTATAGGTTGTATGAATTTCTGTGTGTTGGGTTTAATTACACCCACCTGCTAAAATAAACTCTACCAGCTGATATTTTAGTAACTTTTCTCACTCTGCTCTCGTGGCTGGGGTACTTGTGCACCTACAAATTGTTTCCTTCAGAAAGCCACTGTTTTGAGGCCATTTATGTGCTGTCTGCCTTTGCAGTTGAGGCTATAGGCACAGCTTTACATTAGACTGGCCAATGGTGGTCCAAAAATACCTTCAGAAAAAATATAGAACTCAATCTGCTTATTTTGTGTACCAAAATGTGTTTTATTTCTGTAGTAAAAACTGGAGTACTTGTCACTGTGATATGCAAGTACTTCTTGATAGATGCCTGTGTCATCCTGGAGCTTATTTAGGGGAGGGAGATGCTATTATCTTTCGTTATAGTTGGGAATGCCAAAGCAAAAGTGTTTCAGGTTGAACTTTCAAAGCCAAGCCTTTGATCTTTCTGTTGCAATATGCCCTGTTTCTAATACACCACAAGTACTCACAGACTGACTAAAATTGGAGTTGCTGGCACTAGGACAGTCTTAATTTGGGTGTATAGTTTACTCATTTTTTTGTTCTTGATGTTTTCTCTTTTTCTCCCTCTGGCTTTCTAGTTTAGATTGCTTTTGCATGGAACTGAAAATGCTTTTCTAAAGGAGACCTCCTATAAGTTTGAAATTTAATGAAAGATCAAGATTGTAAAATATCTTACTAAATCAGCTATTAAACAATCTTTTTTGTTGTTTCACTGTGGACATGTTGTTTTTTTTCCCCTTCAAGACCTTTCATGGAAATACTGTGTTTAGTGTAGGCATTTTTTTGTTGAAATGTTACTTTTTCCCTTGTTCCAGTTATATTTTGTGGGTTATATTTTGTGCTCAGTATAATTGTTTACTCTTTTCTTTTTGTAAAAGCCAGTTTATGTACCTGCTCTTTCTCACCAGTCTTTTTGGGTAAACTGTAATGTCATCTATTCAATGTAGTTTCTTGTTTGTCTGAAGTTAATTTTGTACTTTGATCCTTTAAAAAAAATCATAATGCTCCTTCTCTTGCTCATACTCCCAGTCTCTTCTGGGAGGAGAATTTAACAGGTACAACTTTTGTAGAAATACAGCTGACAACTCTATCTCTTCAGAGCTACTAGGATAGAGGTGGTGTCTTACTCAGCCATTCAAGAAACATAACGTTACAAGTTGTCCCATAGAACCATACTAAAGAGTAGTGGTTCCGAGTATTTTTCTACTTGAGTGAAAAAAAAAGACGGTATTTGTACATTTGTGTTTTGTTTTTAAGAGATGCTTTCAGATTGAAATTTGAAAAAAAAAAAAAAGACCCTTCTCCCAAAAAATGTCTCTTCACCATGCCCCCCCCACCAAAAAAATTGAGCTAGTTTATGAGTTTTCAAATATGCCAGCTTTTATATGCAATGATTAAAATCCATATGCAATGATTAAAAAGCTAGCAAGCCAGGTTTCCATTTAAAGTAAAAAGTATGTATGTTGATAGGATTTACCTGTTGTTAGATTGTGTTTCCAGAGTATTGTCTTCATACTTTCTTTAACTTCTAGCCTCTTGCCAAAAATGTTATCAAGGTCCCTAATAATATTTATGGTGACCTTCTTACATGATGGCTTGCACTCCATGCTGATTTATAGGAAATTTAAAGAAATGCCTCTGTGCTGTGATTATATTAATTCATTCTCTGTTTGTAGCTCAAGTCTTACTATTTCCCTTCAAAATAAAAAATTAATTACCGCTGGTGAAATTTGATGCAATTTCACTTCCCGCTTTTGATGGTGTAACCAGAGTTAACTGCTCAGCAAATAAATCTTGCACAGCAGTCTGTTGCAGTTTAAGAAAATTTATGCTGTCGGTTGAGGGAACTGCTGGAAATGTTGTACTCAAGGCTCTCCAAAACGTAATTGAGAATGTCAGGAGAAATCATTACAGAATAGGCGATTGCCCAGATTTATCTGTTACACCAGACAGCTTTAAAACATGCAATATGTGCGAGAGGTGGAGAGCTGCTCCAGCACAGCGGCACGGCGATGGAACACGGCCAAGTGACTCATGCATTTGTTCTAGCTACATATATTTTAAATATAAAGGAATGATTACCAGTGTCAGGTGCTTTATATGACTCACATTAATTTTGAGGAGAAGAGAGGATAAAACCCAAGAACTCCTCTGTGGATTGGATTTAGAGACTAGATGCAGGGAATTCAAAGAAACAGGCAAGATACACAGATCTTTACCCTGTTTTGTTGGATTTGGACATAAAACATGAATGCCCGTGATTCATTAAGACAA
Source organism: Corvus brachyrhynchos (assembly GCF_000691975.1). Taxonomy (NCBI): domain Eukaryota; kingdom Metazoa; phylum Chordata; class Aves; order Passeriformes; family Corvidae; genus Corvus; species Corvus brachyrhynchos. Next base: position 1,372,413 of record NW_008238452.1, on the reverse strand, counting down.
ATATTAAGGCAATGTATTTCCAATATTCTTATCAGTGGCTTCTAATAAATGTCATCGATACACATTTATTCTGTCACCGTTCTATACTGTTGTCAGGTTTTATGGAATAAACTTGTGATCTGATGATGATTATAATTGCTGTTTGAAGTTTATTTATTAAGGAGAGAAACATGTGTCTTTTATAATTTTCAGAAATAAATCTGCTGCTTTGGAAGTGCAATAAGGAAGAATGTCTGAATAGTAAAGAAAAACTACAGAGAACTAAAATAAGTATTACACAGTGCAGCAGTGCAGAAACTACTAATGGTATGCAGAAACTCATAAATTCAAGTGAATTGAACTTGAAGTCATAAAGCATGTGGGTAAGTTTGATAATTTATGTATGAAAATAATATAAAGAGCTTGAAATTCACTAGCCCATACTTGATAAAATTTACCTTTGATATACTATCACCCCCATGGTATTAAATGAAAAGCTTTGTACACCTCATTGCATTTTTTTAATATGAAAGATGCTAATTTACTTTAGATTTTGGACCAGTTTTCTGCTTAAAACCAAGTACATATTTGTTGAGAAATTTGGAAAAGGACATATGAAATGGAGCTACATATTTACCTAGGTAAACATTAGATCTTATGAAGAAAGCAAAAGGAAGAATGAAAAGACTCAAATTCACGTGCAAACAATGTTTTAATGGCAAAAGTGAGGAGTAACTAAAGAAGAGAGAACATGGATAAAGAAATTACTTAAATCCAACCTTTTGTTTATTCTGTATTTCATCTTAGAAATATTGCCCAATAAGACTGCTTTGTGTTACTGGAAAGAATACAGAGACTGAAGATAATTTTTAGAAATGAACACACCTCATGTAGTCAGGAGCTACAGCTTATTGCAGTGCCTTATGTTACTGTAAGTAGGAATACGGAGAAGTGGGTTTATAATTGTCCTTTTTACTTAAGCCTTGCTAATTTATTAGTGCTGTTTAAGTCCTACAGGTATAAAGAGCTCTGTGGGTGAAATACTTCTGCAATCTGTGTGCAGAGTTTGCTTTTACCATTTTCTCCTGGTGTGAAAAGCTAGTTCACATGGATCAACATCAAAGAGTTGAGAGACTAAAGCTCTATAAATATTCTAAGTGCACTATATCTTTATATTTCATGTCTGCATTTTCTCTGATGCTGAACACCTTTGCAAATAGGGATGGATTGAATGGAGAATGATTCAGTTGTGCTTGTCCAGTATGGCTTACTGAAGATCTGTTTAGGGGCCAGTGTTACTGCTGCCTGATTTAAATCTGAGTCTTCATGAGGAAAGAGCCAGGAGTAAACAGTTTACTCTGCTGCTTTGGGTAAGAGAGATGGCCCTTCTCTCAGTAGTATTATTTCTCATGAACACTTGAGTAAGAGAACAGATGCAGGTGAGCTTTATCACATATACAATATCACTTTACACACACTCATGGTTTTCCAGCTTTTAGTACTTGCACTGATGTTAAACATTGGTCCTTCCAGTCCATTCCTTGGTCATCTTAAGGATGATCATTTCAGTTAGAGTCAGCGCAAAGGGACATTGCACAGCTATTGTTCTGAGGGATGTGTGTCAGGGGAGGAATATGACATTTCTGGGAGACTGTCAGGGCCCTCAAGAAGTGTTAAGATTATTTAGGTGGCTGTGCTGCAGAGAAATGTACATTAACTTGAAATATGGGAAATATCAGTAATAAAGAGTTCCAGTTTATTTGATCAGGGAGAAAACCTAGATAAAGAAAAACCCTTGGGTGTTTTTAAAATGTTCCTTAATGCTTTTTATGCTCCTCAAGATGCAGTGAAGGTCAATGCAGTAGGCAATGTCTCCATTGATTTAGATAAATGGTACCACTTTGCATTGCATTCCATTTTCCCTTTTATCCACTTGAAGAGCTACCATAAGACTTTACCTTAGGCTGTCAGGCAATGTGCAAATTTTTCATAACCCCTGGTGAGGTTATTAGGTTGGCATATCTCTTACCCTTTAGGGCAAGTACTTCCACTAAGAGGCTTTTTCATTTGTTGTTGTTACCATTGTGCCTGCTTTATAAATATTTATTTTTGCTAATAATTAATTTCTCTTGTATTTTATTAACCTACAAAACAGAATGATATTCAAGTTAATTTGACTTTAATATAAAGATGAAAATGAAAATATTTCTTCTTTCATATTTTATTTTTAGGTTGCCACAGTTGCTCTGCAACAATTACTGAGTGCTACTGCAGGGCTTATAATGCACGTCAGAATACTGAGCCTGAATAATAAGACAGTGTACTTATGTGGTCAGCATATTTAATGGTATCTAATAACAGCAGAAAAAATTTTAGGAAGCTCCAGTGTTGAGACTATGGCCTTACAAGCTCAGTGGGAGTTTTGAAGGTTGCAGCACTTTCAATCCAAATACATGAATTATTGCTATAGAAAGCCATCTTGTTAAATAGGTAGGTAGAATACCTATTATAGAGGTGTGTACATATCTATATCTATCTATATCTATATCATCTATATCATCTATATCATCTATATCTATATCTATCTATATATGTAACTGTTACACATCCTCAAGGATAAAGAAATACAAACACTGTACCTGACTGCCACTCTTTATAAAAATATTACTGGTGAAGCACTAGTTATAGTACTGGAGGTTGCTAGATCTTTCCCTTATAATTGCAAAGATTTTTGTTTGGAATAGACAAATGCAGACTTGTCAAGTCTCATGCTGTCAGCACTACACTTCTTTGTTTGCTACCTTCTTTCCAGCTGCAGAGTTATTGCCCTGACTTGTCAGTGCTCCTGTGCTTTTCATCAGTGCTTTGTGCAGGCAGAGCAGGAGATGGAGAGATGCTGTGGTGCTGCTGCACACCACTGAGCACTTGGCCCCATGAGAGGCTGAATCCTCTAAGGAAAACCAGGCAGCGTTTGACTGCTGCAGTATCTTCTGCTGCACCTGAATATATCTAAGTCTGTATGTCGGCTGGGAATTAGGAATTGCTGTGACAGGAGTGTTTGAAAGACAGATCAGTGGAGTTTCAGACTTCAGGCTTCACTCTTTACTGGGTTGACAGTGCACATGGCCAGAGATTAGTTCTTAACCTGTCAGCAATTGTCACTGCACATACAAAACAATCGGTCCTTTAAAAAACCTATCCCAGTTTAGCTGTGATACATAATACCACTGAATTGATACCACGTTTATAAGGACTGATGACTCTGGTCCCTGAAAGCTCAAGGTGGCCAGTCCCAAGAACTCTTTGATGAAGGAACTCCCAGCTTTCTTCATGCCTTGTTGGTGTCTTTTTCTCCTCTGACCCTTTCTCAACAGGAAAAGGGCTCATCTCATCTGGCCAAACCATCTTACTTTTATTACTTTTGGTTTCCCTTATTCTTTTGGTTTCAATGTATGAAAGGTTCATACTCAGAAGTGTATTATAAGATCAGTGTTTGTACTTAAAGTGCAATACAGATCTTTCATACGCAGAAATTAGCAGAACTGAAGCAAAAATACCATAGATCCTTTGCTGAAAATAATATTCAAAATATATAATTAAATTTTCTTTGCTAAATTATTCCTAAGAGATTGAAGCAACTCTAAACATAATGAAAGACAATGCAAGAAATTATCTTTACCTTGTACCAACTCTAATAAAAAAATGTGAAATACTCTCCCAGAGGAAAAACCTGTGAACAATTTTCGGCTGAGTTAGCAAGCTGAACTGACTCCATAAATATTGGGAGCAGTGTCAGGGCTGATTTCAGTCAGTGGGACGATGCGTGGAGGGACAAGAGTGAGAGGGGTGTGGTGAAATGAATTTCATCCAGGAAGAAGTGAGCTGTCCATCTTATGGAACTTCCCTCTGAGATGCATATTTTGCGAAACTGTAGATTTTTACATCTTGTAAACAACTCATTAATTAGAACAAACTTAGAGAGAATCTACCTGCCCTAGTGTTAGTCAGGAGTGACTGGCCCTATTGCAAGATTGAACTAGCTCAAATTTGTGTCTCCTCCAGCCAGGATGAATGACACAACCACTGCATTACTGATGCAAACTAGATATTGAGGCTTATTTTGTTTGAAATTTCCTGGTGCCACCTGAGTGGATCAACTTTTCTTTTAATTGGCATGCATTCTGTGGTTTAAAGAATACCATTTTGTTGGTCCACCCTGAGTAGTAAATGTTGAAAGCCCAGAAGAGCTGTTTTTATAAAACATACCATAAATAAATGTCTTCGGTTTAATTCTTCAGAATGCTTTCAATGGTAATAGAGACTTGGTCTTAAATCACCTTGTATCAGGTTTTAACCTTAGATTAGCCTACAGATCATGCAGAAAGTAAAGCCAGATGAATTTACAACTAGCCCACACTACTAAATGCACCTTTGGGAGTATATTGAACTACTACTACAACAAGTTTGAAACTGTCAAAAAATAGCTGTAGTGCAGAAAAATTCAGAGACAAATAACTGGTTGAAAGTCAGCGATAAGAGTTAGAAATTCTGAGTGCTGCCATTGCTTCTCAGAATAAGGACAAATCTGGATCTTGTCACCTTTCTGCTTTGATGTGAGCTTTCTTGTGGTTCAAATTGTGTTGGCATGAAACTATTCCTTGAGATTGCATTTCCAATACACAGTTTAGTGCTGATTAATAGAGGGATTTCAAAAAACTTATTTTTCCTTTGTCCTGAGAGAATGAGATTTCATTTTCGAACTTGTGTGGCTGGATGACATTATTGTTAATATCTTAAGAGTGGATGTCATAATGTTGGTGTCTATGAATTCCAGAATTAATTAGTTGCCCTTTAAAGATTCCAGGCCAAGGCAGAATTTCCCTTGGCTGCCATTATTTTCTCAAAAAAAAAAAAAACAAATACTACAGGTGACATATATAGGCTTGTTTTTTTTCCTTTGTGTGATCAATTCTGTGCATTAGTGAGATGGAAGTGCTCAAAGTTGACTAAAATTATTGACCTCAGGAGTATAAAATTTGATTCATATGTACTAGTGGGTGCAGATTTAGCTGCATTTGTTACAGACAACATAGGATTAGGAAGGAGGATGAGCATATCTAAATTATGGGGATGAGTGGGGACTTAGTAACAACTAGAATGATGAAAAAGTATGATTTCTCATAAATGTTATTTGTTGATACCTTGTGGCTCCAGTTCTATTGCCCAAAAGCATGTTACACGTAATCTTTAATTTCAGCCACAAATAACATATTGAGGTACCTTTGTATATTGCTAGGCAAACCAGATTTGGATGTGTTACACTGAACCGTTCTAACATTATTTATTATCTAGCCATTATCCATTGCTGGAATGGTCATAGATAAAATGAAGTGTAGAAAACTGATATTTTTGGCAAGAATTAGAATTTATGAGGAACTGCACTGCATAAAGTATGCAATGAAGGATATCTCAAGTTCCCAGAGAAGTGTTTTCAATTACCCAAGTATCTTACCATTGATTGTTTTGCTACTAGATTAGATAAAAGGAAACATTTCTACTGAACAGTTTGGTGTATTATTTACAATATAGTAAGATGTTCTGGGTTTTAATATTGTCAGAATTTGAGTCTTAAAACAGTGGAGTAATGGGAAACACTTCTTTGGCACTGCCACTGATTGGAATGGTCTTACTGAGAGTCTATAAAACAACTGTAGAATCCAGAATTAAGTAAACACTAGTGTTGAAAAATAAGCAATGAATAGATCAGAGAAGATTGAAAAAAAAGAAGTTACTGTATAGATTTTATACCCTCAAATAGAAAACCAGGAATTTAAAAAGTAGATAGCCAAATAATTTTATGGCCTTTTATTTAAGCAGTGATTGTACACCATATTCGGTGGGGTACATGATAATATGAAATGATGTTGGTTTCTGAGGCTTTGCTCCTGCTACTTCTCCTCTTTTATTTCTGCAGTGTTTCTTAAAGAAACTTACTAGGCTCCTGTATGCTACTTATTTGCAGTCTTTCACACTCTAATGTTCATTTTTAGGGTGTGCTAAAGGATAACATTGGCAGTCATTATCTTCACAGGTTATGTTGTCTTCTGTTACTTGTGCATATTGGCTTGTTTCAGAGTTACTCATTCGGGACTGCTGGGTTTCATTTCCATGTTGCTTAATTGGCTTTTATGAATGGCTGAGAAATGTGCAAAGTGATGGATGTATTGTCAGATGAATTTTCAACATTTTCCCTTCAAAAGATGAAGGGCAAGGATGGATTTGTAACTTGTCACAGACAGGCTTCCCTCTGTTGTTGTCATAGATCAGTGATACTTTAAATTGTTTTAATTTTGAGGCAGAAGTCATGAATCATTACAAGAATCTGAGAAAGTGCATGAACTTTTTAAACAGGTGAAATTGAAAAGAGAGGCCAAGCTGAGGGAACTTCTAGCCCCCAAAAATGTCCCATTAAATAACATAATGAGATTCCAGGAGGCATTTGTGTCCTTTGTGAGTTTCCTTCAAAAAGTAGCAGGTGCCAGCCTATTTGTAAACACATTAGCTGCATTTCCTTCTGTCTTCAAAGGGATAAAAGCCATTGTAAGAGAGTGTTTGAGACTTTAGGAACCATCTTTGCCCTTTTTTCCACACTCCACAGGCAGCGCAGTGGTAGAATACACAGTGGGATACTGACTTTAAAGTCCTCATTTTACCCTTAAAAGCTGTGCTGCTGACAGTGCATTTTTAAAAAGGTCTTTAGCTTGAAGTGGCAAAAAGGTCTATATGCTAAATACAAGGGGCTTTGATGTTTTTTGTTTTCTTCCCCTCTGAAATTTTAAATGGGGTTTAAAAATCCTGTGAATTGACTGACCTATCCAGCAATAGGTGTTGTCAATATGTTAGGTGGATTTAAGTGAGCCTTGCTTCCAGCTCTTTATAAGAGTTGATCATATAATTTGACTCTAGTTTTACATATGTGTCCAAAATATGGCTTTAAGAGAACAGAGAAGTTTATTAGAAACGTGGTTCTTCCTTCTGTTTCTATTTTCTTCTGCTTTTGGAACTTCTATTAAGAGTGCAGCTGTATGCATTGGTACATAATTATGTACATTAAGCAAGGGTGAAGCAAGCTGTATATGGAAAAAAATATCTGTGGATTTTGGAATGGTTGATTGTTTTTACAGTTACTCAACATGGATCTCCTGGAGATTTTTGTTCATTTCTTACTGGATGCCTAGTATCTAAATATTGAGTCTAATTTTGATGAATTTTGATTTTTAATTTTCTATCAAAATTAAGAAGGATCTGTAATAATAGTCATTATATTTATTCACATCACCTGTTGAAGTGTTGCCCAATGACCTCTGATTAATACCAGTTTGATAGGTCTATATTAATATCAAATATCCGTCTATATCAGATATGTGCTAAACAGTGCTTAAGTTTCCATTTTAAATGGTTCTTTTGTGTTGCTGCTTCTCTTTTTGACTTGTTGATGGTACACTGACTAAAAGGTAGAAGTAATAAAACCATGCGAATAGAGAGTGCTCTTGTTGAATTCAGCTGTTTTATATTCTTCACAACTGATCTCTGTGCTGTTCATATCAAAGCAGTCCAGGCTGTTATCTCTGAAAAGAGATTGGTATTTTATGTGTTTGTTCCCTGGGTATATTTAGCTTATGAATAGACTACAGAGGTCTTGAGAAGTTTTGAGGTGTGAATTGTGAAGGGCAAGTGTTATCAGCCCCTACAAAAGTCTTGAGGAAGTGAAAGTGCTCCTCTGTAGCTTCATATTCAGAACCATTACTGAGACTTGCATAGGGCATGTATGCCATAACCCTTTTTGCAGTTCATCCAATTTCCCTGGCATAATTGACACAGACATAATTAAGGCATGCCTGTACTCAGCTGTGAGGCTTTGTTGCTACAGGAAGGGTTGCTGATCATCACTGTGCTCCTTCACCTGGCCTTTGACCAGCATCGTGGTGGTAGTCACTGTGAAAGGCATGTATGAGACAGAAAAAGCACATCTATTTAGAAACCCTCTTTCTCTGCTTTGTCTTCTGCTTAAGAAATCTTGAGGTGTTTGAGGCAGACCACCAGTAAAATAGCGGTCTCCTGCAAGTTTCTTGTCTGGATCACACTTCAGATTCCAACCCCTGTGTTCAACACTGTTCAAGCCTGGAATGGGCTTATGATCATCCTTAATTGGTAGTGTTGTCTTCTGCAACAGACATGGCTCCAGCATTGCTGACATATGTGAACATCCAACACAAGGAGGATTAGATGTCAGACATTCCTGACTGCTTGAATTTTCACTTTAAACTGGATGGAGAGCAAGGTAAATCCAACAAGATAAAAGTAAGGAAGCCTGGGGAATGTGTGAGGGGCACTAGAACACACTGGGGACCAAAAGTAGTCTACCAGGTTCAGTAGGTACCTCTTGAGCTACTGGTTCTTACCTTTGTGCCAAGGTCTCCAAGGAGAAAGGCTAATAATTAATTCAATTCACTGCCTATTCTTCTGAAAGCTCCAGAGGTTAAAGCTATTGAGGAGTGATGATGAAAATCTCTTGTAATATTTAAACCACTGTTGAATTGGAATTAGATTCTAGGGTTGACAATTTTGTAGCCAATGAGGATTTGTACCAGCATCGCTTTATCTCTTGGCTGTCTACCTGAAGCACTGTAAAGAGTTCCTTCAGTAAGCAGCTCTATTCACAGAGGGGTTAAACCTGTAACTTTTGGTGCTTCTCATTCTAAATCTACGATTCCTCCTCTCCCCTGTATCTTTTTGCTTTAAAATAGGAGGACTTTGTTAATTATGGATATACTGTTTGGGTTTTGGTGTTTTTTTTGTGTGTTAGCAGAAATTAATGTCTCCCTGTCCAGAAGCCCAGATGCAGCAGTGGGTGGCTTTGGCACTCAGAATTTTTGTGAAATGGATGTTGTGGAAAGAATAGTGAAGGCTTAACACTGGCATAACTGTAGGCAGAGGTGAATACTTTGAGTTATCCATCTCTTTCAGAAGGGTGCATATTGAGCTCACTGACTACACTTGACTCCTCCTGACACTGTATCTTCCTTTCCTATTTTCAGTTCCCAGCAGTCTCCTGGTGCTGGCTGTTGGTCACCTCAAGGGATGTGAACTGCTTTTGTACCTTTGCAAGCTGTATTAGGCCTGTGTGCAGTATTCTCACCTGCTTGAGGTGAGCTTAGGATGTGAATTTAGACTGCACATATGGCAAGGTATTGGACTTAGTATTGACTTCAATTAGACTTGTTTAGCCTGGGGAACCTGGGAGAAGTATTCCTTAATTAAAATGAAGCAAGCGTGGTCCCCAAGCAGGGAGTCCTACCTTGTTCTGCTCTCATAAACACGCACTTAGTATTTGATGCTGTCTTCAAACAGAGGTGGCTGAGGAAGATTAAAGTAGCTTCTGGTCTCAGATTTATGGATGGGAAAAACTCAAACTATTTCTAGTATTAGCAGGTTTTGCCTAGAGCTTTAAATAAAGATTTTTTTTTTTTCCTGGGGAATTTTTCTTGTTTTCTCATGTTACTATAAAAGGAAACAGTGGGTGTTAGCTGCCTCTACTACCAGGTTGTTCATACTCATTGGCACATACTATCTGTATCCCTACAGATAGTACAACTTCAAGGTATAATTCCTAAAGTGCCGGACATGTAATTTTGTAGGCTCAGATTTCGGTATCGGGGAGAAGATTTCCTTCAGCATGGCATGGGTGGTTGCAGACTTAGCTATTTTAATTAAAAAGGTTAAATGATGTATCAGTTGTTACTGGGAGACTTTAGTCACCAGGTAATTTTGAGTGTTCTGGCACTGCAAAGAGCACAGTTACTGAGCTTTCTGAGTAGCAATCCTTTCAGTTCATAAATTAGATCATTTTAATGGTCCACCAAGTGCATGGAAAATACTATTTTGAAAGATGTGATTAGCTGTTTCTAAGCAGCTGTGATACTTGTTCATCTGTGAGAAAATCTAGAGGGTTTTTATTTTCCTTTTCAGTTCTGAGGTAAAAAAGAAGGCATACATTGAAATGAAACTATTCAACATTTATGATTGTGTTAGGTCGAACTTTTCAACCTTATTTATTTTTAAAATAAATATTTCTTATATTTATTTTCTTATTCACTCAAGTACTGAGAAATAACATCATATTCAGAAATCTCAACAGAAAATAAAATGGAAAAGGGAAGAAAAGTTAAGCTCTTATTTTGCTGTGGGTATAGTTCTCCTGTTTCCCAGGACAGGGAGACTCACAGATATCTGCAACATTAAAGGGAGAGGGAGGAATTCCTTTCTGTTGCTATTTTTATGAAATTAGGTATCTAAAATGTACAACAAACTGGATTGTCTTATTTACCTGAAACCAAGTCATTAAAATATTTTGTACAAACATTTTGTCAAAAACATACTAAAATAAGAATTTTGGTAGCATGACCATTTTTAAGAGTGAGAGAGGGGAAAACAATACACTGGCAGTGAGGTTCAGTGCCAAATCCTGCTTGTTTTAATCTTGCAGAATTCCTCTTGACTGACACTAAGGGATTCTTCTAAGTAGGGTTTTGGTTGGAGCTCTGTGAATAACGGAGCTTATGCTTCTCATACAAAATTTTTAAGAGGATTTTTTTCAGAAAGAAAAAAATCATGTACTGGTTTTATTCCTTCAGACCCAGGCATACTGAGAAACAGTTAGAGATTTTAAGGTCCAGTTTTGAAGCCTTGCTCTAAAAATAGGAGGTAGAGACCAAATATAATGTTTTACCTTTGATCTGCACACTGGACTTCCAGAGGGCAGACTTTGGCCTATTCTAGAGACTGCTTTAGAGAGTACCCTGGGAAACAGCCCTTAAAAACAAAGGAAGGAAACAGTGGGTCCAGGAAGGATGGATGTACTTCAAGAATGAAATCTTGAAGGTGCAGGAGCAGACTGCCCTTATGTGCTGAAAGATGAGCCAGCAGGAAAGATAACTGGCCTGGATGGGCAGGGATTTTGAAGGAACTAAGGGAAAAAAATGAGGATGTATCACCTTTGAAATGAGGGGCAGGAAACTCAGGAAGTATTTAAGGATATTGCTAGGTCATGTAGGTAGAAAATTAGGGAGGCAAAAACCCAATTAGAACTTAATCTGGCCCCTCCTGCAAAGGATAATAAAAAAGTGTTTTTATAAGTACATTAATGACAAAAGGATGGGCAAGGAGAACTCCCATTCTTTATTGTATGTGGCAGGGGGAATATAATCACCAAAGATGAGGAAAAGGCTGAGGTACTTTACACCTTCTTTGCCTCAGTTTTCAATGATAAGACAGGTTGTCCTCAGGGCTGGTAGATGGGGTCAGGGAGCAGAATACCCTCCCTGTTATCCAGGAGGAAGCAGTTCCTGCT